>NC_049176.1:19010696-19320071 GCF_009769625.2 Cygnus olor | reverse complement strand
ATTTGCAAAATGAATGTTTCATATATTAAAATACAGCATTGGTAACCGGGGAGAACAGAGGAGATTGCTGCGTGATGTTGGCAGAAACTCTGTTGCATTCGCTCCAATGATCTCTTGTGGTGTGTGGACTGAAAGCAGTCTGCTGGGGGGTACAAACAGGAAGAGAAACAAAGTGAAATAATGCCAGGAAAATACCAACAGTCTCCAAGTGTATCAGTCACTGAAAACGCCTCTCTACCATGTCCACAGACCTTTTTTTCAGCTGCAAAGCCAGAGGTCAGAAAACGGTGGAGTCATTACACAGCCCTACTCTGCCGCTCTTGATGAGGCTGTGACGCCCAGGGATGGAGCCGTGGCTGTGGGCAGGGACACAGGGTGCAGGGCTTGCCCTGGAGGTTACCTAGTACAGGTGAGGGACGACACCCAGGGAGGGTGATTTAGATTACACTGCCAGGCAAAAAGTGTGTAAAGTCATTGCCAGCTGTCCAGCTCATCCCTTGAACTGTTCCAGCAATTAAAGGCAGAAACACTAATACTGTGTTTACAGTAGAAGAGACACTTGGTTGTTTATAAAGACAATAGACCAACTCTACGTCTTGTTTGATGACATAATATTCTTAAGACACAAGTGGGAGAAGCTGCAAGTAGCTTTGAAAATACAGCAACACATTGAATATTTACAAATCCATTTCCTTTACAGAGTTTAGCAGATGTGAGTTGTTTCAGTGGGTCACTCAAAAAAAAAAAAAAAAAAGAAAAAAGTCTGATAGACCCATACAGAATGTCATATTCTAATATCATACCATGTAATCAGGCGTGATGACTATAGCTCTAAAGAACTCACTATGAATTCTGATATGCAATCTTGAATACTGGCAGATAAAACTCTTAAAATAGAGGATTTCTGAAATTTGTGTTAATCTTGGGAAAACGTTATACCACATGAAACAAATCAAAAGTTTTAGATTTTTTATATATTGTTTTATATATTGTTTATCATTGTAGATGCTTTTTCCTTTTAATTCATTCTTGCTGATCTTATTTATTTATGTACAAATTTTCACTTATATATTTAAAAGAGCAAACCTTCAGGCACTTCAGAAATTTCAGATCATTGTTGCAGAAATAGCTGGCCCTCTAAGGTGGATAATAAAAATTGAACAATTTTATGAAAAGGAAACCAAAATCTAAAATTATTTTTAATGAAATGATTCTAAAATATATGCATGCTTAGTTTCCCTAGATTTTTTCATATTTCTTTTTGATTTGCTTGTGTGTTTTTTGTTGTTGTTGTTGTTTTTGTTTTGTTTTAATTGGAAAGTGGATAAAAATAAACTATTAATAGAATAAACTTTCCCATATTGTCTTTTTTTCCTGAGAAATTATGATGTTTATGGGTGAAACTTTTAAGTACTGGTATCTGAAAGTCTATGGTATTCTACCTCATTCTGTCATTTGGTATTTATGGTAATTTTGAGACAAAACAAGAACATACGAAAAATAAAGGACAAAAAAATAGAATGGAGAGGAAAACTCCACACTTTTAACAGCATTTTCTCTTTGGTCTTCATAAATTTAGCAAGCTTTTCTTGTTGGTTTTGATTTTTTTTCTCATCTTGTTGGAGATGGAAATTTATCTAGTGGAGATTACTTACCAGAACAGAGAAGTCACAATATGTTTATCTCCTAACATTATGTTTATCTCCTAACATTATGTTTATCTCCTAACATCTCCTAACAATTTTACCTATTTTCATTTTTAGTGTGTTTCATCTAATTGTATTGCTTATTACTATATTACTTAGGGTACTTTTAAGAGTACATTAAGGAGTATAAGCATAATCTTTCACTTGTTTTTGTGGTTTGTAAATTTTTAATATAAATATAGATTTTTACATGTGGTATTACTGTTTTTTTGTTTGTTTGTTTTGATAGAGGAATCAAAACAGAAATATTCTTTATAGATGTGTAGTAGGTAATGAAGAGGACTAAGAGCTCCTCTGAGAGTTCATACTATGGATTTGGGTGATTAAAAGGTTTGATACCAATCATATTCTTCAATATACAGCTAGCTTTAGGTTATCTCTTAAGTATTCTAAATACTCTATGGAAACTAGCTGCCATGTGCATGCTATTTTCTGTGTTCATGCTTCTGTTCATTTCCTTGTAGGAAATCTCATACTGATTTTACTCCCTTTGACAAACTTTAAGCAATTAGGATCAAATCTCTGCATTGCTACCTCTAGTACTTATAGGTCTATAGGAGGATTGTACAAAGGCTATTCTTCCAGTCTGTTAGCATCTTATGCTCATTTTGCATGGTAACTCAGAAAGGAGGGCAATGACAGATAAGGCCTTTCCTATGCACTGAAAATACCATTTCTTTCAGTTGTGTCCAGCATGGATAAATTGGATCCTTCCTGCTTTTTTTTTTTTCTTTTTTTTTTTTTTTTTCCCCTGCAAAATGAATTAAAATTAATTTGGAAAGACGTAAAGGATACAGTCCATCTTCTCTCAGGAGATTCCATTCTCCATGAGTCCTATATGTTTGCCTATGGGTCCTAACACTTTTCTTATATGTGATTCAGATTTTTTGTATGCGTGATGACCTATGGCACAACCATCTAAGCTGAAACAAAAAGTAAATTTTTATCAAATCTATAAGGCAAAGGGTACTTTTTCTTAGAACTGACAAATTAGGCATTAGAGTAAGGAATGCTCTTAGCATTTATTCCATGTTTAAAAAAAATGGGGAAAAAAAATCCTTGACATTAATTTTTAGCTTTAATCTGAAGTTCACACTGAGGGCTAGGACTCAAGTTCTCTTCTTTATATTTATAGACTCTTTTTGCAGTATTGGCACCTGGCATTCCTCGAGATCCCTATTTTTCACGCCTTTTGATGCTCAGAGCCTCACAAGATGTAAGACTGTTTCTCATGATAAATTCAGAGGGTCAGTTAGCATAAATATGCATAACAGTATCTATGTGAAGGCATGCTGTTTTAACACTGGGGTATATTGTGTTATTTTATATTATTTCTTTGCTTTTTTTCTTTTCTCTACTTCCCTCTTCCATACCCACTTTTTAACAATTTGTTAATCTTACTAGACTACATTCAAAAACACGTTCATACTATTATCACTGTTCTTTAACTAATGAAACTCAATGAATCTCCTGTTTGACCATTTCTTGCCTTAGTCTTGTTAAAAAATGTGTTTTGTTTCCTTTTGAGCTGGGTAACAGACTGGCACCAAGAAATGTGTTGAGGCCATTTATATGCAGATGATCTGCTGTCCTGCTTCTTTCAGTAGGTGCCATAAATTAGCATTCAAATTTTGCTACAATTTTGTCAGTTTTTTTTTTTTAATTCATTTCATATGTATTTAATCCCACATCAGTCTCAGTTGTTCTGCAATATGTGCCATATTGTAGCAGCTTTTTAGCTTCCACTGATGATTTTCTCATTCCTTTAGTGTGAGGTTTTAGTTCTACTAACACTTTTGTTAATGAAATACATTTCACTTAATGGAATTAAATGCGTAGCCTGTCTATTGCTCATTACATTATACAGTCTTAAGAGTTTGGATTTAAATTTCACCATTCTTCTATAAAGATTGTCCACCACATTTTGGCCTAACAGGCACTCCATGCTTTGGAAAAAGTGTGGGAAAGCTGTCATTACAAGTAAAATACCAGTAATAGTTTCAATGTTCTCTGGAATGTTCTATTTTATTCCTTTTTTCTTCTGTACCTAAATATGTTTAAAATGCATTTTCTGTCATTTCTTTGTGTGGAGTTTGAAAGACTGTACTAGAAATCTGATGACCTGCAGACATCATAGGTAAACCTCAAACTATTCAGAGCATCCATTCTTCTATTTCTATATACAAATTATGAAACTGCTTCAGGGATTATCTCCAAATTAAAACAAAACAAAACAAAATTCCTGCATATCTGCAAGCATACACAAGAACTAAAGTCATACAGGAATTTTCAGATGAAATAGTTTCTCATCAGACACCAACCTGCCTTTTTTTCTTTCTTTCTTTTTGAGGAAGTGAATTCTCAGCTTCTGAGTGGATTATAATAGGGGAGAATTCCATGTGCATAACCTAATATCTCTTTGGAAGGTTAATCTTGAGCAGTCTCCAGGTTGGAACTTGAAAACTGTTTGCTTGTAAGACAGGCTGTTTCTGAGGTCATTTTCTTCAGTCAGAATATTTCTGACTGGCTCTACCTCTTTCAAGAAAAGGCTTCATTTAGAGGGTCACTAAATATCTGTTTTCTTCTATTTTTCTCCTTAGGAAACCGGATCATAGACTCTTCTTTCTGGAATTAATCAGCTCTGGGTCTGCTGGAAGTACTTCAGATACTTTTGATGCAGATTATTTTGGATATTTCAGTTTAGGTACACTTTAATATGATTTAGTGAATGATAAGGTATGAGAAATCAATGAGTTTTATTTTATCTGAATGTGCTTCCTTATTGTTGATGTTAATGTCCACTAATGTTAGAAATGGGCATAGGCAAATGTAACACCAAGAGCAAGCACATTTGTGCCTTTGAATATTCGTCTGCCTTGTAGATACTGAGTTGTATCTGCTAGACTTTCCTTTCTGGGATATGGCAACGTCCTATCAAAGTGATAGCCGGTAAAAATGTATTTGGCTTTTCTGCTGCTATAACCATGATTGGTTCTTTTTTGCTTTTCCATTGTCTAATCAACAGAGAATTGTTAACAGGTTGTACAATTGCAGAGCAAGGATGTTCACGTGGATTTAAATAAATCAAAGGGCCCTCTTTTGTAAGTGAATCAAAATCAAGCCTCTTGTGAAGTTAAAAATGTTTTTGCATTTTTGTCCATTTTCTCTAGTCTTTCCTATATACTTTACTCTGACTCTCAGCCATGTTAAAAGATCGTGTGCTCTTCTCATTCCTTTAGCTCTGGCAATATTTCCCTGGTAAACTGTGCTCTTGTCTTTTCCTGTTAGATTATCTTGTTCCTTTCAATGTTCGTTTTCTTTTTCTTAGTTGTCTTGTATGGACGGCCTAACACAGTCTGTGCCAGATACTAAAATAATTGTTGTATCTATAACATAATCTTTCCTTATCAGATGTGTTTCAAAATGAAGGGTAGAAAAAGAAGACTGCACAGTGCAACTATGGACAGCGTATTCTGAGGTGTGACAGATACACCACTGAATCTGCTCAATTCTTCAATAACACCAAAGACACTGATTGACACTAAAAAAGAGGGAAGGAGAAGGCACATGACAGGTCATTGAGTTCAATATAACTTATTATAGAAACGGGGAACAAAAGGCAAGGAATCTGTTAAGCCTAGTTTTCTAATTGCATAGCTAACCAGGTGTGATGAGTCCTTTAACAAAAGAATCATTCCCCATTAGAATACAGAAGTTTGTTGGTTTTTTTTTTAATTTTTTCATTCCTACCACAGATCTGGGGAGTCTGTTTGGAAAATTCACAGTTCTGATGGTTGGAGTCATCTCTACATTTCTTATCTAAGTGTGAGATGCTTTTATTTTTGTCAGCCTCATCCTATAGCTTCATATGAATGTTTTCCAGCCTTGTGTATAATAAATACATTTACACACATCAGCCATATCCCATTTCTACTTTTTGGTTGCCCAGGCAAAATGAGCAAAACATTTCATTCTACTGAGTGGTGGCTCTCCAGTCTGCCAACCATTGCAGTCACTCTTCTCTGCAGCTGTTCCAGTTTCAGCAGATTTTCTTGAACCTGAGCGACAAAGACCATGCACAGAGAGTATCAAACAAGGCCATAAACCCACACAATCAGGCCATTGTATGGCATGACTATTTATCTTCTTATTATATATACATATATCACATTTTATATATGACCTTTATGTGTGTGTACAAAATATTTGTGTACATGTATTTTACGTAATTAAAAAAATCAGTGTTTTTTATTTTATTTTATTTTATTTTATTTTATTTTATTTTATTTTATTTTTTGTAGCAACTGTGTTTTCTAGCTCAATGGAAACTGCAGATTTCATACTTCTTTACTTTATACCTGGATCTTAAAAAAAGATTGATCCCAAGGCTGATTTTTGAGGATTCCTGCTAGTAAACTTCCTGCAGTTTGATGCTGATGCTGCTTCTTTCAATGCCACCTGTTGCCAGCTATCCACTAGACAATCTCTTACCCACTTTACAATTTTTTCTCCTAATCCCTGGTTTCCTATGTGATGCTGCATCATATGCTGCACAGATAGAGATAAGATGGCTCACAAATCCTTTGTCTAGAAAATCAGTTATCTTATTAAAGAGAGATAACGAATTCACTTGGCACAATCTATCTTTAGTAAATCCTTTTTGTATGTTATCCCATTTTCCATTTACCTCCCTGTCTTCAATTATTTTTTCCTTCAAAATTTTCTCTAAAGCAACTGAGGTCAAACTAAAGGGTTTGTAACTGCATAGGTCACTCTCTTAGAAATGGATAATACATTTGCTGTTCTCCAGTCTGCCAGTATCACATCTGGGTTGCTTCCTACCAGGTTTGGGATTTCATGTTCCTTTTCTTGTTAGAATTGTGGAACGGAGTTTATCTGATATCCCTCACTGGCCTGAGTGCCCTGTGCTTTTAGCTTTGCTTCTGGTTTGGTAATTTCTATAATCTTCAATTATTTCCTATTATCTACCCTGTTTCCTCTGTGGTCAATATTACTGAAAACACACACATAGTCACTGAATTTTTAATTGTAAATAGATTTTTTTTATTTCCACTGACTCCTCCTTGTATAGTAGTCCCATGCAGTCCCATGTTTTATTCGTTCTCATTTTGCTTAACTGTGGGAAGATTGTTTTGCTGTTTGTTTCAATATCCATTCCAAATTGTAGTTCAATTTTCCTATTGACAATTTTCACTATAATTCATACTTTTGACCTCTAAAACACACCCATCTCTGCTGATATGTCTTTTTGTTTCCTCTCGTGCCCTGCATCTCTCTAATATTCTTGAGGGAATTCTTTATTTGCGTGGAATAGCTTGACCATTTTCCTACACGTTTTCTCCCCTCTTTCAGATACACATTCCACACTGCTTTATCAACTGTGATTTAAAGTAATTCCAAGGCTCCTCCACATTCAAGACCTTAAATAGATCAGTCTATTTGATTTTACTAACAAGACCTTTTAGGTTATCAAAATCTGCCCTTTGAGATATAAAGCCTCATTTTTACTGATTGTTCCATTTGATTTAAATGAGTAAAACTCGTGATCAGTTTTTGGACCAGTTTTCTCACAGTATCTGTATTGCTTATTAGAACAAAGACAGAAATAGATTCATTTCTTGCTGGCTCTTGACTGCTTGGTAAATATATGCATTAATTTGGCCCAAACAGATTCTGCTTTATCCATGCCTTTCTTTCTTATTAATTTGCCATATTACTAGAAGACAGCTACACAAGGTTAGTTATGTTTTCTTCACATATTTCCTGGGTAACATGTACTCTTCAATACTTTGGTTCCAATATATATTTTTTTATTTTCTCTTTCGTGATCATCCACTAGTAATTCTTCCAATACAGTTAATTTTCATTGACTAGGTCTTCTTCTTGTTGAAGAAAACAATAAGAAGGCATGAATCTCTGCCAAGATTTCCTTGTGTTTCTTAAGATTTTGTTTTGTTTTGTTTTAATAATCTGAATCTTAGTCCCATTTTTTTTTTCCATGGATATTCAGCCAGATACCATTTCCACGAGCCTTCAATTTTAGTCATTTTTCCCTACCTAAAACGAAATTATTTACTGTAATCATTTTTTATTTATTCCAGTGGGAATTTCATACTATCCATTTCCCACTGTGAAGCAAATAAAATAAATATAAAATAAAAGGATTTTCCTGCATTCTTACTAGAATCCCTTTTTTTCCCCTTTCCACCCACATCTTCCTTCTTGGGAAATGACCTCGCATCCTGATCTGTGGAATTGATCTTCTGACAACTTAGTTGTTTCTCTTTAACACAGGCTCCCAACGCATGTGGCCGTTATTTTTTCTCTTCTTAGTCTACATTGCCTTCTGTTCAGATATGATCCCTCCTTTTGTTATTTTTCCTCAAAAACTTCTCTACCATTTCATTCCTGTTTGGATACTAGTCTCCAGCAATGTTTACTGGAATTAACTTTTCCACTTCCATTCTACTTTCTGTTGTGTTTTTGTCTGTTGTATTTTTCCAGTATCCCAGATGGCAAATATATTCTTTAGCTCTCCTCTGTTTCCCTGCTGTTCTGCTTGTTCTTTTTTTCTCAAAAGCCTTCTCACTCAACAAGTGTCTGTAAATCCCCAGTTGCCCCTTCAGTTTACTTTCTCTTACACCTTTTCCTCAAATCCAAATCTTCATTCAACATTGCCTCCAGCCACATCTGTAGTAAGGTCTTCTCTTCATGAATTCTATCAGATGATACTTCAGGCATACAAATCTTTCCAGAGAATAAGACACATCCCACAGTTTCTGCATCCAGTTTATATTGTTCCTGTAATTTGTCATGTACCATCCACAACTGTCTCAATTCCTTACACAGTCATTTCCTCTTACCGATAGTTTTAAGGTGAAAGTCCCTCTCATTATTGGTTCTTTCTTTCTGTTTATGGACTTCCCTGCTGCCAGTGGCATATGGGTTTGTGGGACTGAATTGTTATGCCATTATCAGCTTGCAGGACTGATGAGTGTATGACAGGGTGCAGTGTAAGAGGAGTAAATTTGCTTCACAGTGCATCTTTTTCAAAGCCATCTATCAGTCAGGACACAGCTTTCCACAGCTATCATATACAGGTTTGATATCAAGACTAGGCTTCTGAGTGCCCTGTTGGAGCCAAATTCATCTGTTATTACCTGGTGAGTAGTCATGGGAAAAACAAGTGAGAAAATAAGAAAATAAAATTTGGTGTCCAACGTACAAGTAAGATATGACCAAAGAAGGTGTTGAGAAGTTCTAGAGAGTGCACAGGGAGGGATGGGGTTAAATATTACCTGGGTAAATATTTAGATGTACAGTGTAGTTCAAGAATCATCCCCCTCTCATACTAACATAATCAAACTTTCAAATCTTCCAAACCTTCTTCAGTAAACTGAGCACATTTCTCAGAGGAAGCACTTGTTTATGGGGCTCAGGCAGACACCAATAACTGTGTCACATAGCATTTATTAGAAAATCTAAATATATTCTCCTCTACTTTGTCCAATATCTATGTGATCATTTATCTGCAGCAAATTTTACTGTAAATGTGATTATTTCCGAGAAGCAATTTCTCATGACTAGATTAAGTATAGTACTTACCATATATTCTGTTCAGAGAGAAGCATCATTTTGGAATCTGTATTATAAGTAAATGTTGGGATCCTGCAGAGAGAGCTCTATGGGCTTTACCCCAGAAATGTAGCTCTTCAACAGGAACACAATATACGCTTGTTGGATTCAGCTCAATCTGCAAATAAACTGGAGACAGAATTTAGCCCTTGTCTTTAAGGGCAGTTTCAGGTTATTGATCTCTGAACAAGTGATATTTTACAGAAGACATGTTTCCTACAAGCCAAATTTCAGCTTAGCTGTTTTAACTGCCAATATAGGAAATTTTGTCCCACCAAATCTCACCAAATAATATTTCTGAAATTATATTTATTGCATTCATTCTTATTTTTGACCAGTGGCAAAGGGACATGTGACCAGCTGTTCTACTTTGCTTTCCTGACTTTTGGGATAATTTCTAAGTAGAATGACTACATGTGGAGGTTCACAAAATTCTATATTATAGTGTAAAAATAAGTTACTTGAAGTACTCTAAACAAAAGAAACAAAGTTTAGTTTTGCTTCCTCTTGAATTGAATGCTGGTTCAAGAGGGTTGAACATAGAATCATAATTCTCTAATCAACTTAAGTACTGCATTTAAATCAAATCAGTAATGTGCAACAGGTAATGTTTGTGGTATTTATGGTAATAAGGGAGAAAATCTGAAGTGGTTGAATGCAAATTTTTTGTCTCTCTTTTGTCTTGATAGCTTTTAGATAACATTGAAAACACCGGCTGGAGCACACACAATCTTCTGTCCGTGATCCTCCCAAACAGAAGCACTTGAGTGCTGCCTTCCCTTAACTATTTTAAAGACACCCGCACACTCACAGATAATAAATTTGTCAAGGCATACTTGCAAATATCCCATCTCAATTTGTACAAATTACTCCGCTCAAAATATTTCCATGCTTAAAATCATTTACCAGGGTTTACCAGATTTATAAGCATTTGAGACTTGCAGTATAAAACCCTAGCTGCATGACAGAGTTAGTAAGTGTTTATAGAAATCTGATCAAATGGACCATCAGAAGTTAGGGGGGTGAGGGGGGATCTGTTATAAACTCGACCATAATGACAGCTTTCCTCATTTTACAACTGTGACATGAAGAGGGAGCTGTAGCTCTTCTGAGACTCAGCTCTGCCTGAGCCAGCGTACCCAGCCAAGCGCCCCGATCTCCTCTCTCCTTCCTCGCTCTCCGCTCCCCGCTCTCCTTCGCTCACTCACTTACTCTTCCTTCTCCCCCCCCCCCCTTTTTTTTTTTTTTTAATCCCTGTGTCCCTGTGCCAGTTAATTTAAATGTATCTGTTCAAGTGGAGATAATCCATGCAAATCAGAGGCACTGGCTCCCAGTGCTTGATTCACAAAGAGAACTCAGCTTCAGGAGGTCACTCGTTCACAGCTGCTCCTCCCATTATATTTTTCCCTTATTGCAGAACTGCTGCATGTATACAGTGACTGAAAGGACTCAATTTACTGCAACTGCTGCCTGGTTTTACTTACAACTTTCTTTAAAGGGAGACTTACCTTCTATCAGTCTTACTAAGGTAGGAAGTCTGATTCTTCTAAAGACATGTAATTCCTCCAGTGTTTGCTCATTATCAGTTCCCACTATAATGATGCATATTGTTGTCAGAATTAGGTCCTAATAGAATTGTGCCAGGTGCCTAATGCTTTTGTTACTTGTATGTACAGGTGCAAGTGTTTAATTGGCTGTTTTTCTGTTTATTTAGCCAGCTATGTATCCCCCCCCCCCCAACTTTTTCTTTTCCTTTTCGTAACAGCAGGTATGATCTTAGCATAGCAGCTCTCTAATCTACAAATGTAATCTTCACTCAAGTTTGTATTTTCTTTTAAAAATGTCTTCTAATGTGTATGTAAGTTACTGCAGTGATCTGTACCCCCCAACAGAAAACAGCATCATGCAGGCTTTCTGGTCTGAAACCTTATTAAGGTGCTATCTTTGGAGCAGAACAAACTGTTGAAAGGTTTTAAACAAAAATAAAAAGGTCACCTTTTACTTTGCAGTGTTGTAAACAGGGAAACTCCAGGCCTGACTGCAAATGGGCCTGTCATAAATTTAGACCACAAGATAAACATATTGTTAATAGGACTGCCAGCAGAGGTAGTGAAATGGAACCCTCACAGTTCTGTGTTAATATCTGTTGTTTAGAGAGGTTGGACAGGCAGAGCTTGCTTTGCAAAGTAGAACTCAAAACCAACTGTTTGGATATGATTCTTAAAAAACTCCTTAAGAAAAGGAAAGTCAGGCACTGCTTCATTAGCTACATGCCAACTTTTAGCACCACACAAAATATTGAAGTAATGCATCTGACAATACACCCTGGTTTTCTAAAAGTGGACAGTAAATTTTGCATTTATGTATGTATATTTCTTTGAATTTGTTGTCAGAACTTAGGAATGCAAATGATTAAAATAACTATAAAAACAACTTCTGATATGTTAAATCACAAATTATGGATTTGAAGAGGACTACAGTCAAAAAAAAAAAAAAAAAAAAACAGAATTATTTTGACTTACACTTGTTCCACAATAAAGTTCTTGTTTGTTTTCTTGCACAGCTGGAGTTAAGAAATAATAATGATTAGATCTGGAGCCACCCTGCTTTTTTATAGACTTACTATCTAACACATCCAAGTTAATCAAATAACAGTTCTGTGAAGCTTTAGACAGAGCTTACAATGAAAATTTAGTTGGCCAGACAGGACAGACAGAGAGGCATAGATACTCTCAAACATATCCTGTCTTAACTTCTTCAAGAAGACTTGAGGCATAAATTTTCAGTTTTACCTTTCTGGATTGGATATTTTTAGTTAGCCTGTTTCAGGAGAGAGTACTTACTCCCTAGACAAAGTATTTCAGTGCCTAAACTGTGCATCTTTCTCTTTGATATACTTTTTGATATACTTTGATATGCTTTTTGAAAAAAAAATGCGTTCAGATTTTGGAGTACAGTACAAACCTAGAGAGCCTTGTCATTGTTAGCATAAAGAAGACATCTACACAAGTATTACTGTGCAGAAGGCAATCTTTCTTTCTCTGGCATTTGTTAGGTTATTGTACATAGAATTTAGCAGATAAATATCTTTTGCTTCATGGCATTTTGGAGATCCTATTGGTATGCAGGTTACCCTGTGAGGATGGCAACTGAAAAAAAGAAGTATGTTTTATAGCAGTGTGTAATAAAAGCCCTTCACAATGATGTAAGTGGATTCTGACCTTTCTTTCTTATCCTGTAATTAGAATTTTTATTAACTCTTTCAAGTGCAGAGTTTTTTAAGTAAATTGATGTTCATAAGGGAGAACAAATATGTATTTTGATCTAGGAGTTTAAAAAATAAAATTTTAGAATCTTTTCTAGACAGAAAGAAATATATTCTTGCAACCAACTTGCTCCACACAAAGAAATTCTCATTTATAGGAAAAGTTATTCTGCCTCTCCCCAGAAGGAAAAATTATATATATATAATTTTATATATATATATATATATATAATTTTATATATATATAAGGACTTTTTTTAGTTTTCAGAAAGAGGAAGGGAATGGGATCTGAACTTAAGGAAAGACAGTAAGGATCTTTTGTTTGACTGAATCTCTGGCCAGGATAAAGTTGGGAAGTAAAGGTGATCCCTGTGGAGTTTAGTGATGTACAGTGATGAGATTAGATGACTCACCAATGGAGATATGAAAAGGAAGAAAAAGGTATTTCTGAGGAAGATTTTTTTGTAAGTGGATTAAAATATTGTTGCAGCAGACAGTTATTTCCTGCTTCCTTTCCACCTTTTAGACAATGCATTACAGGGACAAAAGTGTTCCTTAGTGAGTCATCATCAGCATTTCATACAGTTATTTCCAAATTATGTACTCAATTCTCCTTGTAGGTTCACCAGGTTCACCTGTCATAACTCAGTTTAATTATTTGATACACAGAAATAAATCAGAAGGAATCAGGTGTTTTATATTATTTAGGCCTCTGAATGTATTTTCAGCAAACTCTCAAAGGAGTGAACCTTTATGTTTCATTTCAGGCTAGTTGGTACTATACAGTTTTCTGAAGAAAATTGTCAGTGTCTTTCTATGACCAGTTCCTTTTTTTCTATTGGTGTGGTTTCTTCCCCTGCCTCTACAAACTTGCCATTGCTATAGTAACTCAGTCAAACATCTCCAAGATAAGTTACCTTACACTCCACTGTACTGAGCATTCCAACAGAATCTATAAGATGTGGTAAACCTTGTAGCTTTATATAGTGCAGGGCTCTTACTTCCACCAGGCTCTTTTCTGCTGGTTTTACAGAAGACACTTAAAAAGGTAAATTACCATCTTAAAACGATGCTACAGAGCTTTTTAATAAGTTCCATCCAACTTCTCAAAGGCCTTAGTTGCTTTCAGCTCTAAACAGGTACGTTTAATGAGTTATACCTTAAAAATATTCTAGAGAAGGAAGAAAATTTGGGAATCCTAAAAAGTGAGTGATAGAGCCTTTGAGAAAATGTACAGCTATAAATGGGAAAACTAATCGTCAACAAAGTCCTCGGTCAATGATTTGTCATTGTTTTTTTCTATAACTGCAGAGAAAGAATACATTCCCCACAGCCTCTCATCAAATCCCACACACAATTATATCATACTCTCCTTTTTTTGTCATTGCTTTGTACTGTAGAGTACATTGTTAAAATATAATGTTGCAGAGTACAGACCTTGCATTTCTTTTGCAGATAAAGCATGCTTATACCTCTAGGGGTTAAAAGCTGAATCAGATCCGTAACTCGCCTACTGACAGCCTTTGAAGTTGCTCCTTATTTATTTATTTATTTATTTAGGTCTGAAGGTTTAGATTGACATCCTTTTATATGTTTGGAATTCTTCAGCAGATGTAAAATGCTTGGTAATGACTGAAATTAACCTGAGGCTTTATATATCCATCTTCCCCAGGAGCTCCACTGAAGCTTCAGTAACAGTTGAGGATTTTATGCAAACAACTATTCTCATGAGAACATTTTATTTTTCTGTCCTATCGCACTCCTTTTATTATTTCTAGAGGGTTTTTTTTAAGCAATGTTGGACACTTTCTGCTTCCCTCTCTCCCCAGTACCTGTTCTGGGGAGTCTACATGAAAATTTTCACAGCTGAAATGCACCAAAACAGGGGCAGATAAAAAGAAAATAAGTGGAGTGGAAATGAATCTTTAAATGGCAAGTCTGTGAAACATTGAACATGGTTATCTGACTTTATGTCAGAGAGTGTTATCTCTTGAGAAGAAATGAGCAAGAGCAGTCCACACAGGAAAAGTAATTGTTGCTTTACTTCTGTCTGTTTATTTGGGATAGCTTGAACTGTCTCCCCCTTTTTTATTTCTCTCAGTGCGAAAAGATTAACTATTAGAAATGCAGCCAGTAGGCATCTGACTCAAAAGCTATGCTCATTTGACCTTTGGACACAAAATATCTGACACAAATGAAAATCTAAACAACCTCAAACATCACTGAGTACAAGAAATATGCAGAATGTGGGTCAGTAGAAATTCAACACTTTTAAAACTAAAAATAACAAAGCCTTTGAAATGACTTGGTTACATTAGCATTTCTTTCTCCATTTCACATCAGAGTATCAGACTACGAGTTTTGTCCAGTGTACCTGAGGCAAAAGATCTGTGGCAAAATTCAGCATTAGTTTCAACAACCGAGACAGGAATGTTAGGGAGAGGAATAAAGAGAAAAAAGATGCTTAACCAATACATAAATATTTCTGAAAGTTAGATTTTATAACTCTACAAAGAGTACATATGAATTAAGATGAATTTAAAGTCTGCATGATGCTGCCACTTACTTACTTAAAGGTTACATTCATCATATAAAGAGCTTTAATTCTTAATTGTCTTAATTCTGATGGTTTGGTTGATTTTGTTTGTTTGTTTGTTTGTTTTTCGTTTATCTGTTTTTTTTAACCTTAGGGAGAATGTTACATGAAAATCTATGGATGTGAATGGATAAACCTGGATCCCTCAGTACCTAGCCACTATTTCTTACTTCCGTTCTTACTGAGTTATGAAGGAGGAGGGCAGAAGAAACAACATGTATCCTATGTGAGGCAAAGGACTGAAAGAGGGATGCAATTTCTGTCTCTATTGGGAAAAAAAGCTAGTTGCAACAGGCCTCTGGAGCCAGGACTTAGGTATCTTAATTGCCTCTATAGAAAAGTTTATGACTTAGAAACTGCATGCTAAGGAAGAGAATGAAATGCTTGTTCGAGTCAAGTAACAGAACCCATGTAGTTTCTGTTACCTAGTCTTTGAATTAGTAGTGAGTTCACAGAACAATAATAGTATAATGTTAACTGACAACCTAAAATTAAAAATAGGAAAGAAATTTCAAAATTTGCTCAAGTGAACCTGGGAGTATATAATTCCCGTCACCTTTCCAGCTGAGGCAGTAATGGTTCACTTGGAGGTTACAAGGGAGATGTATTAAGTTTTTCTGACTTAAACTTCATTTTCCCTGTTGAGTCCAAACTTGGTCACTGCAGAAACAGCCAGCTGAATGAGCAGGCAGCGTGGAAGGGAGGACACGTTTGTAAGCGACGTTCTGCATTTTCTGCAGGTCACAGACATTGACCTTGAATTGGCCTGTGCCAAATTTTTTTCCGTCAGTAATAGTTTCAGCAGCTTCTGCACTTCCTGTCCTGTGAGTTATGGATAACACAGTGTCTCCTTTTTCAGGGGAAGAAGGGATGGTCCACACAGAGATACATTAAAACTACTGAAGAGAAATGTTGAGCTGGACAGAAAATGATGTTGGTAGTGCTCAATAGCATTGACCAACGGTATCCCTGAGGTCCACCCGCTGACCTCTAAAAACACATCTGTGAACAGCAAGATCAGATATGTTTCACAACCATGATATGTGGCTAGCTTTTATGTGGAGCAGGCAGAAGGACAGACAGTGAGACACAGCAGAGCACTGAGGGACAGACGAGGATATTATAAAAGGCTGCTTAAATGTGCAAGACATGGTTTACAGTCAGAACATTTGGTTTTAATTTATTTAGAAATTACACTAATCGATTCTGAAAAACTAAATACAACATAGTATTTTTGGGGGCCTTCCCTGTCTTGTTTGGCATGTAGCTTCTCTCTAATGTTCCAGTCTCTCCCCTGGGCTCCACTCTATCCCCCCAAAAGTCCATCAAATGTGTATCATAAAACCTGTTTAATTTCCTACAAAAGATTATAGTAAGTGTGCTTTTAATGTAATGATGTCAGTGGCGGATGATAACATGTATTAAGTAGTGCAAACTGCTGATTATCTGTCAGGATAAATCTGTTTATTTCAGAAATAGCAGTCTGACAACCCCCTGTTGTTAATCATGAAAGTACACGCTAATGCCAGGTACTGTTTGGTTGGAGTCTCTCAGAGGAATGCGTTTGTTAGATTTTTGCTTTGACAGTCTTTACACCAAGTTTTGCAAATTCACTGTGTACATAAATATATATATTTATTTTAAAAGAAAGGCTAGTCCAAAGCCGCTGGTCTACAACTTAGGTTCGCAGCAATTCAGAGGAAGGAGTGACTTGTGGAAAGAGAGAGTGGATTATAGGATTACACAGCAGTTCAGACTGCGCCCATGGCTGGGTTCATCTTTAGTAATTCCAGTGCAGACCCATTAGTAATGAACAGAGAAAAGCAAAAGGAAATTTAAGGAGTTCTTTTTCTGCGGAAGTCACTCCACAGCTTTATTTGTTTATTTATTTTTCAGTATTTACAGTAGTCCTTAATTATATCCTGGACTAAAAAAACCATCTCCAGATGATACTCACAGCATTCCTCTTTAATGAGATAAATGGCAAAGTGAACCATTCAGCTTTTATCATGTTGTGAGTTTAACTCAGCTTTTGTGTCGCAGAAAATTAATATTACGTATTTTAAATGAAACAAAAATGGAATACTCAGGCATAGTTTCCTAAATCTTACATGAGGAGATATTTTACCTGACTTTATGGCATTTTGATAATTTCATGAAAGCTGTAAAATGCTGAATAGCATAATAAAAATTGATATTTATATTGACATTTCAGGATTCTAAATAGAAGCCCAGAAAATCTAAACAGACTTCAGTATCGCCACAGCTGTTCATCCAAGCCCATCTGAGTTCTGACTAATTCACTTTTTCTCCCCACATACCCTCAATTGGCCCTAATATAAACATCTCTCTCTAAAGCAATTTCTCCCCGGAAGATTATGCACATCTTCATCTTAATTCAGAATTTACATGTGTACTTTGCATATTTTTGCATCAGTATGTGTGTTTTAAATTAGATAAAGGTCACTGTCATTCATAATCAAGAAGAAGGTGTATAAAAGGTCAGGATTCAATAAAAAAAAACCTGATTAGATGTAGAGGTTTGTTCATATGATTCGGTATATCATTGGATAAGTGGAAATCATGAGCCAACAAATTAACCTTGGTATAATGGGTTACTTGCTTCATTAGGATCAGAAATGAGATTCACAATTTTTTTTTCCAATGTATTCCTGTTTGTCATTGTAATAATAAGAAATACTGTGTTGTTGATAGTTACACAACTGAGTATTTTTATAATTTAATTTGGCTTAAAATGCCACACAAAAGACAATTCTCGTGTTAAAAAAAGGAACTGAGACACCAAATGCATTTTCTGTGAATACAGATACTGCTAAAAAGAAAATTACCCACTGTAAAAATGGATAAATAAATTTAAAATAATGGCCCCCGTATTTCATATGGGGTTTAGCTTAAGCTTATTAAAAAAAAACTGTGCTGAGTCAGGCACTCAACATCTAGTGTCAGGAGGAGGTCCAGATGCAAGTGAGGATGAATTAAGAGCAAGGATAAACTTGTACTCTACATATTGATTCTGCCACAACCTTCCACGTGTTTATGGGTAAACCTGCTTCATTAACTATGCCTCCACTTCCATCTTAAAAAAAAAATAAAAAATAGTAACTTTGTGTTGCAGGAATGTTTCAGCAGACATAGGTTTAGCAGGAGGGCTAAGCAGACTTAAGGCTTCCCACCACTGCTCTGTTCATCACACCAGTTTCCTGGTCACTTAATGCAGTCAAAGTGCCAGGGCTGTGGATCTCCGCACTTGAATTGTACCTGCACCTGGTAACATCTCAGGATTCTTAATACCCTCTAGGGTAGAGAATAAACATCAGCAGTGAAGGGAGTCCATATTTATAAAATTATCTGGCCTAGGAAATGTAGTATAAATTATACAAATGATAATAGATTATTCTCAGTTTAAGACTGTACAAACTTGGTGCAGAATTAATAAATCCATCATAAGCTTTTAAAAACTTTTTTCATTTTATTTATTTATTTATTTATTTTGTAGGGGTGGGGAGTTTTTTGATTGTTAGCTTGGTTGGTTGTTGTTTTTTTTTTTGGCAGGAAAGTTCTTCAACTATTTAAACCTGTACCATAGCAGAAAAGTCTATTAGAAAAGCAACATCACAATTAAAATAGTTATACATGTCAGTGTTTCAGACATGGTGTATTTCTTTAAGCTTTCTTCACGTCTGTGTAGAATAAATATCAAGTTACTACTTGTTCACTTTTTTTCCCTTGGGCAGCATTCTGTAACTATTAAATCCTAAGTATGAAAGAAAATTAGACTTGCCTGTTACCACTATAAACTTACACCCAATAGTTTTCAAATACCATGTAGGTAATCTCTCTTCTGTAAACATAGAGACTTGGGGTTGCTCATAATTAAAGCTGTAAGCATCACAATTTAAGTTGACTCTTTTCTGATCTCCATATGCCTCTTTCTATCCCAAAATGTAGTGGAAAGAAAATACACTGAACCATAGTAAACTTTAGTTATTTACAATATTATTTGGACTTTGTGCAGCTTTAGCACAGCTGTAACAGTAATCCACTATTTCATTCTTTCAAGGATGGACTTTCAGACGGGCCTTAGCAAGCGAGATTGTAGTGCCTGTTCCTTAACATTAAAAGGATCAACCAAGTTTTTATCATAACTGAGCCTAGCTTACCGTAACTCCCAGCTTCTCCATTTTCTTTGTTTCATGGGTTTATAGGGTCAAGTTGTTTGACTAGTGCTCACCTACTGAGTTAGTTTCATTATAGGCAAACTCCTGACATAAGCTGGCCTTGGAAATACCAAGATACAGCACTGCCAGGGGAGCACACAGACGGTGTACTTCCCTCAGGGTGCACATAAATTCAGAGCGTGCTCTTGAAGCAACTCTCCCCATCCTCCCAAAGCACTGAGCTTTGGCCCGCAACTGGAAATAGCCTTGTTCCTTCTGGATATCAGTAAATTGGATTATATGTTTCAAGAATGGCTCTGATGGAATTTGACCAGTTGTGTGCACTCAGGACAAGGCTAGAACTAGCCCAAAACACTGTGAAATATGCATGACACATATGTTGGGTTCTTGGCGTTTAACAATTCATACTACAAATTGGCTTCTACCAAGTGGCAGAACTTACTAAGACATATCCTGAGACATATCCATAGAGAGAGTTGGTACTAAAAAGAATTCACCAGCTTTAACCAGCTTCAATATTTGAGAGCCACAGTGTGTCCAAGTCATCACTCCTTGGTTTTTCCTGCAGACATAACTTAAAAGGGAACTTTGGCTACCTCATCAAAGCTGTGAAGTCATACAGATCAAGGAGCGCCCTTTCTGTACTGTGGTCATCTCCTGTGACTGTCAGCTGATGAGGAAGATGCTCCTCAATCTCTCTATTAACAACCAGAATTGGATCCTATGTACATAGAAAAAAAAATTCCTCATGCTGCACTGTATCTGAGACTTGCTAAGACTAAAAAAAGCTAAACCAGGGTAGTTTTGTAGAAAATAACACACCTATTCTAGTCAGGTTTGTACGGGTTTTCTCTGTAAAATAGTAGGAGGTAAGGAGCAAGTGGACAAGAAGAGGAGTTTATGTAAAATGACCAGACTTCTTCCAAGTCCTTACCCTGAAGCTGTGTTGTATCAGCTCTTCACTATTGGATTGCTCTGGAAGGAAGGGCCGTGTCTCTTATTCTTGCAGTATCTCATAGAAATCTTTGGACTATGATATCATGCAGCAGTCCCTGCCCACACCAACTTACTTTGGCTGCATGGATCTGTCACGGGGTATGTGACATGGTCATGGTCATGATCTATTTGTTTAGTCCATAGGGTCTATGCTAGAATCTCTGTGAAGAGGTGTTGGAAATGAGGAATCTCCTTGTTCTGACACTGGAAAAGTCACCTAAGCCAATTTTTCCAAACTTAAAGTTGTGAATTTAAATTTCATGTTTAAGCATCTAAATTAGTGGTCTGATTTTAATGTGTGCTGACATTCACATTTTCAATCGACTTCAAAGGAAGCTGTGAGCACTCAGAAGTCTAAACCTATGAAAATCAAGCCAGTTAGACACTCAAATTTGAAAGGTTTCTTCCATACCATTATTGCATTATTGTTATTTGCATTACTTTAGTAGCTTGAAACCCCAGTTGCGGGACTAAAGAGCTAGGTACTGTGTTTTATCTCTCTCTATTTTTTTTCCCTCATTTCTTTATGTGTAAAAGCTGGCACACAAGGATGTTGTGCTGATTCTTTGGTTAATATTTGTATATAGCTTTGCAAAATAAATGTTACATAAACAGAGAATGTAATTATTCATGGAAGAAAATGGTATTCCTATTATTCATTCCTTCTTGAAATAAGTTCCTTGGAACTTTTCCCTAAGAACCTCTGCTTAAGAACCAGAGCTGGTACTGCAAGCAGGATGCACGTGATAAAACACAGAGGCCAAAATCATAGTTTGCTGTTAAAATATATTTTATACCCATAGTATTTTGAACAGTGAACAGAAGTCAAATACTTGTGCACTTGTTTAATTTGAACAGCAATCCACGTTTAACACCTCTTGCACAATTCCCAGAGAAATGAAGTAGCACAATGAGCCACAAAGCTTTCCTTAGAAACTTTTGTCTTAGCCATACCTCTTCATTTTAGTTATGCTGATCCTTTACTAACAAACAGTAGACTCTTTGTAACTGGGACCTATGTAAAGCTTGCTTTTCTCCCTGTGGATTCAATAACTAAGCTGCTTGGAACAGCTTTGATGAAACCATCTTCTTTCATTGAATGCAGTTCTGGCAGTGCTGATAAATTCCACAAAATGGTGTCAATTTAACCGATGTTTTCTTTGGGAACAAATGTAGGAGGGAAACTGGTAATGTATTGGTAGTTTCAGAACAAGCCATTATAGAAATGATTTTTGTTTACATGTTTTTGATACCACAATCTTAGATAACAAAAAAATAAAATATTCATTTTGCCAAAATATTTTGCTTAATCAAAAATGTTTTTCACTCACAAATATTTAAGATATACTTCAAAGATCATTTTTACATTTTGTTCCAGTCCAGAATGTTTTTTTTTTTTAATATGAAAGTTTTCTGTGAATCAGAGTTTCCAACCTCTGAAAAGCTAATGAGGTCAGAAGCAGTGTTCCCACCGACTTCAATAACAGCACAATTGCTGCATCTGAGGAAAAGCATGATCTGCTTGAGTTTTCTGTATGCCTAATGCAATACACATATGTATTGCATATGTAAGACCCATAGCCTTAGATTAAAACAATATGTAAGCAGTTCTCAAGAAAAAATATTTTTTTTTTTGGAGCTTTTACTATTTGTTGGTGGTACGGCCCATGGCAATAGTACCTTAACATGGGCACTTCCCAGTGCTATAAAATCAGGAGTGCAATTTTAATATATGTAAAGGTTCAGGTGTTTGGCTTTGTTTTGTTTTGTTTCATTTTAAATAAGACAGGTGGTTAAGACCTGGCACTAACTGATTAATAAGTTTGTTCAAGCAGACCTTCATTCAGACATCAGGAATAAGTGCTCCGTCTGCTTGATAAATATCCAGGCTAAACACAAATGTTGTTATTTGTCAAACAGTAACTGTTTTAATGGGCAATTCTTCATGATCTTTAACAGCTATAAATTGATCTCCAGAACTCAGATGTCACAGCATAGTCCCAGTATTTCTAAGATTCCAACTTTAAGCAAACTACACTACAAAAGAAGGAAATGCTTTAATTTACTCCAGGGACAGAGTATATAGGCATAGTAATGAGGATTTTAGAAACACCAGCAAGTCAAGAATATTATTTTTCTACAAAGCAGATAATATAGTAATCAATCTACACAGCCATTGTATATCTTCCAATACTCAGGATTTTAATAAAAGTAATCATCAGGAATTCTATTTAGACTTTCAGACCTTTACATCTTGAACCATTAAAAATAATGATACATGATTTTAATCTGCTTGGTGTAAACTGATTGATTCCTTGCTTGTAAACTGCACACTCTTCAGATAGATCAATTTTCACATTTACCATATCTAATTATTTTCTGTTTCCTTCTTGCTTTAAAAGGCATAGATCATATGGGGCTCCCTTTTCTTAACTGACAGTTTCTTGACAGCTCATACGAACAACAAAATGAAGCCCGTAGAAGAAATAAGTTGTATTTTATAAAAGGTTTAGCACAAGTGTTTGTGCCTTCTAAGTACAAAGGGCTGTGTGTTTCTCCTTTATCTCGTAGTCTCAGGTGGTTGCATTAACAACCAAAGTTTTATGCATTTTATTCATAATGTTCCGTGTGATTACAAACCTGAGAATGGATAGCTGAATGAAGTTTGCCCCCAAAAAAGAAGAGAAAGACATATGCTCCTGGGCAAAAGGACCCAGACCCACACCTTCTGTGATATCTGGGGAAGTCATTCTTTTGAAAACGCGTAGAGAGTTCTAATGTGATAATAAAGGCTCACAATTCTGGTAGGTTTCCCTAGAATAGTACTTCAGAAACGTGAGGTGTGAAAGAAAGGCAATCTGTGCCAGATACTGATTAAATTTCAGTCATCTATCCAAAGCAGTCCCTAGTTGCTTGTAAAATGCTCCATGTAATTACAGTAACTACACTTTTTAAAGCAATTTACACATTAGCCTTTATCTTGGGTCTCTCTTTGTGGGTACATTTCTTCTTTGGAATCAATATCCTTAAAATATATGTTAATAAGCTATATGAATTTGTAGCCATATAGACTCTTTAAAAATTCCATCTCTAGTAATTTCCTCACAGATTCCTGTTGCCTTTTGGAGAAGCTTAACTGTAATCAAATATCACACTATCGATGTTTAGCTAACATTGTTCAGTGACCCCAGCGGTATGTCACAACCATATTTAAAACTGTTAAGGAGTTAAGAGTTGATGCAAAATCAAACCTGGATATATTAAAATGCCGCCAGGATAAAATAATATTAAGGGCTAAACTTTGTCCTTTGCATGCTGCACAGGTGCAAATGTCAAACTTGGCAAATCCTTTCAAAACTTTGTGTAGCCTAATCTTTCAAATCTTCTTCTGGTCATTGGGCATGGAAGATTTTGCTAATGCAGGAGCCGTGCATGTAGTAACAGGATGAATACTGGCCAAATAAAAGGGGTCTGGCTCACTGTGGTGATACTCCAATTTTAAATGAGTGTCTGCAAGGAAACCGAACTGGCTATTTCATTAAAGTTATACTGGCTAAAACCTGAAGAATTGTAAGGAATGAATCAAACTCCTCACAGGCAGTAAAACTGTTCCCCTCAGAGCTGCACAGTGCAGCTGCAGGTAGCTTTAAACATTTTTGTTGTTTTATTCTGTTTGTTCTAGGTGCCTTTTGTTACTGCCAAGCACATTACGGCTCTTTGGCTAAGATTCTGAATCTCATTGTTACCAATGCTATTATCCTAACTGGGGCTAATAATATGAAGTATATTCATGTTTGTGTAGGAAAACTAGGGTCAGTAGAGATAATCCAAAAAGTTGTTCCACAAGGGATTATCTAAAATGCTGTTTTCCAAAACTGTCACATATCAGGAAAAGGGCAAAGCACTTGTAACTCTTGTGATTGATCCTCTGTCAAGTCATGATTGCTGTCACCAGCAGGTTACATTCCTTCAACAAAGCAGTAGGCACTGCTGCATTTTAAGGTAAACCAATTAGGCTTCTGGTGTCATATTCCCTTTCTTATCTCTCCCTGTACTTCATTCTCTCACATTAAAAGAGATAAATTTGCAACTGAAAAGAGAATGTGATGTGTACAAGATCCTCATATAATACATATTACTATACCTTAATGTTAGTGCCTCTCATTCTGCCATTAGGTTTATTGTTCTTAGCTGTTATTTCTGGCTAAGGATCCAGTTCTGCATATGCCACCATGTGAGGAAGAAAAACTACGTGTAACATCAAATATTACGTTTCGGTCTCAGGAATTTTCATAATTGGGTCTATAAGCACTGAAATCCCAAGGCAAAAGCACTTACTTTGGCTGAACTCTGAGAACCGTGGAATGACTCAACTGTTAAAGGTTAAATATAGGCTGAAGTGGCCTATTGGACAAAACTGTATTTTTAAGATCCTCATGAAATAGCGGATATTTTTGAAACTGATTTTGAAATAAAATGCTTGTATATGGTTCTTTCTGAAGACCTTGAATCCTCTCTTGTACCATCAAATGTCATCTATTCATTAGTCTGTGGTCAAGAATGGCCGGGGCTCTTTGTCTTTATCTACCCAGAGGACTCTATGCATTCTTATGTTCCAACATCATGTGGTCTTTGAAAGTGTTCAGTGGATAAACCCATAGTTCTCAGATATCTCCATGTGCTTTCCTAAAAAATGACAGAGATAAGTTGTTGACTTTTCCAGTGAATCTAGGCACTTGTAATTTATTACCTCATATTTTTTAAAGGCATTTTCTTCCAAAGACATTTGTCAATTAATCTGGTAGGTTTCCTGCTTTCATACCCATATATTAAGGTGCAAATAAGATTTGAGTTAAACATTCACTTTTTTTGTCTTTAAAGTTAAGAGTTTATCCATGATCAACTCTTATTTAAACTGGATGTCAGCTAGTGTTGATTTTGACTAAAGATCCCTCACTGAGTGCCAGTCTTTACAAAGTTTTCTTAACTATCTTCACATGGCTAGATTTTAGCTTGTATTGCATAAAAGGTAATGCTCTGTCTGCTTTGACTTAAGTGTTCATGGAAAAGCATTCTTGATCAAGCAATGGAAAATAGCTCTCCCCCCAGTGGTCTACCACCTCCCTTTGCGAGAAGCTGCCATCCTCCCATCTCTGCTTGTGGAGGAGTTTGTGGTACACATTCCTTTGCATTGCAGGCAAAATGAGCTGGGAAAGCTTAATGGACTGTTGAAGGTGAGTATGAGCTAACCCAGCTCATTTTGCCTGAAATGGGTTGAAAAGCACTCCAATGACCTCCTTCCTCTGTCAGAGCTCTGGTGTAGTACCTCCTTGTGATGGAAAACAGAACCAACCAATTCATAGAGATCTTGAAGAAGACTTTTATCAGTGTCCTGAAAAGCAAGTTCATAAGTCACATTACCTTTTCTTCAGCCTTTACAGAAAAAACTTGTATCAACTGTAAATGAGGAGTTGACTTTTAAGGGAAGCTAAGCAACCAGCAATGAATTACAGGTAGGCAACAGAGGTTTTTTCGAAGCTGTGACAATAGCCTCTATTGGTCATTTCAATTACTGAATGTCTAGCGGCAAAATGTCCAGGCCAAATTTAGCAAAGTCTCTAACAGCAGTAGTAAAATGCTGTCTCTGGCAAATTCTCTATTCTCCAGACAGTGGTTCGTTTTTTAAAATTACTGTCTAGGTGGTTGACTCTTCTATTATCTTTAGCGAAAAGACTTCTGGAGGTGAAAGGCCCTTTCAAACAGCTGTATTCTGACTCAGCCCATCTGTAGCCCATCTTCCTTCTTACAAATAACATATGAAAAGCTGGGGAACCTAAAGTGTCCATATAAATATTCTAAAATAATCTCAAGCAGCTGATGCCTTCATGCATTAGTAAGGCAACTGATTCATCTCTGCCACCCTTTTGCCCTCTAATATAATGTTTGAATCAGGAATTGTTAAAGTTCTCATTAGTTTTGTTGTGGGGTTTCATAATGAATTCTTTTTTGCAAGCTGGAAAGTCTTTTGATTTTTGCTTGCATATTCATAGAAGAACTATGTCATAAACAAAGTCTAAATCTGGTACTACTCTCTTGCTAAGCCACTCTAAGACTGTCTTGTATCTTTCTACACTTTACCTCATAAAGAAAACAATGTCAATGCCAAGTATAGAAGGTGAAGAAGGTTGCTATTTAAAGAATAATTTTCTGGCACATGCCGCACTGTTGGAGGCACGTCATAAACAAAAAGAAGGTACATTTATTTCTTTCCACAGTGCAAAATTCTGCCTTGGTCTATCCCAACAGAAAGAGCAATACACCATTCTATGCAAAATTGTTCAGTACAATCCAGCTGATCAGTAAGAATGTACCTGTTCCTATATTTACATATATAGAGATAAGTAAAAAAATACATATATTTTCGGTCTTTTTTAACCCACACTCTCCCTCTAACACAAATGCCCACGTGAATCAATGAGATTTATACTGTCAACATGAAAAGAAAAGCATTTATTGATAGATAATGTACATGAATACAATGGTCAAGCAACAGAATCAAGCTTAACTGATACGTTTCATTCCGTGGCAAGTGTATTTGCTTAGTACAGCAAAAAATTTCTGTATCTCCTAATGATGTGGAACTGAATTCTTTATCTCCCCTGTTGCTAGCTTGCTTTTTAAGGCAGAACCGGAGATACCTATCACAGTTAAATAGGTATTTTGTAAATTGCACTTAGCTACCTTTAAGAAAAGTTCCAAACCACATATTGTATAACCACTGCCTGAGATTTTATCTAGCTTGGCTGGAAAAACAACTTAATACTACATTCTTCTCGCCAATCAGCACAACAGAATTTTGTTTTTTATCTACTCTCAGATAACAGACCAGTATAAAAGGCAGAATTTTGACTTCCATTTGTTATTTTCTTTTATACTGTGGGCCTTTTTAGGGTACTCATAGAAATGTCAACAATAATACATAAAATCACTGTCATGTGAAATAATTTATTGGCTGATCAGCATTTCCTATTCCATTTCTTTAATACATTTTTTTTCCCAAGAATAATGATTATATTTATAGAAATATAATAATTTTAGATGCTAAAGTGAAATGGTATTTGACATTAACAAAAGGTCAGGTGTCATACTGTAAACCACAATGAGTATTGCTTGTAAAGATTATTGAATTAAGAGGTACATATATTTGACAAAGTATAGAATTCAAATAACTGCCGTAGTAGCAGTGCCCTTTTATGTACCATGGATTTATTGACATTTGCTAACTGTAAAAATGTAAAACAGTTTGCACGTAATAGGCACTATCAATTTTAAAAGTAAAAATGTCTCATTGAAGAACATGTCTATTTTCACCAATTCCTTCTCATTTTGCATGTACACGTTTGGACACTCAGATATCTGTTTGTACATCCAGCTGTGCTTGTGTTCACTTTTTGAAGGAACTTTCACATTGTGCAACCTTCTGCAATAATAAACCATACTTTTTGTATTTTCTGGGGAAAAAAAAAATAAAAATAAAAACCTGATCATCCAAGGATTTTCAGAGCAGTAAGGTAAAATGAATGTGAAGGAAGCATCACGGCTTATCCATGGTATTTGCCTACACCACAGATCTGTTGCAGTTCAGCTTTAACTGAAATCCCAGGCATTTTAAGGGTCAGAAGCATTGTCAGAATTATGCCAGAGCTTGTCTGGACGAAACACTAGTACTACAAGAACTGCCAGTATGTTTCAGTTCTGAGGGCAGATTAGCTAAAAAGGAATTTTAGCATTGATAGGTTTGAATAATAATGCTTTAAAAATGTAGAACCTTTTGTCTGTGCTTGCTGTTAATAGTAACAGAAAAGCTATAGAGCAGGCTCCTTCTGTTCCACACACCTGTCCCACACTACTATAAAACCCTTACAAGGATGAACTATTTATTAACCAAATGAGTTGAGTTTCACTTGGAAGGGATATTGCCACATTCAAATTCATCTGTATTTTCAAACAACTTCCTCTGCTAATATCAGATTAATTTATTGTAATGGAAAAGTGTTGTTGCTTGTTTGTTTTTTATTATATTTATTTTTTATTTATTTCTTTAATTTGTAGCATATCTTTTCCTGTTTGGTGACCTGGCCTAGACAAAAATCCCAGACTGATCAGTTCCACGTTCAATGTTTACAAGATTTTGATCTAAAAATCTGCTTTTTAAATAGTTTCTTATATGTAGAATGTGAATTCAAAGGAAGAAGGCAGCTATCTGACCGCTTTTCATTGCTCATCATCCATTTGAGATTAGCAAGGGTGCCATTCAGCATACACTTAACTCTTCCATCCTTTGTTCATCCCTTCTGGACCTTTTATGCTTCTGGCCTCACTGCTTCTGCTAAAGGCTTTGGCCTTTTTCCTTCAAATCAGCTATTACACTCAAGAATGAAGTCATAATTATAAAGCAGCAATTAAAATTGAAACAATGTATGTTGCTTTCCTGTAAAATGAGTTTTAAAAAAACTCAAAACCTGCAAGCAGTGTAGTATCCAATAGGCTGACTGTGTACAGTATCTCGGCTTTTGATGTGAGAATTGCCATGATGGACAGATAGAAAGCTTGTTTTCAATGAACAGCGGCACAAATATAGTCACATATAATTCAAAGTCAGCACTCAATTTTCAAACATGGGTGCCTTAACAATACTGCCAAATCTTGCATTCGGTCTATTAAATCAGCACTTAGGCAAATAAAACAGCCATTTGAGTGACAATTTCAACATACTAATGAGGTATTCAGATGTCAGCAACTGAAAAATACACATTGGCCTTTTGAATTTAAGCCAAGATTGGTTCCAGGCTATATTAAGAAGGTTTAAGACTTTATAGAATGATTGAAATCACTTTTGAATTTATCTTAATTTTTCTGGGACAGAGGCAGATGGGATCAGATTTCTCTTTGAAGTCACCTCTGTTTACCTACATTCCATTGCTTTTTTTATGTTAACTTTCTTTTGTCATTTTATTTGGAGATAAGTCGGCCTCATACTTTACTTTTCTTAGAAAACTAATTGGAAATTGTATCTTTAATTACAACCATGACTTTAAAGAACAAAACCAAAGTATGAACTACTTGATATGAATTTATTAATAGTACTATGCTGTCTACACACCCTCACTCTTACTAGAAGTCCACTATGCTAAGCTCTTTCTAAGTGGATGTTGGAAAAATCCTGTTCTAGATCTCAGTGCAAGATAATAAAATAGTACAAAACAGAAGACACGAGACAAAATTCACCAATATAGTAAGCAGCATTCTTTGTGAACCATAAGCCTTATCATTCACAGGTGCATCAGAGCAAAGAGGTTTTAAGGAGGAATTTGAAGTGGAACAATGATGTGTTATTTAACACACAAATTAGCTCTGATATTATTGGGCACGCTCTCTGCCTATTCTGATAATGTAATCTATCTTAGCTTATTTGCTAGCTCCTTGAAATTGCTAGGTATCCATTTACTGGATTAATTAATTAAACATATTTAAATTATGCATTAGTCATGGCTTTAGAAAGTTAGAGTAAATAACATAGGCTTTATTAATTTTCCCTCTCTTGTAATTCTCCTATCCCCAGTCTCTAATTGTCATCAATTTTACTTTCATTTTTTTCTTCCTTTTAATTTTTTGTTAATTTTTTTTAATACTGCTAGTTGTGTTACCACTGGCTGAGAAAGGAGCAGGTGTCTTCTCTGAAGTGACACCAGAGCTGACCTGTGGGACAGCTGAGCACAGAGGTGTCCCTAGGGATGGAGTGCACCCAGTTTTCCCTATGGCAAGCTGTCACGGCTGGAGGCTTAATAAATTAAGGCAAGTTTTTTTTACGCAAAATATTTTCCACCACTTTTGTATTTTCAGAACATTGTTCTGCCTTCATACAGGAGACAGGGAAATGTAAATGTCAAACATTCACTTCTGTTTAAATGGGCTCATTATACCACAACATGGTGAGGTTTTTTTCCCTACCGGCCGGTTCTTTTCACTGTCGTATCCTGTAAGCACTTTCCTTGCACCTGCCTGAGGAGACTAATCCTCTATTAAAACATGTTCAAACTGAGCGAAGGCAGAAATAGCAACCATTTCACTCAAAGAAAATGAATCAAAACCTTGTAAAAATAAATAAATCAGGGTAGCTTTAGTGAAGACATTTGGCTGTTTGGTCTGTACTTGAAGCCCTGTTGCCTCACTATTTTCCATCTGGAGAACAGGCTTTGCCCTTAGGGCATGGACCTATTTTGAAAGCAGTGTGAAGAAAACTCGCCCAGATGTACATCCTCAGCACAAGGACGAGTGTTGTGCAGCCATCACCGTTCTAGGGGCACAGTCTTCCTTCAGTAGTGCACTCCCCAACGACCCACCGTATTCTCATTTTCTTCTCCAGGACCGTGGTTATTTACTTAGATGGGGCCATAAGTATGAATAATAATATAGATAATGTCTGCTAACTCTCCCTGCTTTCATTCCGTGGTAAGACTACAGGGAACTGCAGGAACATTGCAGAGGATGGTGATGTCACTGACCAGTCCATTGAGGAAAGAAGCTGCCTCTACCAGATAACAAAGAACCACGGTCTGACAGGGCAGAGGAAGAGGGGAAATCTGTTCTGACATGGTAAATCAGCAAGCTAAATTTTGTGCGCCTGAACTGCACTATCTAAGAACAGAAATCCCATGGGGCAGCCTTAATCGGTATAAAGAACTGGACTGAGCACATTCACAATGCGTAATAAATGACCATATCTAAAAAAAAAAAAAAAAAAAAAAAGGACTCAATGCAACTGCTGCATGTAAAGCCAGGTAGATAATTTATGACACAAGGTCAAACTTTTTTCTTGAACCAACCCATCTGTGTTAATGAAATTGGTGTAAAGATCAAAGATAAACTCTGAACTGTTTAATTTTGAAGACAGTCAAACTATATGAGTAAATATGTCTGTCTGTTCATTCTAGTTGCAATGAATTTTCAAATCCTTTCAAATCCTTTCAACTCCTAAGCATTTTGTATCTTTCTAAGGTGGAGCTACAGATGGATTCTGTTGACATTTGATGTCAGTAAATGATTTATAACCAAAAACGTCACTTGAAATGCAATGCTGGCAACGTTCTCTGCTATTTGTACAGCTTTCATTCTCATTCATTTTGTAGCATCATCTCTTATAAGATGGCTTTTGTTGTGTGTTTCACTAAGAAATTTGAAGTCCTTCTGTCTTATGAATGTGTATCCATCGCAAAACCACTCACTGAAGACGCCCTTGCAGGAAAGGGAAAAGAGGTCTGTGCTATTGTTGAGAGACATTCTGTACAATTTTAAATTAAGACAAAAGAGAGTTGGACTGATGCAAAACATTTATGTGGAGGGCCAAATGTATCTAGATACATCTCAGAGAAAGATGCTGTAGAACAGTAATTCAGAATAATATACAGAGAAATCTACAAACAACTCTCCCTTTCTGAAGCATTAGGACTCAAGTGGTATGTATTTTGGCCCCAAGTACCTGATATATATGATCTGGTATCTTCTGGAAAAATCCTTTCACAATGCTGACAAAATATAATTAGTGCTAACATGTTTCTGAAATAAGATTGCGTGGAGCAGTTGAGCAGCTGATTGTGGTTTTGATTACAGATTTCCACAGGTTAGTAAAAAGGGTAAGAACTTCTTTACACTGCTTCACAAGTTTCAAGTAGACAAAAAAATTGTAAAATACCAGTCATTCACATCCTGGAGCAGAAGCGTATTAGCATGGCAGAATGTCAGCTTTCCACTTTTCCTATTATCATGTGTTGAGCATCTCAGCTAGGTTCTGATACAGCACAGCATAAAAAATGATACTCCAGCAATGAGAAGAAAGTAGAGTTCAACAGACTGCTAAATTATAAGGCCTGCAACATTGTACTAGTAGAAGAAAATATTACGTATCTGGAACAGTGACATTATTTAAGATCCTGTGAAAAATGCATTACTAACATTGCTGAGTTATTGTTTTATTGGTGTTTTTTAACAAAATTAAATTTCTTCTTTGGAATGTCACATCTATAGAAAGGATATGCAAGCCATAATTTAATGGCTTTAAACTAAAAGAGGGAAGATTTAGATTAGAGGTTAGGAGGAAATTGTTCACTCGGAGGGTGGTGAGGCACTGGAACAGGTTGTCCAGAGAAGCCATGGATCCCCGTCTGTGGAGGTGTTCAAGGCCAGGTTGGACGAAGCCCTGGGCAACCTGATCTAGTGGGAGGTTTCCCTGCCCATGGCAGGGGAGTTAGAACCATATGGTCTTTAAGGCCCTTCCAACCCAAGCTGTTCTATGATTCGATGATAATTTAACTTGAAGATTACAGCAAAGATGCCTTCCGTAGTACCTGCAACAGCTTAGCAATTTACTTATACTAAAAAATTACTAATCATTTCCTTTGGCCCATTCCTAAAATATCATCTATTATTTTTAAATCTGACTATTTTAGTACTACACTATTCACTTCTTAATGCCCATGACCCACAGACTTTCAACACAATAAGCCAAGCTAATTTTTGATGAAACTCCACTGACTTTGGGTGAGCTAACCCTGAGGTGAATTAAACATGACATTTTATTGTTCCAGTCATCTTATATAGCAGCCTGTTTTCATTTATAAAGCAATATGGTTTAATATATTCTTCTTGTCCTCAGTCCTGCCTTTGAATTAGTTTAATAACAGTTGTAAATAAGCAAAGCTCATATGACGGTCCTGTTACCTACTTATTAGCTTCAGATCCCACAGTGGATTGTACAGCATATTGGGATATGTGCACTTCAGGGGTCCTGCATCTGATATATACATGTAGCGCATGTTAACGTTGACGGGAAACTTAGATAGAATATCTCATTTAAACATCTTGAATGCAATATGGATAAATGAAAAACCTTTTACTTTTTATTCAAAAAGGCATAGGATAGAAATATGCACTCTCATGTCCAGGCATGAGAGGAATATATAGGTTATAAGATACATGGTGAGAAAAGTCACAGATTCTTTCCAATTCATTCTGTTCTGAAGGCCTGTAAATCACGGATGTCCTACTGTAGCCAATTTGAGAGACTACAGGGATACAAAAGACTTGGGCTGATGCTGTCTTCAGGGATAAATGTAAAGCTCATTCTCAGCCAGGTGATCTGTTCCTGTAATACAGTCCTTTTTCTATACTCTACATGCACAGCCTTTCTCAGTCTCCCTGTTCCAGCCCAGAATTCCCCTTTACGCTCCCTTGAAATCCTGGTCTTTGACTCAGATCTCTCAAAGTCTGTTTGGCCGAGGAATATCCTCACTTCCTGTTGTTCAATACCCTGAGCAGGGCCCTAATTTGCTGCTTGAGTTAACTTCATCCAGGCCATTGGGCTCTTGTAAATCCCATCACAGGGACTTTATGATATTCTTAGTTTTATTTTATTCTGAAACCCCAGTGCCTGAGGTTATCAGATTATGGGAGTTTCATTTCTCAGTGAAAACACAAACCCCAAAAGCTACAAACAGAAGAAATAAATAAGAATCTAAATTATATTTGTTGAAGGGGTTTTAATCTCATTATTTCTGAGACAAGCCCTTGATTCTGCAAGAAGCATAAATCAGGATTGTTAAACACTTAGCTGTTCTGTACAACTCTGCTAGGAAAAATATTATTTCAAGAAAAGGAATTTTATAATATTTCATTTTAACCCATTATTCCTTGTATTTCAAAGAAAAATGTCACTGCTTCTCATGCTGTTAATGCCTATCATTTTCTGTTTGGTCATGTCTAATATCTTAAGCACAGTACTGTTGAAACCAACTGCACAACTCATAAATTCTGTCTACCAAACAATATCTAAGGGTTTGTAATCCCTAAAAACTGTTATGACGGTTTAACTGACAACGCTAAGGATAGCTCGCATTCATCTTGAAGGAAACACACAGAATGACAAGAATATTTAAAATTATCTCATAGCAAACACCAAAAGGGGAGGGCGCATTTTTCCTTTAATGGAATATCTTCAGCCTAATCCATAGCCTATTGTTTGTTAATTTCATAAAAATGTTTAAGAAATTAGAATGGATTTTGAAATGAAGATCCAGCCAAGCTTCTCTAGTGTAATACTCAGACATAGTAAACAATTACATTACATAAACCAACCATCTGAATAGAAATGATAATTAAAGTAATGCATTGGTGTGCTTCATTGATTTATGAATTTGTTTAATGATTCCTGTTAGAACAGCAGAAGCCATTATGCATGCACTGATTTTAAGAGACGTTATATAGTTGTGTGACCTTTCACTAAGGAGGAAAAGTAATATTCCTGAGCTATCAAAGAAATTATAAAAGAAGTGTTGTTATGACAAACTTTAAGCAATTTGAAAATAACATCCCCAAATCATTAATTTTCTTCATGCACAAAGTTGTTTCTCCTTTTCACTCTACCATTCAGAAAACAGAGGAATCTGCCTAGGCAATGCCTGCATTTTGCACTGGAAATATGTGGGTTCCTGTCTGAAACAAAACAAAACAAAACAAACAAAAAAAAAATCCTGGGCTGAATTTTTCCAAATTTGATTCAGATTCAGTATCCCATGTTCTTGCTTGAAAGGTAGCTGCTTACACTCCCCACTCAGTTATGGTTTTCATTGGCATTTGGAGTGCCCACCCAAAATCAGAGCTGTGCTTTGCGAATTGTGGTTAACAAGTAGACTGAAATACAATCTCTGACCCAAAGCACTTATGATCTAGACAGACAGAGAAAAAACAAGCATACAAATGAATGTATACAAATAATAAACTGCTGAAATCCAGGGAGATTTTACCCTTTTTTTCATGCTAATTCTCAGTGATATTGAAAATCGCGCCCACAAAGAGCATATATATTGTCTTGCTGTTAGAGAGATGGGGAGCTTAAGCAGAAAAAGATGAAGTATATTATTCAGCGCTGTGCAGGACGCTTGTGGTAAAGTTGAGTCTTAAAAACAGGAGCATAAATTTTTGCAGCAGGTCAACATACCTGCTTCCCTGGTACAGACATACTGTTCGGTCCCCAACAGTTTTGTGAGGGGGGTCTTATCCCATCCCTAATACACATCCATTAGTGGTGGTGAAATCCACACCAGGTACTAAGAGTAAACAGTATCAAATGACTTCAAACCTCGACACAGCAGGAGGCATCCTGAAAGTAGGGAAGGAGGAGTCTTTTAAATTAGCTGTTGTAAAACAAATGGAAGGGTCCAGAGGGTGCATTTGACATTTATCTGTGTACTTCCTTGCTTTTGTTGTTTTCTGTCATTATCCTATCATTCCATTCCCCTTGATTTTATGTAAACTTCCTTGTTTGTTTGCTTTTCTGATAACTTGTAGAGTAAACTACTCATTCAAAAGAGAAAACACAGCTGGGAGAATAAGGCAGAGGAAGAGTTTCTGGCTGGAATACTTTCAACATGGCATCATAGTTGCTTGTGACTTTGACCAGTGTGAACCATTTGTTTGTGTTGCTTTCTTTCCTTGCTTTTCACAGTCCTCTTCAATCTCCCAAGCAGCTGATACAGAAAGAGAATCTGCGAAAACACTAAGCACATTTCCTTATTTACAATTAAATCTACATTTTCACACATAACAGAGATTGGAAATGTCAATATATCTTTTTAATTGAACATGGAACTTGTCACATCAGGTTGTAAGTCCCTTGAAGTTCCTGAGCCCATTTTGGGTAGGGTTGACACTTCAAAGAAGAAGGAGAACAAGAATGAAAAGCTCTTTCAATCACAGAGAACCAAATGAAAACACTCGCTCAGACTTCAGTCCTCAATTATGCTTTTTCCCTGTGTATTTTGCCTGCCAAAATCCATAAATGACTTTCAGAATGACAACATGATGATCTAGAGACCAGCTCTTTATTTCTTCTTATCATTTTAGCAGCTCAGCTGTCTCAGGCAATTGTACTTTTTTGAATGTCAAGAGAGGTGAAAGAGACACTGTGAATTTAGGAGAGGGACAAACCCCTTAGTCCTAAAGGTGGACTATGTCTTATCAGTAGTTTGTTGTCATTAGCTGAAGACACCGCCATTCACATTTAGAAGGCGAGGAACACAAAGGTTTACAGGTAGAAGCATGCAATATAGTCCTACCACATTTGTTAGGAATCTTCATTTCACTTTGTAACAAATGTTAGTGTCACTCTAACAATGCCCCATAGTTTCACAAATATTAAAAGAGCGTAAGAATGCAAGGAAAACAGATATTCTGACGTACGTTCTTTCAGGTCTGGACACATGATGGCCATTACCATTTGATCCCTTCACAATACTGATAATGATAATAAAAAAGTGATAGCATAAACTGTTAAAGTATTTAAAAGATACGCAATGGAGCTGGAAAACAATGTACAACAGTGGGAGAAGAAAGATGTGAGAGGACTCCTTTGCTACATGAGTCTGCAGGCTGCCCTGTAAAACAGCAGTAGCCAGGGAAAGCCAGCTCCCCCCTGCTCCACAAAACTACCTGCAGATAGAAAAGTCCCAGCTGCCTCTCCAGCCCTTTGGTCACCGGCTTGGCATGAAAACCAAGAGTTAAAAAAACAGAGTAGTCTCTTTGCTCCTGCCTCAAATATAGTGCAGGAGATGACCCATTGTACTCCTTAAAGTCTACTTAAGTTCTGAAGCACTATGTTTAATTTGGGAACCTTCTTGTGGAGGCATTTAGAGCCAGGATTCAAAAGATTGTCCAGAAATTGTTTGGATGTTTACTCCTGCTGTAGTCATTATAAGTTATGACATAGCTCATTGCATGTCTTTGGACCATTCTCAAGTAATATCTGGATTTTACGTGACTCCTACATATGCTTATCTTTATGCATTTTGGGAGGCCCACTGAAGCTAGGAGGGCTAATACACTGTGAATCAGGTTAACCACTTTCATAATTCCTTGATTGATCACTGAGCAAGCAGCAGCAATGTAAAACTTCACCACCATTACTGGCAGTAATTGGCAAACCTCTTAACAGTGTCGGCAGAGACCGCAGTCAGAGAGAGACTGTCTTAAACCTAGCAATAAAAAAATCTAACTGAGTGAGAAAGAAGAATAAACTCTGTTTCCGAAGAACAGTTTGGAAACAGAGTTTTGAGTGAAAGCAGAGTATCAGTGTGAGTATGAAACTTATTCAAGCTGTCAATCTAGATGTCTTGTGTCAGTTAACAGGCCTAGTTTTATTGTTATTGCTTGCCTGCATGTTTACCAAAATGTAGGCCTAGATTTTCTAGCGTACGCATACTTCTAGTGAACAACGTTCCCAAGTCATATGTAATTGAATGGTATGTATTGGTTAGCTTATTCCAAGCAAAGCTTTAAGCATAGGCAGGCGGAGCTGGCTTTGCACTGTGCCTCCCCAGACTACCCTCAGTACTTCAGGTAGTGGATGCTCCTGTATCACTCACTAACTAAAACATAAACAATGATGCTGGCAAGCTGCTTAAATACAGAAAGCTCCATCTAGATAGTTTTGCCAAAGCAGTAAAAACAACTTAATTTTAATGTTTGACATTTTAGTAGCCGTCAGCCTTATCTAATGAGGAACTGCGCAACCCACTTCAGAGATAGCAGCATCTCTTAGACGTCTGGACAGTAAATGAAAACAAAGTTTAGCAGCGTACATCATGTAAAATATGAAGTCTAGGAGCAGCGAACCAAAACAAACAAAACCACTACCAACAAAACTATTAAATAGCAAAAATGTGCAGCATACTGATGAAGGAGAGAGATTTGTGAGATTATCATAGAAGAAATGTTCCTATCTCCCACTATATGGCTGCATTACAAAAGGCAAATATGAAGGATAAACCGACCCTTGAGACAAGGAGGCAAAGGAACACACAGAACCTGAGCTGTATTAACTACAATCCCATTTAGTATAAATTTGTCAGGGAGAGCAAAAGGCTTTAAGGTAAGATTATGACTTTAGGCAATGCATATTTCATAAACAGCACCTGCCAACAGCAGACACAAAAAACATTTTGCAGTACTAAGTCCACTAAAAATCACTCTTCTCTAACCGCACACACATAGCCCCCTTCCCTCAAAGGTTTGAGACAGACAGTACTTAGCAGTAACAAGAAGCATCTGTGGCCCAGCTGCTGAGGTGGATGGGAGCAGAACCTATTTCTGCCCCTGCTGAAACCCACCCACCAGTATCTGCGGGGGGGGGGGGGGATACAGGTTAGGTATTACTGGGGGTATACTGGGGGTATGGCTGATTACGGTCTCCCTGTGCTTGGATGTTTCTGTAATGATGGGTGAGTCTGTACAGTTTACTTTTTTCTCCTATTTGGGTGTAAAGTCTTAGGCTAGGGAAGGTGCCCCTTTTAGGAGCCAGAGTTAGTCCTAAGGCCACAAAATGGCTGCTGTACTAACACAGGGGAAGCAAGCGTATCTGCAGAGCAGAGGGAGGTGGTTTGATGGCCCAGAGATCTCCTCAGTTTGAAGAGAAACTTTGGTATTTTCCTCATGTAAAACCTTTTGCTAGAAGACATTGGAGGAAGTACTGAAAGCAGCTCTGCAACAGCCTTGTTCTGGTTAATTCTTGCCCTGTAATAGACCACCTATGAGTGAGGCATTTCTATAATGAAGTAAAGATTCATGCGCAGGACAGCACTTGTCCTTGGTTCTGCCCCCACCCCCAGCCAAGTCCTTTTCCTGACTGAAATAGGAATTTAAGGACCTACTCTCATTAGTTTTAGCCTCCCTTCTTCCATTATTCCCTTCTTTAACACCTCATTTTCTACGTATCTATCAGTTTTCCCTCATAGGAAAGAATTGGCCTAAATTCCTGCCTGAAGGGCTGTGTCAGTGGTGGCTTTGGGCTCACTTTACTCTTCCAAGATCTTGATGCAGGAAACAGTTCACCTAAAAAAAAAAAAAAAAAAAGAAAAGAAAAAAAAAAAGGCCAACAACAGAAAGAGCATGCAGATAGGCCTTTGGCCTGTAGCTCACTTAAATATATACTTAAAATGATATGCTGGGCTGAGGCCTTTAGAGATAAAACTGCGAATTGCTAATTGTCCTGAGTTTCCATTCTTAATGCCTGCAGTCAGGAGTACGTGTCCTTCTAACAGATCATGCTTTAGCCAAACACAAATTACAGGCTCAGTGCTGAGTAAAATACTGTGATCAGTTGAAGACTGTGAATCTGTCCTCCTTAATGGAAGAAAAGGATCTGTACAGTTTGGCCCTCTCTATAAAATGGAAGTGTACTGTTAATACACTAAAAAAAAAAAAAAAAAGATAAATATATCTCTAGGTGAAAAACAACTCCTGAACTTAAGCTACCAATGATATTTTTGGGATGTTTGTTTCCTTGCAGTAGTAGAGTATGCTATATATTATTAATAAAACCCAGTTCTGATAACTTTTAGCTCTCACATGTAGCAAATTACACAGAGCTGAAAACTAGTATGCTTTTTGGCAGCACAACTTGGAATGTTTTTTTCCAAAAGATTGTTTTAATCCATAGGCCTTGTTTTGATTTCTGAAGTGGCAAAGAAAGTGAATTACCTGGAATTTCAGATGCATGTTTGCTCAAGATCAAAATGATGAGTTACAATTGCCCTTTTAAAGGTGCTCAAGTCTTTTCTTACTAAAGAGAGGAAGAAAGTCCAACAGTATCATTAAGTACACTGCTATTATGCAGTATCTTTTCATGTGGTACTGCAATATGTCATTTGATTGTGCAAACCTCTCTGAAATAAGAGGAATTGTTGCATCACTAATTCCAGCTAAACACAGTATTCTCTTTATGGCATGTATTAGCACTCTACAGAAATGGTAAGAATAAAGTGTTTACCAGAGCACTTGTATGATTGCGCTTGTTTTTGAGTAGCTTTGGAATTACTGAAGCTTTTTGGTGGATTAATTTTACTATTCACAGACTTACTTTAAAAAAAAAAAAAAAAAGGAGCAGCATATCACCAGTTTTATAAAATGTATATGGAGAAGTTGACTCTGAATGAAACCAGTATGGAAAAAAAAGTTTTCAGCTGTTGAAATAGGTTGTAATATGTACTTGTGTAGTGGTAGAAAAAAAAAAGCTGACTGACTCTCCTGTGGTCCCAGCTATTCTGTAGATGATTGAGTGAGTGCAGCTCCTGTTTCTGTAGAGAAACAGGATAAAGTCTGAAAAGATAATCCACAATAACTGTTTAACTGCTTGGACCTGCTCAAAGGCTGAATTTTACACTGGAGAAAGAAGAGAAACTAAACTATGCATATACAATCCAAGCATTTGACGTGTGTTATGGCCCAGTACGTGACAGCTTCGTTCTATGTCTGTGTGTGCTTAGTATTTCTGGCTGGCGGGCTGTAGGCTTTTCAGAGCATCCAAACAATTTCAAACACTAGGCACAGAAAATTCAGACCAACCAAGTCTGAAACATAACATTGAAATAAAGAAATAAAAGCAACAAGTGCTGTTCCCAGGGAAATAAGCCAAGATGGGATGATAGTCTTGGGTGGAATGGTGGTGCCCTTGAAATCTGTTACAGCATTTTTTCAGTTTTTGACCAAAAAAGGAAACTGCACTGAGTTGTCTTCCTGACTCTCACATAACCATGATATGTAACTTTGGCAACAGTACTTGGCCTGAAGTGTACGCTGCACCTGGATTCTGCCTGAGCACCTGTTTTATGCTGATTTCAGTGGGGATAAAAATTTGTTTCAGGAGGGTTTATATGGCTGAGTGTATTGATATCTATTAAGCTTCTAGGATAGCTCATTCAATGTTTCTAGGGTGTTTTTATTCAGGACAGGCCTTTATTTTACAACATGATGTAGAGACACTTCAAGAATGACTCAAGGAGCGGCGTTCAAATCTGTGTTGTCTTGGGAGTGCTAGAAAAAAGTTCTGGCAACCTACTCTGGTGTGTGTGACAGCTGGAACACCAAAGTAGTTATTTCCTCTGCTGAGAATGTGAAGTTTGCGAGCTATTGACTATTAAATGTGAGTAATGCTTTATGTATAGGGACCAGTGATAAACCACATTTCTAATGACTTCTTGCTCTTCTCCTTTTCTCCCTCCATCTTGGAGGCTCCTTGCTTACCCACAAGTACGGTGCCTGGCTAGCGCATGATTTTGACATAGAATCCCCTTAAGAAGCCTCACAACCGTAAAGCTCAGAGTGAAATGGAAGGACAAGCTACATTTTTCTGATTTCCCACAGCTTAACATTTGTTAGATGAAAATACATTTAAAGACCCCAGAGAATCTCTGGGCACAATAAGTGGCAATTGGGTACAATAAGTTTGCCTTCTTATTACATACTCTCACTGGATACTAATGTAATTCTCTTCAGTGCATATATATATATATATATATTTGTTACTTAAATATATATTGGGAGGGATAAGAGGTATATGATTGCACCTCCTTGAAGCTTTGTGACTCTGCTGGTACTAGCATGCTAATAAAATGACTAGTTGCAGTCCCGAGCTGTAGTTAAAGGCATCGTAATATACCATATAGTTTTGTAGATTGAATTTCGCATTAAGAACTTAGAGAAGTCTGACTCTGGGAAAGGAGGAGAAAGTGAGGAAATGCAGTAGTTAAAATTACATGCAGTACTTTCTTTAGTACCCACAATTAATTGCAGGTGAAAACAGTCCCATTAGATGCACACGCAACTGAGGTACTTGAAGATGTGCTGTAATATAGACTCTTAACTGTTTTTATTTTTTCCCCCATGTACCAAAGACAAATCCATTCCTGGTGTCTGTGATCTCTCCTAGACTGTATAGCTGTATGTGTTCTTGTTTAGTGTAGTAAAGTGCAATGTCTTTTTTCCCAAGTCTGAGGCAGTACATTTTGCTATTGTTTCAAATTGTATTTTTAAGGTTCTTGTAGAGTTTTTATCCTCAAATGTATTCAAATAATACCATTTTTTATATGTGTAGTTGAATAATTCTGTATGACATTCAGTGATGCTTAAGCTGACTTGGTGTCAGGACATTGTTGTCATAAATGGTCTTTGTGTCTCAATTCTGTCCTTTTTTGGCATTTAAGTTCTAAAAACACGTCTTTGGCAATGACTCAGAGTTCAAGAATGCTAACTTCTATCGTGTTTAGCACTAAGATTTTCCTGCCACTAGTACTCTCTGGTTAATAGTTCTGCATAAAGTAAAAATGCACCATATATACTGTTCATAAAATAGAAAATGATAGAATAATGCCTTGCATCATCAAGGAAAAATGAATAAATAACAGAAAAATGTCAATAAAAAGCCACTAAGTCTGCAAGTCCAGTAATATATCTTGTAAAAACATGCAGTGCATGTTTATAAAAGTGCTCAGAAATTCCCACTATTCTGCAAGCATGACTGTTACAGCAGGAGTTAACAATGATCAGCTAAAACCTATCGTGACAAATTTGGGCCCAGATTTGGACCAGTCTGCAGAAATAGAGCAGTTACTTTGGAGTCTATTTGTATAAAAGTAGAGGTGGCATGTGCTTTTATTCAGTCCCACAACAAACCCTTGTGTTTAAATGTGAACCCTGAAGCTCTGAAATTATGTAGGCACATTCAAAAAGTCTTGCTGATCTTAGCAGCTAAAGCTAGGTAGAAATTGTACACCTGAAGTTATGCACGTTTTGCAGCATCCTGCTGTATCAGTGTTACTTTTATACTCTGGCTGCAGATTTCCATATTTATAATGCTAAACTGTGCCATCTCTTTAGGGTGTCTATCTATATTGTGATTTGCTACAAGATGATTGAGGAGGAAAGGTAAAGGGATTTTCATTATACTTATGATATGACTCTCATATAAGTATCATTTTTAGTATTCTTTTGAACAGGATTCAAACTTAATAAAAAAAAATATACACTTTTAAATAGCTTTTAATACTTCTTGGCACAACTAATGGTTGGATGGATTTGGACAGTGGGGCTCTGAAAGAATCATTTCAACACCAAACAATACCATTGCTAGGCCAGATTTTTATTTACTGTGGAGGTTTCCTGATTCCAGCACACAAAGGAAAAGAATCCTTCGTTAGTGTAAATGTCCTTTAATTTGAAGAAGTGGCTTTATTGCTGTAGTCAATGGAATAACAGCTGGCACTGTCAACACTGTTGTACAGGGAGAGCTGTAGTGGTAGAGGTTTGGTTTACACTTATAGTAGGAACTAGCATATGAGCATCTTAACGCTTCTCCCTCCAGGAGAATTAACGTAGGCACTTTAAAATATAAATGTTGTACATACAAATAGACCACAAGGAAAAAGCAAGAGTGAATTTAAGGTAGCATTTTAACATACCTGTGTATTTTAGAATACTGTATGTTAGAATTCTGTATGTCAGTATAACTGTACTACCCAATTTTGGAAATGTGAGAAGCCACAATATGGAATAATTATTTAAAAGTTTGCAACAAGCATTGGTTCTTTGCAGAACGAGATGCTAAACTGAGGATTTACAAAAGCAAAAGGCATCTCAGTTAAGATGCCAGATGTTTCAAAGCTACAATAGTATTTATTTCACTGTCTACTTCCAGATCATAATTTCCTTAGTGATAGTTTGGTTGCCATTAGATTTTAAAAATAAATAAAAAGATTATGGAAGACTTTAAAAGGAGACATTAATGCATTCAACTAAATCTGTTTTTATAGCATTTATGTCACACCTTTATATAAAGGTCACAGATGGAGGAAAAGTAAAATGTGCTACCTCCTGAGTCAAGTGCAGCAGTTCTTGAGACTAGCAAATTGTTCTGTTACCTGAATCTTGTATCCATTTGGGATTAAACATTTTTTTTTTCTGCAAAGCATTCAAATGTATCTTCTGTCTGGCAGAATATATCCATCACTATACCAGGGCTATTGTTCTACCCCTGAAAGCAGTTTTCCTCCATGGATAAGCTTATTTTAAAGTGCCAGTTCATCTGAAAAGACATGTGCCTGGTTTTTTTTGTTTGGGCATGAAGGAGCGGGGGAAGGTCAGGGAAGAGGGGTGTTCATGTGTGAATGTTTCTCTCCTAGAGAAGGGCATAGGCAAATTAAATTGATTTTTTTATTATTATTATTTCCAATAAGGGCTGGAGGCTGGCGGGAGGAGGGAAGTGTCTGAGAGTTCGGGGCGGGGGGGGGGACATTAAATAAGGCATCACTTCAATAAGATGCGTATAATTCATGTGCAGAGTATGTAATAACACAGGAAGAATTGGACCAGAACTGGAATTGCATATTAAACTTGTCCCATCTCTTTGTTACTGTGCCCTTTTCTGTTACATTACTGGTAACTGGAAACAGCTTGTTTGAACTCAGAGCTTGTGGCATGCTGGATGGTTTCCCCAGGTGTCATAATCAGCTGCACCCCTGATGGTACCAAGAAGTTACTCTTAAAATTAGCTGAACTTCCACCTGCCAAGAAAAGAAATGCATAGCTTCCTTTGTTCTGTGGTGGAAAAAGGTGGTTTAGACACAGCTTACACAATACCTGCCAGAAACAACAGAAAAGGCCCTTAACTTAACATTAATTCCATATATTTCGGTGATCTCCTGCAATACATTACTTTAATTCACTTCTATCTCTTTTGTACTGCAAATTGTGTAATAAAAGTTGTCCTTTGGCCCATTACCAGAAGTTAAGGAGAAAAATATATATATAGTTTTGTTAAAGGTGAAGCCATAAGGTCAGTCTTCTCCAGTTACTTTTGCTGCCATTCTGTTGAGAGGGGACAAAAATAATCTTTAAGGAAAGATACCTCAATCTTATCTGAGTAATGGTTTTTTGGCCATATCGTCTATGACACAGACCTTCGTAGTAAAATGCTGCTGCCCATTAAATAACCTGAAGTTACTGCTATCAGTTTCCTACAAAAATGGACTGTTTCCGTAACTTACTTTGTGTGTGTGTGTGTGTGAGACCACTTTGTTTAAGTCTTGTTAGATAACTTCGGATTTTGTTGTGTTGTGGTGTTGTTTTTTTTTTGAAAAACACTTTCTTGGAGAAAGTTGATGTGTAGTTTACAAGCAAAACTGTTTAAAATTGATCGCTTCAGCAATGTTGTGCCACAAAAGTCTTTTGAAAGATGTTTTTTAAATGACACTGGCTCTTTTACAGAAGCCTTTGAAGGTCTTGAAATAGTATTGTGTTTTTATTAACTACAATTTTTCTCCCTGTGCTCTATCTTAAAACTTGTGTTTTCTTTGAATGTTTTTAAATGTGAAGTCACTCTCCTTTCAAACTAAATCAACAATTGCTGTGTTCCATTATTCAGTCTACAGAACTAATTCTGGCAGTAAGGAGGGAAACAAAATAGAAAGGTGTGGGGGTGGAGAATACAAACCAAACTTAAATCTGAACAGGAGGTACTAGCAGGGCCTGGAATTGAAAGTTATCCAATTTCTCATGTGGCTCCACCTTCGATCCTACTAAAGACATTGTGATAAAGTAGGTTGTAGAAGATGTTTTTATGTAATGTTTGTCTGGTACCGTCTCTGTCATTTACAAAAATAAATCAGTATACATCTCTGATACACAAAGGTTTTTCAGTATGTAAATAGTTACTGTAGATTACAATCCTTTTGTAATTTAAGGATTAAGCCCTTCAGAGACCATTCAATTTAAATACCTAAAACCAGCTTTTTATTAAAGTAAATTAAAAGTTTTCTTTAAAACTGTTCAGGGGGAGGGACGAATATTCCAGGGTTTCAGTGAAGTCCTTTGATTTTAAGTGTTATTTTTAATCATACTTACCAGCGGCTGAAACTGCGTCTGTTCTCAGCTCTTCAGGCTTCCCATGCAATGTCCTGCTGCCCTTGCATTTCAGTGTAGCTGCGAGGAGCATCCAGGAGGTGGCATTGACCTGGGCTCAGCACAAGGTGCTAGGGATCATTGCTTGAAGGTAGACCTCTGCAATTGTAAAAGGGTTGAGTTATGCACCAGGTGTATTAAATGTAAGCTAAATTCTTCTGAAGCTTTAGAACGGTACTTTGCCCATTTCTCCAAGAACTAGAAATGCCAATGACAACATCAAAATATTAATAAGGTTTTCTTTTCTTTTGTTAATGAGATTATAGTAGAATGATGCTTCTAATCATGATTTATGGGTCCAAAGTGCTTCAGTACTTGCGTAGAAGTGCAGGTTTTGCCATTTACTGACTTCATAAAGAGAGCCCATAAAAGATTAAGGTCAACTTTCTCAAAGGCTCCATTGATTTTCAGAGGTGCCGTAGATGCACGTGGTCTGACTTCTTTAGAGGTCCTTGTGTACAACTTGACCAAAATCTGGGCTAAAAGATATTGAGAAGCAGAGGTTTGGATAGCTCTTGATATTCTCTTCGAAGGGGTTAGGAGTGCTTTGTCAGAAAGATGAACTTAATGTCAAGTGGCTACTCTTTTGGTTGGTTCAGATGCATAAAAGGTGGAATTAAACACTGAGTGGTTATTTTTTTAGGAGAGCTTTTGAGGCAAGACTAGAATTCACGTGTGACTTAGAAACCTTGATCTAGGCTTATAACAAACAGCTACAGCTGTGGGAAGCTATTTGCAAAAGTCTTTAATTATTGGAAAGTATTTACATGGTTGAACTGCATATTCAACATTTGAAACATCAAGGCATGTTTAAAAAAATCTTTAAAAAGTCTAGGATTATTTTTCTAAGCTGTTGTAAGACATCCATGAAACCTGAGTAAAGATAACTGAAATCATTTTACCTTCTTCCTAGCTATGAGGATTTACAAATAGAAAGTGCTATTAAGTGCTTTTAACTATGCAGAAATTGTATTTCTATCACAAACTTCCTAATACAACATATGATATTCAGTATGGTTGCTAGTAGTGAAAATGGATAGATTCCAGAGCTAATTAATGTGCTGTTATTTTGCTTTTGTAAGTAACTGCTGGCCTTTAAGGATCTGTGCATGGATGCAGCAAAAATGCATGCAATATTTTATCATGGAATCACAGAATGGTTTGGGTTGGAGTGGACATTAGAGATCATCTAATTTCACCCCCCCTCCCATGGGCAGGCACACCTCCCACTAGAACAGATTGCCCAAAGTCCCGTCCAGCCTGACCTTGAACATTTCCAGGGATGGAGCATCCACAGCTTCTCTGGGCAACCTGTTCCAGTGCCTCACCACCTTCTGAATGAAGAATTTCTTCTGTGTATCTATCCTAAAACTACCCTCTTTTAATTTAAAGCCATCACCCCTTGTCCTGTCACCGCACCCCCTGACAAAGAGTCCCTCTCCCGCTTTCCTGCAGCCCCCTTTAGGTACTGGCAGGCTGCTGTGAGGTCTCCTTGGAGCCTTCTCTTCTCCAGGCTGAACAACCCCAACTCCCTCAGCCTGTCTTCACAGGAGAGGTGCTCCAGCCTCTGATCATCCTTGTTGCCCTAATTCTGTTTCATTTCTAAATAGCTGAAGTCAGTATTAGGACAGTATCAGTGGTATCAAATTATTATACCAAAATAATTTTGTTGTTTTCATAGGGGAAGGGGGAGGATCTAAGGTCTTACCACAATAAAGTCAACCCAAAGGTAAGCCAACATATGAATATTGTAAAATACATAATTAAGGGAAATATTGCTCTACCTGTATCAAGCAAACAGTTCTTAATTGGCAGATGTCAATGATTGCTATTACATTTTCAATATATATGCTTCTATGCATTTACATAACTGATAGTGATACAGTTTAAGCCATGACAGTAGACCTGAACCAATTCATCAGCACATTATTTGCATGCTAACTTCAGTCATTATTTCTGGATTTGTAGTATCTGGTTTCCCTTGGTTATTGGGGAATTGAGGATTCATAGTGCAAGGAAAGGAATCAAAGCTAGGACAGAAGTTTGATAGTTCTGGAAAACTGGGGTTCATACGTTTGGCTCTAGGTATTCTTTTCATATGCTGAAAATGATTGGGCATAAATTTAATTGAGTTTTCACATGCCATCCAATAATATGCTCCCCTAGGGTTCTGCTGCAATCCAGTCTCATCTATTTTCACCAGCTTCCACTCTCAAATGCCAGAAGACCAACTTAATGCTAACAAAGTGTGTAGCCTGGCGGATAAACCCTCGAGGAGGCAGAAAGAATTATCTATATTAGAGTGGCATTTCAGAACTAATCCCACACTCCAAAGAGTGGCATATTTGGGTTTAGAGATCTGCATTAAATAAGCAGGAGGTAAATTTGCAACAGAAGACTTATTCCATCCTCCCTGAAGGAGTCTGTTATTTGAGAAGCCTTGCCCAGTAATGTGATGTGGGTCTGTGGTTGAGCTGAAGTACTTCTGAGTCCATTGGGGAACAGACAGCATCATCTTGTTTTTCTTTTTATTAGTTCTGCCTTTGAGTTTGTAATACAAAGAAGAATGAAATGATGAAAGTCTTCGAACGCTGCAGTATTTGGGAATTTAGATATAGAGGAATTTTGTGCTTTTTGGGGGGAACAGCAGGGATAAAGAGGGAGAGTCGCCTACCTGGTAAGGAAGATGATTTAACTGAGATTCAGTGCACTATAGCTAGGAAGAATCGTCTAATATTATCCTTTCAAATGTGATTCTTTGAACTGAGTCCCATGTTTTCCATTAAAATGTATGATGAACTATCACGTCTCTTGTGATCAATATTGACTGTCTATAGCACCTCCAAGATTACATGCTGTTCTCTAACATGTTTTCTGGCTCTGTGACAAATTCTCGAATGGGTGCAAATTTCAATTTAAGTCCAAACTGGGTTCCAACTAGCCTTTTCTTGGAAAAGAAAGGCTACACTGTAGCACAGCTAGTCCTGGCTTCAGTTTATTCTTGAATTATACTACAGCCAACAGCATGTGAACAACAAACATTCGGTCCTCCCATAACCCTATTTTGTATTTGGGAACCTGCTAGCTTCTAGTCGCTTATCCATCCACAGTAGCTACCCCACCATAAAGCCCATATTATGTAAAACAGATCATAATATCAGTCTTCAAATGATATCATCGTAATACTAATATTTGGCATTAATATTTATATTATACCTTGATATGAAATTCTCCTCCTCCCTACAAATTCATGAGAACGAGTTGGTGAATTATGGCAATTCTTGGCCAAATTTGAGGAATCTGATATTCAACAAGCAAGGTGGTGCATATAAAAGGAAAATCCTGAGTATCAACAGAGGGCAGAGCACGATTATTCAAAGTTATAACACAGTTTTTAATTCTTAATTATATATGGGAAGAACTTGCTTCCTTTCAAGTCTTTGTTTTCATATGCTCCTGATACCTCTCATTGCCACAATTTACTATAGAGAGAAATGTAAAGGCACTGTCAAGAGGGCTATTCTTACAGATCTTCTGTCCTAAAGAGAGCTAGAGAATTAGAGAATTCTGTGGGAGTAAATTTAATCTTTAGACATTTCCTGAGTAATTTTGCAGACACAAGAAGGGTGGCTGGTTCAGATTAAAGCCGGGATAAGAAGTTAAATAAAGGCTGTAGTTTCATATGAAATCTTTGGAGTCAATACTAGCCTAAACAGTTTTTAGCTGTTTTCTGCTGTCTGTTTATGCCCCTGCAGTTTGCCCCTGCAGTTGTACCAGTACCAGCATATGAGAATTGAATCTGAAAACTGATCTAGATTTTTGACAATTTTCTTATAACTGAAAGCTGGAAAAGGTTAATAAAAGGATGACAAAATTTAAGCCATTTTTGCTGCTACTTCATATTTTCAAATCACGGTGTTGGAAATAGTTTTGTTTACCTATGAACAGCTAACTGCTTGTATCTTTCACATTCAAGGAGTAGTTCTGCAACAGAAAGTAAGAATAATAGCTCCTCCTTTTAGTGAATTCTGATTGTATGTCTTCCCTCCCAAGAAAGTGGGAGTTTGGTCTTCCACTGGCTGATCCTGGCTTTATGCCATAAGTCATGGGGTCTGAGGAATACACAGGTTGGACTCTTCAGATTGCAATATGTGATATATATATAAGGCCCATTCTAGGAACTAAATCCAATTCCAGCTTACCAGTCTAGGCAAATGTAGTGGGATCCTCAGAAATAGGCTGTGTTGAGAGCATTGAATAGAAATAAACTAAATAAACCTTCCTGTATGGCTCATTGAGAACACCAGGATCTTGTGTTTGAATGTCGGAGTCCTCATCTGGATTCACTCAGTAGAATGTGGATTTATACAAGACACTGCTTATTTCCTACCATTTTTGAGAAACTCTCATACAGTGAGAAGTTCATAGGGAGCAACAGTAACAGTTTTAAATGCACTCTGATTAATAGAGACCACCCTATGCCTTGCTTGTTTGACATGTGGACGTTATCTGTTATTTAGTCCTGATGAGACAGATCTCAGCAAGAACGTACAACTGTTAATGGTTATTTCTAAACTTGTTTATTAGCATGGCCAATTGAGACAAGAAAAGTTGGGGGGCTCCTTTTGTGCCTGGCAGTATTTTAGTGATGTAATAAAATGCAAGGGCAAAATGATTGCATTAGGGATATGACGCAAACATATGGAAACACAGATTTCTGGAAAAACTATCCTGGCTGGAGGCTGCCTGCTGTTTTGGATGATTATCACTTTCTCTGTGATAATAAAGGGCAGGGGGAAATGGTTCAAGCAGGTAACAGCTTCTTAATTTGCTTTCTTAGCCTCACATCACCTGCATGTGGAAGAAGCAAAATCAGGTTAGCACCCAAATTTAAACATAGTAGAGATGTGTTCTCATGATGTCAGTAATAAAAGTATGTGTAAAGCAGCCTGTATATTCTGGAAAGGAAAATAACCATTAAAGCCAAGAAACATAGTCTGGCACAAATCTTATTGCAAGTCCAAAAACACTTGATGTACAGATAGGTGTAGCATAACAGCAGGAAGAAAAAGGAAAAGGGGGTTGGGCAGCTGTCTGTAAGCTGCAATAGTAGTACCAGACAGTGCCAGCTAGTGTTTTTTATTGAGAGTTGCAAAAATGGGCAGTAATGCAATTCCACAGTGCTATTGCTTTGTTTTGCTCTGAGTTTGGAAGCGGTACAGTCCGATGCTAGCAAGTTGCTGTACAGCAATGATTTGGCACAAGCTGTGAACACAGAAATAGTGCGGGAGATTCCTTAAATTATCCAGAGTTCAGATCATATTTGGAGAAATGCAAACCTGTTGTCTTTATAATTGCTATGATTTTTATCAGAAACATTAGGTCTTCCTTATGGGGAAACGTTTAGGACATTTTATGGGAAGCATGCCGTTAGTTTCTAAAAACCTGCTGGGGTAAGATTCAAGAATTGATTGTCAGTCATCCGAAAACTTACTCAGGTAGTGAAATGCACAGGGAAATAAAATCAATTTTAATAACTACATATTCAGAGTAGTCATGCTCTGAAAGTAGCTGCCTGTTTCCTGTGACGCAGTACACAGTGTATAAGCAATCAGTAAAATCTTTCTAGTTTAATTTAAAGGACTGTAATTTTTCCCTCTGGTTTATTTATTGATTACATTTCATGTTACTGGGGTAAACACATCATACAACAGAAAGAAAAGCAAGCCTATTTATTAGCAAACAAGAGTGCAGAGGCCCATTTCAACAGGAACTTTAATACTAGACCTTTATAGTGCATTGCTTTTGCATTGTGTTGGGGGGGGTTGTCTTTAGGTGTAATTTCCTTGATATTTTCAAGCTCACTGCTAGGCAGTCTTTTTGGCTAATGAGAGGGATGCAGCTACTTCCAAGGACAAATGTCACCGAGAGTAAATGGGGGGGGGGGGGGGGGGGGAGAAGGGGCGTTAATACAGTTAGTACAGAAGTGCCTCTTATTCATAACTCCACAGTACGTGAGAGACCAAAAGGTCTGTTGGGTTAGTGGCCCATTTCTGGTGGCCCTGCACTTCTCTGAAGCCTTCCCTTTGTGCATTTCAGTGCCAGCCTTGAAAATTGCAACCAGCCACTTTCCCAGCCCTCCCTAATGTTGTTACTCCTAGGGCCAGAGGCAGGAAGTCAAAGAAGGTGCTTGCTTAGGGCAGAAGACTGCCAGAGGCAGCGAAATTAGCCAAAGCCTTGCTGCTATTTTATCAGTACCAGAGCCCTTGAAAACCAGACTTGTCACTGAAAATGTTGTCTGGGGTGTGGGAAAACAGCTGCTCTGGCCATTACCCTTACCAGGGCTGGACTGTCTGGCAGCGATCCTATCCTGTCACTCGAGGGATGGCAACTTTTTTTTTTTCCTCATATTCCTTACTGTCTTCCTCCCTCACCACCCCTTCAATTTCTGGAAAGCTTTGAGTTAGATTCTTGCCTTCTCTTTGACGACTACAGTGGCTTATTCTCTTAGCTTGCTGTGCAAAGCAGCAACGTAATTCTGCTGTTTCCTTCATGTTGTCAACTCACTGACACTTAAAAGAATTAAGAAAGTTTTCCAAAATAACAAAATTAAGATAAGAATGAACAGAAGAAAATCTAACATATCCAAAGCTGCATTATGGCTGCTTAATATCTCTGCTCAGTAGTGGGGAGGGGGAAGGGGCAGCATGATGAATGACTGAGGAAGGACGTGCTTCGATAGAGCTCTGCTTTGGTCTGCAAATTAAGCCAAAATGAATTGGGCAGAAACATACTTTGAAACAACGTCCTCTTGCCCCCTCCTTTTCCCCTGAGTACATTAATGATTACAAGATGTGGGATACATATCTGAGCAGCAACAAGAGCCTGCCTCCTAAAGAGCAGAAGAATATGGGAACGTACCCAGAGGAAACATAAGTTAGCCAACAGGCTCTTAACATTAAAAAATACTATCAGCAACAAGGGATTGTAATACCGCACATGTATCAAAGGCAGGCTTTGCTTCTGTATTTTTATTGTGATGGTAAAGGTACAAGGTAGCCAGTCTCAAATAAATAGACAATTGTCCTTTTTTTTTTTTTTTTTCCTTTTTTCTTGTATTAAGACTTGTATTAAAAGGTCAAAACTTGCTGACTTTTCTCCACTTATAAATATGATAGCACTTTATATTCCCTGGATATTAAATGGCTTTCTAAGACTTAATCCTACTTTATAGTCAAGGAACCTGAGGCACAGAGTGGTGGAATAACTAGCACAAATGGCAGGAGTAAAAGTAGGTTCCTTGAAATCCAGTTCTGTGCCCAGTTCATTGATTAATATTGTGTGTCTGGTGAGCAGGCTTTTGCCTCATCTTCAGTGACTTTTTTCTTGTTCTTAGAAGTAAAGGAAATTTAAGAGAGACAGAAAGAGAACACTGTTTTCATGAAACAACATAAATCTGTCTTCCTGTGCCTCATTATTTTCTTCTGAGACATCTGGAAGAAAAAGACCATGTATTTTCTATCCCTTTCACTGTCTGCTGTGAATGTACTTGTTCTGGATGGATTGGGAGGTTATGGTCTCACCAAATAGCATTTTTAAGACTTGTCCTGTTTGCCCTACAGATGAAAGGATTCAGGTTCGGGTTTTTTTTGCAAAGTTATTGGGCTCGATTTAATTTTGCATATGATTAATATTCTGATATATGCACTCAGTTAAAATTCTATCTTATATGTGCAGTCCTCCTTATAAGCAGAGAGAGTCTTTGATCTGGCTATTTTATTTCTTCCTATCTTTATAAAAGTTACTCTGTGGACAAAAGCGCTTCTAGTATTCCCCGTGTAAAGCAATGTTGGAGTCAGACAAAAGCTGAACTGTCCATTATCTGAGTCCAGGACTGATGGTACGATAGATGTTTGTAGTGATGCCCTGGCCACAGAGGGGTGGGAAGCTTCTTTTTAAGATCCTCAAGAGTTGCTGTAAATCTAAGCGGACTAGTGCGGCTCTGCACTGGGAAAACACAAGCAGCTTTTTGTAAGCTCTGTCTTTTATATGTGTGTCTCTGAAAGGCTCCTTCCCTTCATTCTCACTGGACTGCCTCTCTTAAAAGGAGTAGCTCAAAGATGGTTAGGAGTCTTTGTATTGCCATTAACACCTATGGAAAGTAACGTACTGGGATCTTGATCTTCAGTTTCTATTTAGGCTAAAACTAGGCCGTTTTGCTAATAATGATACTATATTGCTTAAGTTATCAACAAAATTGTAGTTGCATCTTGCTTTATTGAGAGTTTAACTAATGAGACTAGAGTGTATCTGGATTCAGATTTCTGGCCCTGGTCAGTAAATGCATGCTGCTACAGATACAACCAGGCTGCAGCTTTGTGTGATTTATTCCATGGCTATTTTAGCAGCAAGAAAATGAACACTGGATACCAGTTTTCTTTAATAAAAAAAAAAAAAAATGCCATTATTAGTCCAGGATCTGGACAGTCTTCTTTTGTCATTACAGCCTCCAAAATGATTATAGGCTGAATTCATGTACAATCTATCACATTATCCAAGGGCATTCTATGAATAGCTTCAAGCCACTGCTAGCTTTGGTGAAGATATAAAGGCAGAATATCAAAGTCAGCAGTAACTTTCAATAATGTGTTCCAGGGTTAGCTAATGCAGATCGAAGTATTCATCTATGTGATATGTCAAGCCACAACAAATTATATTGTGGATCACATATCTTCTGCCAAAGTTAGATCCAATAGCAGAATAAGTGTTTGTGGATGTGTAAACAGAAAATAAGTTAGTGTCTCTATGTTAGAAGGGGTATTTCTTGGCAAGTGATTGAGTGTTTTTGCTTTTCATCTAACCTCTGATATTTTTTTCAGAAATAAAGAAATAGCAAACTTCTAGTCCAAATTAGATGTTCACTTTGCTTAACAATAAACATTATCCTGGCTTTAGAATTTTTCCTTGGAGGACCACTAATTTAGATTTCTTTTAATAATTTTGCTTTTTAAAAGTATGGCAATCTTTTAAATATAAATATTGGTCACACTTATTTAGCTCTTAGAGGTCTGCTGCCAGCTTCATTCCCACATTTGGATAATACAGATAGGAAAGCTGGGCTCTGAAGATTTTATGCTAATTACATGTAAAATCCAAAGTGTCAGCATAGGTAATCAAATGTGAGAATGTGCACATACCTAAGAAATCCAGGCGGAAGAATATTGACTAGATAGGTGTGCTAACTACAGGGCTTTGTTGCTTTAGTTTTGTACATGAATGCATGTGCATGTACTACAGACGCTGATGTGCACATGCACACGCATTTACAATGTAAATACAACTTTTGTTTACCTTATCTCTTATTCCAAGCTGTCCTTCCATTGTTAGTGGCCATCCTTCAGAAACTGACAGACCACTCATAAAAGCACTTGGTGGAGCTCTCCTGAAACTTGAGCTTAAATAATTTTCCTCAATTCTTTTGGTTCTTGTCTCTCTCCCATTGGAAATACAGGTCATATGTGCCAATTTTTAAACAGGAACTCTTGTATATATTTAATGAGTCATGGAAACACCTTCATTACCCCAGCCGTAAGTCATCACTACCATTATCTCATAGGTTTATTTGAATAACTTCAGAGGTTCTGATATTCATTTTCTCAGCTGGACTAAGAGTTGATGCTAGTTCACAGAAGAAGGGCAAAGGCCTCTTCTGGAGGCTGTGAAACTTCTACGATTAGGGTACAAGAAATCACAAGGAACTCCATCAGCCGTTAACTTTGTCCTCCATCTCTTCATTTTCTCCACTCCCTTCATTTTGAGAGAGCTCTCTCTCTTTTTAGCAAGCCCGGGGGAAACTTATTTTGAAAACTTGCTGTTTTTCCTACCACCACAAAGGATAGGCCTCTCAGGAGAAGACAGTGGGCCCATAAGCACCGATGCTGTTTTCTCTGCTGTTAGATCCCTTCCTTGCATGTGGTGGGAATCATGCTGACCTTGAGGGCCATAGGGTGTCAGTGTGCAGATGCTCACAAACCATAGGCATATCTGTTTCCAATCTCTACAAAAGTCCACACTCTTCTCATGTGACAGCTGAGGTGGGGTAACCAGCAACAGATATACTGTCCTGGTTGATCCCTCTTCACAAATTAGTAATAGCCAAGGGAAATCTGGAAAGTACCAGGGGCACAGAATAAAGGTGAAAGTATCAGCTAGTCAGGGAAGATGCAGCATAACCAGTGCTAAGCACTTTGTTGAAAAGTAGAGGCAGGAAATGTTTAGCTGTACAAATGAAGGGTTGGTTTTGTGGAGCCTACTGCATAAAGAGTGACTGAGGATAGACAGCCCCTTGTGGTAAGGGTATGGGGAGATGGGTGCAAGTTAGAGGAGTATGTAAACAGGGAAACAGAGAAAATAGAGAACATAAACCACTATAAATAGAAGGAAAAAAAAAAGTCAACAAACATTACCACTTTGAACACCACTGACTTGGTCCTTTAGTAGATATCTTTAGTAGGAATCCTAAAATACAGAAACCTGGAAGCAAAGCTGTTGGTACCGATAGGGAGTTAATAGCCCGATACCGTCTGCTGCCGTATCTGACTTCAGTGCAGTAGGCACTGGGTGGGGGGAAATTTCTCTTCAAGACAGTCTCATGTCAGCTTTCAGAAAACTAGAAGAAAAGTCTTCCAGATTGCTTCTGGCTGAAGAAGAAAATGCAGCCTAGCTCCCTTTTGTTCACATAAGGTCTTGAAAATCTGCACAAAACAAAAGGCCTGTCTGAACACAGAAATATTTTTAAATCCTTCATTTACGGTCCAGGAGAACTGGATTAATGAGCAGAGAATACAGACAAGACAGGTTGTCATGACTTCGCAGAACTCTTCTGCTGAAGATGTCATAGTAGAAATTGCAAGAACTGGCCTGATCTAGGCTTTTATTTATTTATTTTTGTGGGACTGATATGTTCTACAGTATTTGCAGGAACATTTCCCAGCTATCTCACAGGAAACAGGGACACCAGTTTAACAATAGCTTTCTACTGAACCCAGTTTTCCTAAACAGTTTCAAGCAGCTTTAATGAATCTGAATGGTGTGTGCACCCACACCCCTTAAAAATGGTCATATTTCAGCTGAGCTTAATTGGGTTGATGTGTAAACAGAGTTAAAATTCTGCTTTCAAATAACCATCAGACAGAAAACTCTGCAGAGACGCAACCTAAATCTTTGTAACCAGCCTGCAACACTCCCAGCTTCACAGCAGGAGTCTCTTCCAGCCATGGTAATGCCACAGTATTTGCCTTGCTGGTGTTGGTTTGTTATTGTCTGGGTGCAGTGAAGTTGATGACTCAGTAAATTAACCCACTGGACTATGTTAATTTAAAGGAACATTAATTTCCATATTGGATTATTTGGAAACTGTAAAGTTTTTTTTTTTTTTAAAAAAGGTTTTAAGAGCCAAACCCTTGATAAGGCAAACTCTCCTTGTGGACAGTTAAGCATGTGTGGGTAAGGTTTTACTAAACAGTGCGGGAGATGCTGAAGACTGTAGAGAAGCACAGTCCAAACCCCATACGTGCTGAAGGTAAATGATTAAATACTTCTCAGGCTGGTTGTATTTTTGTTTTTCTTTTGTTTTTGTCAGAGCAGAGGTGGCAATTAATTGCCCAAAATTTAGAAAAGCTTTCAAATCCATGGTATAGTATTAGATAATCTCAATAACCTTTCTGCTCAAGGTTACTGGTTCACTGAGTTCTGTCTAGCAAGAGACATCAGTTTTTGCTTTATTACAGCTTGGGATGCCTCCTTCCTTTAGCTGAGGTAATTTCATAGATGAAGTGCTGACCGTGGTTGGTGCACTGCAGTTTGTCTCCTGTTCAGGTCTGTAATATGTGGTGTCTCCTCTGCCTGTTGTTGTGGCCTTTTGCCTGCTTGTGCTCCTGTGAATCTGCTGAGGAGCAGCTTCAACAAAGCCCTGCTGCCCCTCGCTGACCGTGGCGGGAGGCTTTGCTGCCTCGGCAGCCGGCTGCGAACATGAGAGGCTGCCAAGGCTCTCCTGTGCCCCGCAGAGTCTTGAAATTCTCATCGGCGAAGGCGCGCTCTGAACGGAATTATTCTCACTGCTGCAGGAAACGAACGGTGGCTGGAGTCTTGCCACCCTTTTGGTTATGCAAATCAGGAATTATGCAGAAGTGCTATTTTGAGTCTTGTTTTATTTTTGCTTAATCAGTTGTCAACATGTTTATACAGTTCAGTCACCGTCACTTGCCATTGTTTTGCACTGACTCTGTGCTCGTGGAGGAGTTTATCATGGGGAAGGGCTGGTAAAGGGGCTGCTCCTCGGAGAAGCAGCCGGGTGAGGCTTGCAGGCAGCGGCATTCCCCAGAGGCACAGGGAAACCACCTTCCTCACCAGGCACTGCAAGCCCCATGAGGCAGAGAAGAAAACAGAAATTGCCAACTCACAAATCTCACCTATTAAATCCATGCCAAATCAGTCCCATTTCATGCTGGCTGGTTCTAAGAGAGATTCCTGTCTTAATGAAAGTTGGAAGATCTAGAGTAAGTTTATCTGTAATTGAGTTATTTTGAATTTGCTCCACCCTAGGTCTGGTATGTGGTGCAGTGCTCCTGAGGCAGAGCCTCCCTCACGGTGGTAGGAGGGAAGGGAGAGAGAGCTTTAAGGTCCCTATTGCTGGGACGATGGGGAAGGTCAGTTTAACCTGGCTGTTGTGGCCAGGAAAGACTGAGACACTGGTTTAAGTGGGAGCTACCTTCATTAGGCAGGCACAGAATATAAAACTATCATCCTTAGTGGGAAATGACTGAAGCTAGCAGTGTTGACCCACTTGTTCTCATTAGGATGGATCCCATTGGGGCTCAAGGCTTAAACTGGCATAGGAAGCTATAATTCATATTTCACAACACTAGTTCTTGTAAATATGATGTAGAAATCAATAAGTTGATTTTAAGTTGTGTTCCAGTTCTCAGGTTATTAAGAAGTTCCTCAAATCACACTTTGTACAGATCTTACTGTGTGTTCTGCCACATCACCTCTAATTGTGTGCTGCATCTTAAAAAGACACTCGCTTCCTTTCTTAAATTACAGAAACTCTGAAAGAAAAGATTACTTAATTCTCAAATCACCATGAATCATGACAGCTGTGGTAGCTCATAGAGGCAAATTACTAGTGTGTGCTTTTCTATTTTTTTAACTAGGTAACTACTGTACCTATAACATGCAAGTACCTTCAAGCAATGTGTAAATGATGCATCAAGCGCCTACTAAACATTGGTCCCCCACCAAAGAATAGCTATGGACTTATACCTGTTAAAACTGAGGCTTACAGGATATACAGCACAATATTCCCATCTCTCAGCTTAAAAAAATCATAGAACTAGTGGCAGGTAGGAAAAGCACTTTGTTCTCACAAATGAGAAGAGCTGTAAACATTGATTAATCTTCATGTAAATTCCTTTTGCCACAGCACTGCTGACAGATCATTATCCTCTCAAATGCCTGTCTTTTTAGCCATACTGCCTTACAACTTTGTCATACTCTATTAAGTAAACCAGGCTGTGCGTGGCTTGGAAAGGAGAACAATGGACACTTGGGTGTTGCAGTTGGGGTGTTGGCAAATTAATATGACACCTCTTGCCTATTACAGGCAAGAGTAGTACTAAATCAGTTCATCAGCATAGGGCTCAGCAGTGTTGTTTTGGCTGGGTTTACCATGGCTGATGAGACACGAAACTAAACTAACAGTTGCCCAGCTCCTTGCACGATTGTTAAGCCTGGTATCTTGGCCACGTTCCATTCTGGGTCATTATGTTGTCCTTTCTGCTGTTCCCCTGTAGTCTCAGCCGGATTAATTCCTTTCTACTTCGCCTTCTGGAACCTGCTATGTGGCGCTGCTGGCACTCTTCACTGGCATCCCAGAGGCTGAATGCATGTCAGTGGTAGGTGGATATGAAGGAGTAATCTTCATCTAAAGCCTGTAAAGCACTTTATCTAAAAAGATGAAAGGACATTAAACAAGGGAAGGGCTATCACTGTTACTCAATTACAAATAGAAAGTAGTTCCTATTATCATCATCTTGAGGTTGACACCTGATGTTTAAGGAAAGGAAAGTCTTTTGAGTTGGTTTTGGTTTCCCCGTTCTCCCATTTATATTACATCTGAAAGTCAATGTTGACAGTATTGCTTTTATCCAGTCACTACGGCCCTATAATGCATTTATCACATCGTGGTATCTCCAAAGTAATGTGTTGCCAGCTAGAGATGAAATTTGTTGGGTTAAATTTCCTCTAAGCAAATGACATTGCTCATCCAGAATGCACATGGCAAGAAAGCTACGGTCCTTCCACCACTGAGGAAGGATGCCACCCTGAGTTCTTGATAGTGGGAATCTGTGTGCATGAAACAAAGGCACCTTGATGAACGAGTCTTCCCACATTACTGTGGTCTTAAATATAGTCAAACAATACTAAGTTTTCTCTATTGTACATAGCATATGAGAAGTGGCAGGTAAAATATAAATTAATCCAAATACAGCTATGCCAAGTATTTTATGCATGTTTACAGAATATTTTCTGTAAACAAATATTTAACATTATCTAAAAACCCTTTAGCTTTCAACATTGTCAAATGCTTTGTTCGTTGTTGTATTATTATTATTAAGCAACCTCTGTTCCATATTTTCATAAACTTCTTGCTAATACAGTGCAATAATAGTCTTTGTCCTTTAGCTGAAGGTGTGGGACTAAGTGTTGCTTGGAGAAAAACAAATGAAATGAACATGCTGACCTCATTACAAAATAAGTGGTTGCCAAACAAATATTTCTAGCTTCTTCCTTAGAAACAATCTGATAAGAAACAGACAAGTATGGCTTCTGGTCAGCCTGTAAACACTTTGCATAAGTATAATTAAGGACAAAAAGTTTTTCCTTTTCCCACAGTCAATTTTAATTATGATAGCCTTCTCCAATATCTCTAGATTTCTTTTTGAGGCCACTGGTTGATACTAATGTTTGGAGAAGATAATAGCAGAACTGAGATCCTCTGATCTCAAATGAGATGTATGATTTTTTTTTTTTTTTTATCACAGGCCACATTCTATTTTAGAATGAAATCCAAATAGCTGACCTTAAGAGATGGTACTGCCAAAAAATCTTAATACTGTTACTTCCCCTTCTACTTCCAAAAAATCTTTCTGTTGAGTCATTTCTTCCTTAAGAGGTACCAGAAACTTACAGTAGTTAATACTTGGCAAAGTAAATTAATATGGGGGGCTAGGGTGGAGGTGGGTGACTCAAATATTGAAATGTTAAACACGGTTGAATCTGGTTTTACTTTTCTTTGGTAAATCTATAAAATTAATACAATTCTCTTTTAATTAAAATGCTTGCAGAAACTTAGCATATAAGATATTTAGTTTGGAAGGAATCTTAGCATGTACAAATGTTAAGATAATATGATGTTTGGGCATTGATGTATGAAAACATTACTGAGCTGACTTTTTTTAGGACTTGTTTTTTTTCTTCTATAAAATGGAAAAGCATACTACTTGTCAAGCGATTCTATCGCCTATGACAACTTGCATTTAATATCTAACTAGAAAAACAAAGGAACAAGTAGTGAAGCAGTGGACAAGATCATGATTGTAACGTGTTTAGAATGTTAAGGAAAAAAAAAAACTATCAGGACTTAATTATTTATAAAATCCTACCATGTATATTTACTAATGTGCTTGCATTAGTGTTGGGGAATTTTCAGAGTTGTTCTACAAAAAATCAAAAATATATCACTGAACAGTCTTTAACGTGTATATTACTTAGTAAAGCTTCAGTGTGTTTTGAAATCTGGGTGAAGAGTTCAGTTTGGTGAAGTCTCTAGAAAGGTTTTACAAGGATCTATGGTTGATTTCTAGTCATGGATCTCATTCTGCTCTCTAGAGGAAAGAATAGTACCGTGGTCTGTGAATTGATTAATATATATGTATTGGAAAACTTCATGAATATTAGTATGGTCAGAAGAATTATAGGACCTAAGAACTTCAAGCAAAGGCAGAAAATGAAACTTGGATGATGTTAAAACTGATAGATCTGGTAAAAATATAGTGCAGTGTAAGACTACTAAAAGGTTGAAAAAACGTTCTCATGTTAGTGAAAAGTGATCGAGACTTGAGAGTGCAGTAAGGCATTATGGGTTTCTGCCTGCCCACACATGGGTGTCAGTGTAGCAGGGCTGTGAAGTGGGCAGTGTTTCTGTTACAGCTGCAGAACTGTTTAATCAATGCAGCAAATACATTGGCAAATGAGAAGGTGTCTGAAGAGGAATTTGGGCATGCTAAGAGATAATGTGCTCTGTGACAGATAGATCAGGCCTATGTACTGTAGGCTGCCTTGCCTGTCAGATCCTCCTGGCCTGCTCTTTGTCTGAGGGTTCACAGGAAAGAAAGGGGAAAAACTGGGCTGGGCTGATAGCCTGTGCCACTGTGGCATGTTCTTCCCACACACCCCTCCTATATTGTGTAGGATCTGATGCTATTGCAAAAATGAATGCATACTTCCGTGAACAAAACATGCATAGGAGGAGATCCTGCTAAATGATATATGTGATTCTGGTCACAGGATAGCAGTTGGTATGTGTGTCACATCAGGTGACTAGTGAGTCGCCTAGATGCTCTCACAGCTGACACATGCTCATATGATAGGGACATACTTGTGTCCTAGCTTGCAACAAGCAATCCAGGTCTTCAGTGATTTTTATACAGATAGGATTTTGCAACCTTGATTCATCTTCTGGAATTAAGCAGTTAGGCCCCTTACTTAGAAGCAAAACTATTTCCATACCTGTGGCAATTTTCTCCTGCTCTTATCCAATAGTTTCAGTTATTTCACTCCCTACATGAGACATTAAGTTCTTTTCTTTGAGTTGCTGTCAGAGGTATGAACCTGCATCTTTTTGCCAAGGAGGTCATAACTGGACCAAACTGGACCACAGCCCTGACATGATCTTGGTGACTGTTAGAGCATGTATTGGTTTTGCTCTCTCAGCTAACTTGTCACAGATAAATCTGCTAGGCCTGCCCACTTGTGAAGCTGGGAAGTACCTACCTCGAAAATGCTCATTTCACTTAATGAAGTCATGGCTAACAAAATTTGTAAGATACCAAAATTCCTGTAAGGAAAGCAGCCACAAGGGTTATTAAAGTTGCCAGAGCTCTGGACAAAAGTGTTGGGTGTGTACTGGAAAGGCATTTTGTTGCATCAGGATTTGGGGATTCAGAGCTCAGTCCTTGTCAATACGGAATATTTAGAAATCCTTAGGTTAGCAGGGTGCTTCAACTCTTCTGAAGGAGCTTCATGGATTGCCTTGACTAGAAGCCTTGAAAACTCCCAAATTCATGTGTGGGCTCACTGCTGGCTGCCATGTGCAAGAAAATACTTCCGGCATCTATGGAACTCTGCTGTCTAACCTGCAAATACTTCCAGACTTGAGGTACTCTAAGCTAGGGAACGAACACCTGAACAGATTTTAAAAGCCATACTTTTGAACAAGGTTAATTAAAACAGAACTTGAACTGTTCTTTAGCACATCTTTCATGGTAGAATTGGCTATGTAAAACCCTTAGGATGCCAAGCAACAGCAGGAAGGAGAAGAGGGTCTGTTTTCCTCTGCAGTCTTTGTTTACAAACACTGGCAAGTATAAGTGCCTCTTGCACCACAACTATCCGTTTGAAACCACTATTCACACACAAAAGCAAAGAAGCATTTCTTAAATACAGTTCTACCTTTTGGAAGCAACCAGAGGACTCTGGCTAGAACAATTTTGTAAACCTACTTCCTTGGCTTTTCCTTGTTAATGCTGGTTGCTAAGTGGCACTAAGTGGATTATTTGGGTTTTTATCAGTCTGAAAGAAAACAATGAGACAGCAACCCAAAGATTCCTATAAACATAGCATGAACTTCTGAAGGATCCAGCTTCTGGCCCCTAGTTGTTCATGTGCATACGTGCTTGAAGGATGAAGTTTAAAAGAAAAAAACAGGACAGGGAGATGCTTACAAAATGCAAGGAAAACGGCCAAGGTTTTGCATAATCTGTTTCTGGAAATATAAAATTGATAGAGAGTTTTTCAAGGAGTAGTATGTGGTTATTCTGTTTAGCTTTTAAGGGAGAGCAACACTTAGAAATGAAGTGGTATTTTTAAGTATCTCTTCAGACTACAAAACCTTAAAAGATAAGGAGGATACTACTTTACAGTAACTACCCTGAAGTTGGAGCTGGAGTTGTGCGGGAACAAAAAAACTCCTGTCTCAGTAAGTCTCCTACTAGACAGAGACCATGCATCAGCTTCTGTTATGTCCTACAAGCCTACAAACTCTGCCTTTATCTCCCTTTTCTTGTTTCAAAATGTAAGTGAATCAAAAAATTCATTTTTCATTTCAATAATAAACTTTTTTAGAAACACTGGCCCAAAGTCTCATAATAAGATCTGGGGACATGTTGGTATAAAAAAAAAATATTTCAGGTATTTATTATTTCTTTTCAGATGGTCCCAATTTCATTAGAGTTCTTTAGATAAGAAGCTAGGCTAAATTGTTTTCATCCACCAGAGTTTGCGAACATGGTGTTGATGCAGCTAGTTTTGACTGGGAAGTCTTTATTTGGAATAATTATGCATTCTGTTCAGAACCTCGCTGATGGGAATCAAAGTGTTTCTCTTCTTCATTTGCAGTACTTAAGTGAAGAGCCAGATGGGTCCAGTAGCTAGAGCTATAAAAGAAGCTCTCCTATGCCTTTAGCTGGAAGTTCAATACTGTTACATCCCTAATAGCACCTGCTTCTGTTTGAACTCAGGGTTATGAAAGATGAACTGCATTAAATGGTAAATCATTAAATATCAGCTGAGTAAAAGCACTGTGGTGTGTTGGCCTGCCTAAATCACCAGCATCTCTCTCCTCACATGCAAAGAGTTGCTCTTTACAGCAATGCAGTGAAATACTGACAGAAGGGCCAGTGCTCAAGCCACACAAAAAACCTCAAATAGCATTTTTAGGGTTTCAGCCAGTGGGTGACTGATGATCAGCATATACCCAGCTGAAGAACTGATGATACACCGTTTTCTTAAAATTCCCAACAACTGTGCACATGTTTCAATAGACCTGTATATAATCAAATATGTCGAAGTTGCTAATTCTGTTCTTGGTCATCTTTTTTACATGATTGTCCTGCATAAAAATCTGTTTAAATCATAGCTGCCTAATATCTTACCTTTCCTGTGTATCCTGCATTTTTGTTTTATCTTGCCTTTATGTAGGATGTGAAGATCACAAACAGGAAAACCATATGCTATTTGAAAATCAGATCAAATCAGGAAGGATGCTGATGGCCTGAAAAAAATTGTTCCAAACTAGACCTTTATTTGTCTGCAGGAATTAGTTTCTATAAAATGTCAGAACAGATTAGTACTGGAAAGATCCCTATTGTGTTTATTCTCACAGTGCTGAAACAGATCAACTGTGGCTTGTGAATCTTTGTGGCATGATTTTTTTTTTGCTCAGCTTTGCTGTTTTGTGTTTGCAGTGTGCTACTGCTTTTTCTAGTGTTCATGCTGTCAGTACTTCATTTTGCATTGTTATAAACTCAAGAATGGTATAACAAGTAACTATTACCATACAGCTCTCAGCTCAGACTTCTATATCCTCATCTATACTAAAAGCCAACTAAAACATGAAATGCCTACTCTCTAAATTAAGGATGCTGAAATGAGGCATGGTCATGTACATATGAAAAGGATCACTTACCCTGTTTACAAGGAAAATTGTCTTATGAGGTGACTTATGGCTGGAATTTATACAAAAACTTTCGATGTTATGCTGGTATTTGTATGAAGTGTATAACAGGTTCTTCCTGGGTTTTGAACTCAGATTGCAACTATAACCACTAGTAATGTTCCACTCATTAATATAGCTCCATGGAACAGTGTGGGATAAACAGATGGGATGGGAAATGTTGCATGAAACAGTAATGTTATCCAGACTTACAGATACACGGATGCACTGCAGACTTCTCCATAGCTTAAGTTTACAAGTTACAGAAGAGGAGTTCAAAATCCTTCTATATTTACTTCCATAGTCTTCTGCTCTTTCCTGATGTAAGATACTGGGCTCTGAGACTAGTACAAAAGAGCCTCTAAATACAAAAGCCAATGCTGCAAAAACTATTTTTTTCCTTCACTCCTTGTCACTGCATTCTGTAGCTAATGGACACAAAGTAGTAAAAATAAAAAATACGAGGTTATGACCAGAGAACATACCTTTCTGGACCATGAGGTAAATACTATTTAAGGGATGTGAGCCTGTGATAAATGCATATATTGTGTATTCTTTGATACTTAGGGAGGCATCAGAAGCATGCTGTCTTAAAGGCAGAAATTCCAGGGAATTGCTGTCTGCACTCTTGGTGTGGGTGCAGAGCGAAAATAGGATCCAGAGGGCTTCTAAGCAGCAAGAAGGAAGATTAACCCTCTGGTATATGGTATCAGCATTAGTCTTTCATTTCTAATGCTCAGCCATACGGTTATATATGTGGCTGTGCTTAGCCTGAACCATGTATGTTCCTGCTGCTCTCTGAGGTCCAAAGGCTATTAACTGATTAGTGCAGATTAGTTGGCCACCTCTAACTGTCCACTGATCTAGCAAAGATGTTGTCTGACTGTGCAGCCTAAGAATAAATAGAATAATAGGCACTGCTAAGTTAAAATGTTAGTATTAGATTTTCTTAGTTGCCTGCTGTCTCTAGTGGTACAACTTGGGGATGTTTAATAAATGAAGCTTTCATACAGGCAAACTGCGTAGTTTGTTGAAAATAAGTGGCCACGATCCTATTGATCACTTAAAGGCTCAGGTATAGACTGAGTGCTCCTTTCCCTTACTATCTTACAGCAGAAGGACAACAAAGGAATACAGTATGAAAACTGATTGAAATTGGGCTAGTTCCAGTCATTGTCTATAAGCTTGACAGTGAGAAGACAGATCTGGAGGTCCTTTGATTAATTTAAAAGCTATAAGCAGTTGCATCAGCCAGCTATATTCTTTGGTAGCCGTATATGGCCAGTGTTAGTAGATAAATTAACTCGTTTGTGGAAATTAGCTTATATTAAGATTATTTAAGAGAGACTAATCACTTGCATAACTTTACACAGGACATCAGCTATTGCTGAATTGTAAAAACTAAGTCCTACTTCTGACTGTACCCTCACATTGTCATGGCATCCTTCTACTATTACTTCCAGTGTTAAATCTAAGTTTAGGATTGAGGAATTAGACCATGCTTCCTACCATTAGTTTCTCTTTCATCACACTAGAAGGTGTGGCTTGCTACTGAAGTACTTGGTTAAATGTCTCCTGGCTGTTCAGCAGGGACTGTTGACAAAGTGATGTAGCTCTTGCGTTTTCTTCTGTCACTATTGGGGTTTAAATAACATTCAAAAAATAGGTTTCATAATGAAGGGCATCATCAAGCTTGTGTAATTAAACATATCAGCTATGCTGAACATCCCGTGTTTAGAATGGGATGTGCTGGAAACAGTATGGGAAAAATGTAGCCAGTCCTACTTGGTGAGGACAAAATACCAGTACCAGCCATTCCCAGGAAGTCTTTCTTAATCCCTATGATTAAGTAAATGAATTTACCCACCTATTCTGTCTTCGTCTCTTACCTCTCATTTATTTTTTATATCAGTAGCCACAGTGAATGGGATTGAACCTGGGGAAGCACAAAATGTAGTCACCTATCTGGAATACATTTAGGTATTGTCACAGTTTCTCCATACCAAACAATTATATTAGATGGTATTATTACAAATCTGTTTTTTTTTTAAAAAAAAAGCAATCTTCCATCCCACAAGCTACTGTTGCTTCCAATTTGACTTTATCAAAAATGCAATGAGTAAGCTTTAAAAACTTAAGATAGAACACTAAGCAGCATTTACCACCTGAAAAGATCAAAGATACTGGATATCTTTTAGCTGTTTTCCTTTCTTTTTAAAGAAGTTGTGCTAATCAATTTCTTTTCAAAGCACTCCAGTTCCTAGCAGTTTCCTAAAACTGGAAAGAAATTGCTGCTCTTTGTAAGCTAAATCAATCTCTGAAGAGCCTTATAAGAATAAAATAGCTTAAGGATGAAACAGCAGTAAGAAAGGAGATCCATCTACCAATTTATCAGTCTATCTATTTTCTAGCCATATCTATCTATAATGGTTAAAAGTTTTAAAGGACACTAAATTTAAGTATTTTATATTGCTTTTCATAAGGGCAGTTCAATTTATCTCTATTCCTTTGGAAAGATTAATATTGTCACTGCACGTTGTAGGCTTGTGTTGGCTAAAAAGAGTCAGGGGCATGACAGCATTTATAGAAGGCATGAGCTCAAATGTCAGTAGAGCATCCAAAAATGGATGAAGCATCATCCAGCCACTGCAATCTGTTGAGTGTTTCATGACAGCTGTATCTCCTGACCAGCGCTGGTGCAGATAATCGTGAAAGGCGTGAAAGGCGCAGAGGAAGCATACAGCAGTTGTACAGAGAGAGGGGAGGGGGAAATTCCACCTTTCACATTGTTTTTAATTGTACCATAATGATTTTTTAACAGACATCATGGTATGTAGCTTAGACTGAGAGCTGATTTAAAGCAAACAATAAACCACAGTGCAGCTGAAAAGCAATTGAAAATTCCTCCGCAAGAAGGTTTTGTCCAGGCTAAGTATTTAATAGTGTTTTTCCCAGAAACTTTGCCCTAAAGATATTCCTGCCATAATAAAAAATAATAAAACTGCTTTGACTGTTGTACGTCTACAAGACTATCAAAGCAAATATTCTTGTTATTGACTAACTAATGTGAATGTGGGGTTTTTAAACATTCTTTCCCTTAAAGAGGAGAGAATTTTCGTCTGTCAAATTTGGCGTACTAACCCTATAAGCAGAATTTAAGCTTACTACCAGCTAAAACATTAAATGACTGTGGAATACATCATTCTAGTTTTTCTATTGTTTTCTCTAGTGTATGGATCTACCTTCTCCCCCAAGGCATACAAAAATGACATCTGACTTTGTTTCTGATACAACCTTTCGTAAGCTGGGGAGCCTTCTATATGAACTGGCAACCTGGACAAGTCATGAAATCAATGGCAAAGGCAGTAGCAAAGGGTAGGTGTCGTTGCAAAGCAAAGTCTTTGATGTGAAAGCCTTCTCTTATCCTCTTATCTAACCCTTGCCTTCCCATAGCTATGTCTCATATTGTTCTGTCACTTCAGTATGTCAGGGTTTCTGTTATTACAGCTCTAGGTTATCCAGCAGATGTTGCTGTAAACTGGTACAGCATGAACAATGGAAGCTTAGTTCATCCTTTCCATAATGCTAATAAACCACACTGCTTGGGAAATAGAATTGCTTAAAGACACGTCACTTAGACCTAAAGTTAGGGACTGAGACTTTTGTACAAGTTCAGATAACTTTACAAGTGTATAACGTTACAGGCAAATATAGATAACTTCAGCTCCTAACTTGGATAAAACGATAGAAATTCAGCTATGTTAAATCATGAGTATAAAACCCCTACACTTAAAATCAAATTGAGTTACAATGTAATGAACACAAAGATATGCCTGAGTATGCAGGTAGTTTGAGATTCATGAATAAACTCAATGATTTGCTGGTATGGTTGAGTCTCAACAGAATTATTTGTCTTCTGTATGGGCAGAGGAAGTTATGATTGCTGCTATGTAACTCAAAGGGGTCCTCAACATCTCTGAAGAAATGATCCCTCCCAAAACCAGATACCAGTTGTCCATGTAATCTATCCAAAACCAAAATTGCCTTGAGAGCATACAAGCCAAAGGTCACTTGCAGGTCTGCTTCCTTTGTTATCAATCGCAGCAAGAAAGAAGGCTCTAGAATGACTAATATCCTTTAGGGCAGCATTGTTTGTTATTTTTACATCCATTCAAACATTAATAAGATGGGAAAATGAATAGTTACTAATGGTATGAGCAGGGGTGCCAAAGGCCATGATGTGCCTTAGTAATGCATTGCATTACATATCTGAACTGCTCTGGTAGTTCAAATACGTTGCACAATGTTAACTTTTCTGCCAGCAAACCTGTTACTGTTTGAACTAAGAAGTGGGTAGGAGTAATTTCTGAGATGTATGATTCCATAGTGTTGGGTTACACTTATGGAAAAAGTAAAATTTCATGTATGTATAAAATGTACATTAAAGCAGAACAGGTTTAAAATACCACTTCAGCTTTTAGGTCAGTGGGAGGCTCTCGTTTACTGCTACATTAGCTTTTACAAAATTGTTTGGCATTTATATATTCTTATTTTACAAGTTTACTCTGAAAGAAGCTAGTGAAACAAAACATAAGTCTTCCCTCCCCCTGAAAGTCACTTTTATGTTTCTCCTTTTTTAACATGGCAAAGTGGTTGTAAAACATACTCTTGATTCTTAAATAAAACAGCATGTAAGTAGGATAGGTATGGGAAGTGGGCCCCTTTCTCAAGGTTTTATAGACCGCACAGGACCTCAGACAGGAACACTGATGCTAAACGTAGATACTACTTTTTAAGGGTTTGTACAGGGCTCTTCATATTGCTAAGAGGTAGAAGAGAAGAGAGCAGATGTTTCTATGAAACTGTTATGGAGAAATTGTTCTTAATCAAGATAGCAAAATTAAGTTCAGTTTAATAAAATTTACTAGGAAATCGGTAATTTCAGAATAGCTGTTCAGATTCCTGTGAAACTGAACAAGGAACTGGATTGCCACTATGAGAATAGGACAGACCATATAATTCGACATCTGGGATCCAGGAAGACCCCCAGTTGTGGGTACTATTGAAATTCAAAACCAAAGAAGTGTGTGAGGGGGAACCCTGAAATAGCAGCAATTGTGATGCCTGCCTTGTTTATGATTAAGGCTGATTAAAAATGCAAAAACTGCATTTCGTTGTAAAGAACAGTGAACTGGAAGATGAGGAAGAAAAGGCTTTAGGATTCAATTTTGTAATTTTTAAATCCTAGGATTAAGTGTGAAAAGGAATAGAACTGCAGCATTTTGGGCGTTGGGTTTTTGTGTAAGGCTGCAATTGTGTGCTCTTTTTTCCAAGGTAAGCGAATGTTAAGTACACTGAGATACTATTGCTCCGTGCTTCCATGCTAATAAGGCGTGCTTCCCACAGTGTGTGACAGAAAGGATGAATACCATGCGGTGCTAATGGTTAATTTGTAGTGGCATGTGTGTTCCTTGAATGTTTGTGAAGTTTCAGGATTCACTATCGCACAATTGAGTCACTCCTTTTTCTTTTTTCTTTTCTCTCTTTTTTTTTTTTTTAAGATATAGTGATATGTAATGAGATGAAGCAGTGCTGACAGGGTTTTTGAAAGATGCATTGTCCTCCACAGCCTATTCACTTTATTATAATAATAATGCTCCTTAAATTTGTTAATTTCTCACGATTTGGGGAATAGAATGAATCCTCATAAAATAATTTCTGTGTTGACCACGGTTTAAAATGTTAATTCCTGTGGAATCTGTCACAGATAGCGTCTAACCACTGTGATGCTAATCTATGTCATGGATTTGAAACTCCTCTGAGAAGCACATATTTAGACTTACTGCTGAGTGAACATGACTGCTAGGATTACAGAGGCTGTGGACAGTGAAGAAAAGCAGTAATGCTCCTTCTGACTAGAAAGTAAACAATAGGGTGATTGTCTGCTTACACTTTGGGGCTAAACAGCCCAACTGCTGAGAAGCTCTAGGTGAAAAACTGCTATCAGCAAGGAGTCTTGATGTTTTCTTCGTGGAGCTAAATGTTGTCAAGGATTCAGCTGAGCCACCCCAGTGAGTATACAGGAAGCAAAACAGGATATTCTTGTACAGGCCCTGTTTTGTGTAATTATGCAACACTTGAACTTGTGCATGTATTCCAGAATGGGTAACACACCTCTGAGAGGAACAGGGAGCCATCACAGCAACTAGTGAGCGAAACATTCTTATGAAAGTGCTCTTGATTGAAATCAGTGTGTTTACATTTTCAGTTATCTTCAGTAAGGATTGCTCCACCCTTAGTGCACCCTCAAAATTAGGAAATTATTTTCACCCAGTTTCATTTCCTGTGTTTGTTTCTTTTAACAAGCAATCTAAATAATTTCATCTGTCTCTCAAAAAGGAACAATAATGGAAATGATCAGGGAAATGTCTTCATCAAATATCCTTAGATATTTCTCAGGAATACGCTCGATTTGATGAAACACAGACAAATTCCCTGGGAGGCAGCTGAGGATCTTGCTCCATTTTAACAGAGGCCCCTCTTGCATGGCGACTGAGAACTCGGACTGGGGAGCCTGGATACTCAGAACATCCCAGCATACACACCAGGCTTTTTGGGCCGTCTGGGTTCCTGAGTGTAACACTGGGAGCCAGAAAACATGGAAGCTCTGTCTCTGTGTGTGTGCATATATGCACACGTGTGTATCTACATAAATATACTATCTGCTTAAGTAGTATACTGTTTTCATTTAAATGATCTGTTTCAATTACAGTCCCTTTTGTTCTGTTTCTGTAAATAAAAACACATGCTAACATTTGAATAATCTGTTTGTAATAGTCTGAATCCTGCCATGTCCTGTTTGTACCGTAGATAGTAATGAGACTTCTCTTGTAAGTATCCAGTCTGAATATTGGAAATTAAGTTCTCCTTTCAGCAGTACTTTTATACAAAGTAACAAGCATCCTTTCGTGTTCTGTGCACAAGCACAGATTTTTCCACCCCATTAAAAGAACATTCAAAAAGAAATCTGCCCCTCCCAGAAACGGAACAAAAACAAATCCTTTATTTAAATAATGATAGTAATGTTATGAAAACAGGGAAAGCCTAATTGATCTGTATACACCAACCCAAATGCTACTGTGAGGAGAAGCTGATGAAGCAGTAAATGTCAACCAGGTTGCAGGAGTGTAAATTAGGACAGAAAATGGCGAATTGCTTGTAATTTTTCTGTTCCTGGTCTTCAGTCCAGATGATGCATGATAGCCTACCTTGATCTATGCTCAGTGCAGTGTCAATCCATGGTGTGGAAGTCAGAGGGAGACGCGGCATTAGTTCTCGCGTTCTGCCTGTTAGCAGTTTGCATACAGGGCTATAACCTACCTTTGCATCACTCTTATTAATTTGAGGAGAATGGCATTGTATTTAATGTGTGCATTTAATAAAAAAATAAATGGACAATAGGAGAGTGAGCAGAACAGGCACAAAACACTAATATCTCTTTCCTGCAGTTCCATAGAGATTTTAAGAGTGATATTTCATGAGACTATAAAGGAGTCTCACCCATTTTTCCTCACTGTTTGGGGGAGGGGGAGACGGTTTGTTTGTTTGTTTTAAAACAAATGAACCTGTAGTTCAGAGTGGAATATTTCCACTGGGGTGTCAGACAAGTGCCAGTTTCAGCACAAGAGGAGACGTAAGACCACATGGCTGGGAACAAAGCAGGGGAGTGAGGCAGCTTCCCCAATCAGCAGTGGCAAGCTGTCAAACTGGCTCAACTGTTGTGTGAAATCTCAAGCTAAAAGAGGATTTAGGCAAGATTTTTTTTTTTTACTTTGCTTTTAGCTTTAAAAGTAACAATTTTCTTAAATTGAGAAAGCAGAACAACTTAATATTTTGCAGTTCCTTCAGTAAAGGTATGCACAAACAGTTTTTTTTTTGGATTGTTATTTTTATTGAATTTTGACTTTTCTTTATAATATGCTTTTCCTGTAATTTTTCTCTGCCATCTTTGTCCTTTCTGTACTCTCCTCTTTTTCAGATTTTCTTCTCAATAGCTTCTATCCATGATTAGCTTCTATCCATAATTAAGTTCAGGAAATTGCTTCATATTTGCTTATAACCCTGCACTTTTGCTGTAGTCATCAACTCTCAGTATGTTAGTGCAAACTGTAGTATTTGAGCATTTGATATTTTGTTGATGTTCTTGCTACTGGATTCATGTTATTTCATGACCATTTCACTGAGTTCTTGACTTCTTGCTTATTTGATATTTTCTAAGGAAAAGATAGCTCAAAAATTCTTAGGTCATATGACCAAGAAAGAAAGAAAAAAATTACAAAAGCTTTTGTTGTTGTTGTTGGACTTTTAAAGTACAGTCTCATTATTCCTAGGAGCCTGGCACACCATTTTTGAGTGCTCAAGATGGTGGTCTAGGTTTCAGCTGTGCATTACTTTAAGTTTGGGGCTTCAAACATGGATGAGCATACAGGGTGGTAGGGTGGAGGGACACTGACCCTGCTAAATTTACCATAGAGACATAACAGGAAGCCTTCTGAATAAAATTTATTTTCAGTGAAGCACATCAGTCAGAGATGGAGCACAAACTTCACTGCAACCTCTACCTTTTTAAAACTATGTACTTGAGGGAGCTTATCCTTCCTGATCCCCCACCCCTTCCCAAAGTTAACTGGAAGAAGTACCCCTATTCATATCCAATTCTTAAAGTCATTGTTGCTTCTTGGGATTCCTATTCACCCCTAATGTCACTCCTATGCCAGCAACCTCCCCTTTAGCGTTACCGCTGCAGGTTCCCACCAGTAGGTGTGGTGGACAAAGTACTTTCAAAAGGTTAATCAGCAGCATTCATTAATAACTAGGTAACAGTATCCAGCCTCCAGGCTACTGGTTGTTGGCAAATCGCTTACCTGGTGCAAAGCTTGTAGTTTTTGTTTAACTGGTTGAGTGCCTTGTTGCCAGGCTTCCTGCCAGAGGAGGAGTTTGGCAGGGCTGTGGGGGCCGGTTGTGCAATGCCATTCATGGAACAGCTTCGCTGCTGGCACCGTGGGGACTTCCTCAGGCTTCATCTGTCTGCCCTGAACCCGCTTGCTGGAATTTGATATTTTAAGCAAGAGCAGAACAGCCTTCCTGAGGATACTGATTAGCTCTTGGAGTGCTTCTACTTGTGCTGATGTCCAGCCTTGCTAGACTGAAATACAGGAAATCATACTTGATTGTTGATAGTCTTTTGATACTTTCCAGTGGCTCCCTTTCATGTGATCAGAAAAGATGGATAAACTCTCCTACAACTCACTGAGAAACATCTAGAAAGATCAGCATACAATGTGTGTGTATATATATAAAATCTATAGCATACACTTCTGCAGCAACACAGTAAGTCTCCATTTTAAGTATTACTGTCACATACATAGGGGTGGATGATGCAACATGAAGACGCAGTAAATGAAGACTGCGTCAGGCTAATCACTGGGTAGGCTGAATAAGGTACTCAGCCTGGGTTAATGGGTGAGATCGTGTCCTATTACATTGCTGACTAATGTACTTTTCAGACAGAAGTTTGTACTGTAGACTTGGCCTCAGGTTTTACTGTTTTAATATCTCTGTCAAAAAGGTGCCAGTATTTCATATATCTTTATATATTCACTGCATTTTCTAGGGTAGACAAAACATTCATTTTCTAGCTGAATTCTATATTAAGATGGAAAACAAACATCAAAAAATCACAAACTTCCTGTCTTTGTTTAGAAGCCAACAAACTGCCTCAACAGCAAAGAACAGAACCTTTTTTTTTTTTTCAGGGCATATAATTACAAAAATATTTGAATTAGTTCTTACAATTTTTAGCCTCAGTGTATCAGACCAATATTTGTCAAAGAGGCTCATGGCTTACTCCAAGTGATTTTAGCTATTCCAATGGGGCTAGTTACGGTGTGAATTATTACTCAGCGTGAGTAAAGAGATCAGAATTAAGCCCAGATACGGTCAGAAGGAAAAAGTGTTTTGTCTGATTTTCTATGATAGATCTGCCCTGCTGCTAACTCCCTGGTCTTTCATTTAGTTTCTTTTTAGAGACACTTGTTAAGACTTCCAAGGAGTCCTGAGAGGACAATTGAGCTTTTATGTTTTGTTTTGTTGTTTTTTTTTTTTTTTGCAGAAGCAGAGAAAAACAATCAAGTTGCTGGTTTTCTGGTAGTGTTGATTTATTTTCTGTTCATCCTGCAAATATTCTTTCTGAAATTTACTTTAAAAAAAAAAAAATCAGTTGGGCTTTGAGGGGGAGCTTCCAGGTTAATCTACAGATAACACAGCATAATGATCAGACCTTACAGCAGGGAGAGTTATAGCATCTGTTTTATAGGGTAATGTTTCTATCTGAGAATGTCCCCATTCAGAAAGGCTTAGTAACTAAAAAAATCAAATGTTTTTTCACAAGATGCTACAAAAATGAAACAAACCATTTTAGGCCATGAAGTTAGTGGGCCATTTGCTGGTCTCATTGGTGCAAAATGACCTTTCTGACTACCTGATGGCTTTCCCTGGAGAGGCCTTAGGCTCCAGTCAGCACTCCAGGCCAAGGCCCCTGGCTACAGCTAGCTGAGCCTCTGGGTTAGCACCTAGGCCCAGCCTCCAGCAGGTCAGGGCCTTCCAAACCCACCGTGCTCCCAGAGGAAGCCCCAGTTCTGGCTATGGGAATAGTTCGTCTTGTCAGTAACTCCCTTACTCTCTTGCCTGCTTTAGTGCTTGCAATAAGCAGCTACAGCAAACCAGGGGAATCTGTGTGTGCGCTCTAAGATGGCCGAAAAAATTTACGGCCTTTGGAGCCAATGGGACTAAGTTTGCTCAGGATCATGCCCTTAGTTAGTGTCCTGCAGCAAAAAGGCCTAGAGTTTAGTAAGGAAACTCTCTCAGGGATTTATAGTATTGATGACTGTAACCAAGCCTGGCAGCCCTTGGATCTTACAGCTCTCTCTGGGCCTAATCAAAGGCCATTGACGTAAACTAAAACATTTGACTTCAGAGAGCTGTGGATCAAACTCTGTGTCTACACTGACTGAATTTGCCCTCCCCTCAGACACAACCTCACTTTAAATTCTTTTTTTTTCTGACAGGCCTGTAGCCTCATTCCTCTCTCTTAAGCTGGGAGGGCATTTCATTGCTCTCTATGATGCCCAGAAGTGACTTTTCACTTCTCATGGTGCAGTTTCACATCATACCTAATTCAGTGTAACTGCTGGCTGACACCAAAAGTCCCATCCCTGTTTACCTTATGTCAGGTTCAGATACTATATGATCTTAGCAGGATAATTAGACATAAAATTAGCCTAATCCCCCCCTTTCTCTCAGAAAGGAGCCACTGTCCTTTTAGCAGTTTTCCACGTTTGCCATCATCAGTGGGTGTGACTCTGTGCCCTGAAAGTCTCAAATTATGCCAGGGGCATTACATAAAAGCAAAGTAAATTTGGATTAAAGCAGAGAACCCAGACAGAGAAAACATTAAGAAGAATTCAAATGAAAATGATATGAAAAATATAACCAGCATACAGGACCTCATCCTGAAGTATTAATTAGACGCTGATCCAAAGAGAATGCTTATAACGGATATTGAGTGTGAAAACTATACTTAATGTATGTTATTATACTTACTATGATTCCCCTCTTTATTTTTTTATTCTCTCTCAGCTCAGTTAGCTGTCAGTCAACCTTTAGCATCTTGTTGAAAGGAACTTGTTCTTGTTTTTCAGCCAAGTGTTCCTGGGCTGATACAATGTCACAGCAAACAGGGGAATGTCTCTCCATTTTTTTCTTCTTTGTCCTGCAGACCTTGGTGTTTTCTTTCAAGCCCAGTTGTTAAGGCTTTGTTAGCAGGCTTTTACCACAATCTTTTGCCCGGGCATTATGCATAAATAACTTCAGATTTACATGATTAGCTTATTTTTTCTTCACTTCAGATAAACTCATTTTAATATCTTCTAATTTAGATGGTGTAAATGTCATCTACTCACTTATTACTCCCATTTCAAAGTATACCCTTGAACCCTTTTACTCTGGGTATACGTGTTTTAAAAATAAAAACTCCTAAAAAGACTGTAATGTCTATCATTAACTTCCAACTTCCAGCACTTTCAACATGTCTTCCTACCACTGTTGAAAGTCTAAGCAAATGACTTCAGTTTCCCTTGACACTGTAATGAGTAATTCATCATGTGTCTTCTCTTCTCATTGGTTTGAAAATTAAAGCTTTGTCTTTAGCTATAAAATGTGTGACATATCTCTCTGACAGATGAAGTTCATATTACATTCAAGATAATCCACTATTTCAGAGCTCAGGTTTTGGGATTTCATGAGTTTGGAAGCAGACTTGCATATAAAAGTTCATAGTAATTGAACCTTTTACTGATGTTCAGTAGAGACAGTATTCTTTATTTTTATAGGGTAGTTTACTGTTTCGATTTCTTTATTTTGGAAATACGTTCGAACTTCAAATTGCTCAGAAAAATTAGGTTACAGAACAAACATTAGAATAGTTAATTATTAAAGTTGGGTTGAAACAATTTCAAATATAGAGCTCACGAGAATCCTTACTGAAAAACGTTTGAAGTTCTGCATTCTCTCAGTAAAATATCTTACGCTTGCTGGATAGCTTACAACTGATCACATTTAATCTACATCAGAGCAGGACAGGCAACCACAAGAAACTAAGTCCTGTAGGTATAGTCATAGAGCAAAAGATACTGCTAGTGCCTTCATGAAAAGATTCACAGGTGACTGAGAGATAACTGCGGTTTCTAAAATCATCAAGAATCAAGAGGGCTTTTTTATTTGTCGTATCTTTTTCACTTTGTACCTTCTATTTCAACTGGGACAAGTCTTCCAACTTTCATCAGGGATGCTAGAGGTTTAGACTGTATACTGTAACTTATTATTCAAGTAAATAGAAAAATATATTGGAATGTTTTTTCTGGTTAATTGGTTGGAAGAAGATAAGGTCTTTGCCACTCTGTTCCTTTGGAAAATTACAGCTATGTGAATTTTGTGCATTCATGGCTGTGAAATTGTCAAGTTGATGGTGAAAATATGTAATATGAAGTGCAAATGGGTACCAAATCTTCATGACAGCAGCGCTTTTCATCACTCTTCCTTGAGAGTTACTTATTTCTTTGTCTTTAGAAAGTAAATCTACTATAAGTAAGGATTTGCTAGCAATATACTGTTTATAAATTGCATCAGGTGGACTTAGGAGATCAGAGAATCTCCACCTGGAGTGTAAAGGTGGGGAAGATGCAAAAAGATTTTCTTCACTGTCTTTATATGGCTGCTTCTGGAAATTGGTGTATCAATATAATAATCCCATTGCTTCCACTTCTCAGCTAGGACCTCCACAAAGGAAGAAGTCCAGGGAAATACTAGGACTAGAAATAGGGTGAAAAATACATACTTTGCAGAGGGTCTTCTGTATCTTCTTTCTCTTCCATTGCAATGCTTAACAACTCTGCCCATAAGGGAGGAAGTACAGGGATATCTTTAAACAAAAGTGAATGTTCCCCAAAGACTGAATTTTGTCTGTATCATCCCCAAAGAAAATTGTGTAGAGCTGACTTCAGACGTAAGTACGATAGGCCCAGCAGCACTTTCACCATTTGGCTCCAGACTGGGATTTGAACATTTCGCTCTGTTGACTTCGTGTTGTCCTAAGCTGTCTGTCCAAGTCCCTAGCCTTTCTCTCTCCCCTTTTTCCCCTTGATGTCTTTCTTCCTATAAGTGAATCAATGCTGTTGAAGAGGAGAAACAAGAAGGTGGGGAGGAGAGGAGGTCTGTGCTTTTCAGGAGGAAAATGTTTATGAAAGGGAGAGAAGTGGAGGAAAATACTGTATGCTTTAAGGGGGTTGAGAAAGGTCTGCTATCCCTAAAATGAAGATAGGGGAGACACCTCTCTGTGTACAGTCTCCTTGTATATAGGACGCCGTTAAGCACTCTGGCACAGTCATGCTATGCGCACACACTGACCTTTCCGAGGTAGCAGCACCTCAAAAATCCCAGTGGTCCCACCACGTCAACACAACCCAGTTGAGTTTTGTCTGCATCACTGAGGAAAAACTTGATCTGGGGGCTCCCGTGTCACATGCAGAGTGGGCCAAAACATGCAGTCTCATCACACCCCAAACACTTCTAACCCAGTATAGGGACTTTACTGGCCTAGGTTTAGTTTTAAATTCTGCCAAAGACAGCATGAAAGCTCTGGTCAGAATAAAACATATCCAATAGGCTATATTGAGTACAGCTACTTTCACACTATTTTGATTTTTAAAATCTTTGAAAGGCTTTTTATGAGCTCAAAGCAGGACAAGAAGTTTTTAAATCACAGCATTGCTGCAAATAGGATTTTTTCTGTCTTCCCATCAGTTCTAATTACATGGCTTCTCAAAATCAGTGCTTACCTTCTCAGAAGCCATGTTAGTTGCTAAAGACATGGAAACTAATCATCCCAAATAGCTGCTTCTGTTGCTGTAAGACTCATGTATTCACTTGCAGTGAGTTTCATTTGATTCCATATATCCTCTGCTGGGAAAAAAGTAGGGAAAGAAGGTATCTTGCATGCTAAAAGCTTCTTCATATCCCGTTATTTAAAGTGACATGGAGTAAGTGTGAAACATTTGCCTTTATCGGAAAGAAAAATTTAAGCTAGAAGATTTATAAGTTGCCTTGATTTTTACTGGAAAGAATTCTTAGGCCTCATTCTGGGAGTGTAAATTTCACTCTTAAGTGAAGCTGAGAGCACATTATGAGCTTTCTGAGGGCGTTTTTCTCTCCTTACCTGGTTCCACTGGGTCTTTTGAATCCAAGTATTGCATTCATACATTCATAGCTTCCAAAAATCATTGCTTTGAACCTTTACATTGGGTCTCCTTTTTCTTTTAACATACTAAGTGTGTTTGTTTTTTAATTATTATGTCTGTGTATGACCAGTGAACAAAAAGCCCTATCAATTTCTCTTTGCAATTTGATTATGAGATGGTTTTACTCAAAGCTGCTCTGAACTTTCTCCCTTAAGACAAATGAAATTTTCTCTTCAGCCATGGAAAAAAGACTACTGCTCTCCTACCCAAAATGAAATATTCCCTGGAGAAATACTGCAATGTGTTCAGAACGCTGCATTTTATCGTCTTGAGAAACAGGCACCCAGTATTTCTTCTAACTGCTATTCTAAAAAGATGAGCTTTAGGACTTAGTCATGGGGCTCGATTCCCTATTATCCTAAACCCTACATAGTAATTTACATGAGTGCAAGATTGGTACGAAATGCTATTGTATTAGAATGGTTGTACCATATTGGTTTAAATATAAGGTGAGGTTATAAAAGACTGAAGGAGGGGTGGGGGGGAAGGGTTGGAAATAACCAACTTGTATATGTGCATTGAACGTGTGGCCTGTAACCATCTCATCTATTGTGTACTTCCTCCACCCCACACCTTCCCCAGAAATTTGTAATTTTAGATGGGAGAAGGTGGGACAAGTCTTGCAGTCAAAAGGACACCAAGTTCTTTACTGGGAATCAACATGTAAGGCAAGCAGGCTATGAGATTCTTATGGGGCCGACCTGCAATGGGGAGGATAGCAATGGAGCAATGCCTAACATTTACTTTCTGTATTAGAAGTGGTCATTCAATTTCATAGCTTTTCAAAGTTAGGGAGATCTCTTGTCATTTCCAACTAATGCAATGGGTGCAGGCAGTATGGGGTAGGGTGCAGCTTTTAAGGGGAAAAAATGGTCCCCAGTTTCTAGAAGAAAGAGCCCAAGAAATCATTTTGTTCCATTTCTTAAATACCTGTTCGTAGATTTTTAAAGGGTCCACGGTGTTTCTACAGCAGAATGATGTAAGCATAATCTTTAGCAAATCGTAAAGGTGTTATATTTAAGCTGTAGGTACATACATCACAATCATGCTATCTTTCAGGGAAAATGGACTAAATTATCCTCTACTGTATGAATGGATAAAATTACTGTGCCTTTCCTTTGTTATTAAATCTTGCCTAAAACTGTAAAATCACATGCTAAAATAAGTTGTTTTCTAGAATCATTAAAAAAAAAATCCATGAAAAAGAAACTGTCCTCTACAGGCCTTTAAGTTTAATGCTGACATGACTCTTTTATACAGCCTGTTCAAGATAAAGACACATAAAAGAAAATAGCTCTTGTTCTGTGTTGTAGATACTTGAAAAACATAATTTTAAAATAGCTGCAACCTTGAATCCTTGAGGAAGTTGCTTTCTAATACAATATTGTTTTAAGCACATTGAGTTTAATTAACTGTTACCGAACAGAGTGTTAAAGAAAGCTGTTGAACCCCAACTTTTCTTGTCTTCCTCTGCACTTTGAAAAAAGACCATTTCTAAACAAGTGACCATTGCCAACCTGAGCCAGAGGGCAGCATTCACCACCTTATGATACACTGCAACTCCAGATGAATCTCAGCTACATCTTAACTCATCCTTCTCTGTATGATACCAATAAATGTATTAAAAAATGAGTTGCATCGTAGGGCCTAATGCAGAATGGTTAAGTTAATAAATGATATTGCCATTAGTGTTCAGTTATAAATACATTTGAATTTTAAACTGAACATATGCCACTTCTTTGCTTGAAACTAGCAACTTTTGCTTTCAAAAAACATGTCCCAGACACAGGCATGCAATAATAATAATAATACTTAGCATCAGGGATGTCAAAACTTGTAAAGAAGACAGTATGAATAGCTCAGTTTTATCCATTAGATACACATATTAAAGAAGTTTCTTACTTCAGACCACATGGTGATCAAAACTAATACAAAAACAGAGCTCCTGTGTCTTAGCTGTAAGCTTGAATTAGTTTCTGATTTACTACTCTGGATATCAATTCCAAAATAAAGTTTTATTTTTGTGTTTGTTTTTTGCTGCAAAGCTGTTATTCTCTTTTTCCCTCCTTTGATAATATTAAAGATCATCTGTCTTGGTTTAACATCAAATTCTTGTAGCCAATTTAGGCTAGAGAATTCCTCGAGTAACCAGTTATTAATAACTACACTTTTGTGCTCCCCTCCCCATGTCCTTATCTTAATAATTTCTTCTAATAACATATTTTTGATCAGATCACAAATGTAGGAAAGAATGGAAAGAATTTCTTGGCTCCCAGACACATGCAAAGCACCTTATTATTTATTAATTGTTATTATTATTTAAGACAGAACCACAGATAAGATAAACACATTTTCAAATAATAAAATGAGTAATGAAACACTTGTCTGCTTCATTTGGCAGAGTAAGTCTGGGGCTGTTATCAAATACCAGGCATGAGTAGAAGAGAAAGTGGGGGAGAGAGAGGTGGATATAATGGTTGTGTGGGGATTGGGATACTGTGCTGTCAGTTAAGCCTTTGGAAAAACAGGTTTAGCCCCAAAGCCAAATCCTGAAAGGAACTTCAATAACTCCAGGGAAAATTTGCTTACCTGCATTAGCGGAGAATCTAATGCTCTCTGTATTGATTTTGAGAAAACATCTCCAGATTTGAATGAGGATAACTGAAAGTAAAGCTTGACCAGAATTTCACAGATGATGATGATGAGAGAGGTTTCATTGTGTTTTGTTTCACAGCAACTGATGAGAGACTTAAATCTGCACTGCCTACGATCACTTTGAACCCATATGCAGCTGACTGTTGGCCACTACTTTGAAATTTAAGAGAAACTGAAATATATTTCAGGAGGTTTATTTCAACCACAGATATAAAACAATAGGGTCCCACTGAGAAGCTGAGAGCCTGCTCCTTTTAAAGGAGCACATGCCACTTCAAGAAATAAAGCATGAAAGGAAGCAGTGGTGTGCAAATCAAAATAAACCCTCTGCCTTTCTCACTGAATCTATCCTTGGGGAAGAATAGACTATAGGGCAAGAATTCAGACCTGTCTTTCTTCAGTCTCCTAAGGCAACTACTTTCTTTCCAGATGAGAAAGAAATTCAGTTTTAATGGTGATGGTGGCAGCCTTCCACTGAATGACCTTAATTTTCATGATCAATACAGGCAGGTGGCAACAATGCTTTCTTCAAATAACTAATTGCTTAGGATTAAGAATTGTTTTTGTTGTTGTTGTTTTGTTTTCTTTTTTACTTTTTTTTTTTTATTTTTTTATTTTTTTATTAAACCCCTTCCACTGCTACATGGGATTTGGCAGTTCTTCACCTGCTCTCAGATACCAAACATATCTCCTAGATTCACTTTGCTAACCAAGGAAGAAAAGTCCTCCACATCCTTCCTTTTGCCAAATGAAGCTGATTGATTTCTGGACAACAATGTGATTGAATTTATTATGTTTGTGTTTTGTGGGTTTGTTGTTGTTGTTGTTTGTTTTTTAATGCCCGTAATGCTTGTATTTTGAATCTACTAATACTTTGCACTCACTTGATTTTGGTTTTGTCCTTCCTGCAGGTGACAGCACTCCAGGGACGTAACTCATCTGAAGCTAGGAACAAGGAGGCCTAAGTCTGGGTAAGAGACCCATAAGGGACTGGAGGTCCTACTGTGGGAGAATCAATTTTGACTTCTTGTCAGTTTTTCCTTTGTCCTTTCCTTAAAGCATTTCTAATCAAGTTGGGATGAAAGTAGGCACCTTTAAATTTCATATGTGTATTTATCCACTAGATCAACTTGAATTTCCTCTGTTTCTGGCAATTTTCACCACTGGTGTTCAATGCAATGCCTCCTGTCAACCCTCTGAGCCTGTAAGCTAGCTCAGTACCCAGGCTGAGATCCCAGCGTTCCAGCATGACAGGCTGCCACTTAAGCACTTAATTATATGTATGGAGACAAGGACCCACATTGTGCCCTTTACAGTAGAGTCACAAGGAAAAATAAAGTCCCATTGCCTTGCCAGCCAAAGGGATCTTTGCCAGCACCAGGTGGTGGAAAGCATGAGGCAAGTGAGAGGGGTGACTCCTGGTGCTGCTTGTGCAGCAAGGGTAGCAATTGACAAAATATGCTGTGTTTGAGAGAGAGGCCAGTAGCATTTGGTGTTTGGTGTCAAGGGGCTGAAAAGAGTGCCATGTGAGGCTGAAAAGCCTTGCAGGGGTTCCTAATGAACAATTTTCTGTGTTTCTCATGCTACTTGGATGGTTGTACTTAGCTGGCTACTATGCTGTTGCGTCCAGGTTTTGCCAAGTAGTTATCTTCCCGCTTGCATCTGTTTATTCTGTATTTGCCTCTCTGGTTGGATGGGCACAACCGAATATCAATGCAACTATTGGGATTTTTCGGTCTGATTGAAATAATCTCTCCTGGATTTCTACCAGTGGTCTAATTTAATTATCTTGTTTCAAATACCAGTTTAGTGGGAAATGCAGAGGAATGCAAATGTGAAATTCATCCATATGCGTAAATGTATATTGTGCTCATTTTATGCATTCCATGATGTCTGTTCCCAACTCCTCTTTTCTAATGATGATGAGCAATCTCTGAGTCATTGAGCCAGGAACAACTGGGCAGTGAGTGAGTTTAGCTGTAAATGTAGACCTTGCGGACTTTCTGAAGAAGTTTAGTACCTTTGTGTAAGCTACAGTAGTTCTCACTTTCCTTTGCACGTTAATGACATCACGCTGTAATTTCATCTTACAGATTTTGGGGTTCTCCTATGTTAACAGAAGAAAACATATATTTAAGTTTATTTGGAGATTCCAAGGACATATATATTAAGTTTGTGCTAAGTATGTAAATGTAATAGCTGAAAAATAATTTATAAAATTTTCAGGGTTGAAATTTGGTATTCTGCATAGCCACTGCTTAGGATGTTGAGGCATCGTGATTTGTACTTCTGTGTCTCTGGTACAAATTTTTAGGAGAATAATAGTAATATATTTGATGGCATACCTCTAGTGGGACTATTTGAAGTCATGTTGCAAGCTATATAAGACACTCTCTATGAAAGAGATAAGTGTCAATTTAAAGTAGAAAAGTGAATAATCACTGAGGTTAGTCCTTTCCAAGGTTTTGTTGTAGGTTATGTGATGAACGCTCATCTTTTTCTTTTTCTTTTTTTTTTTTTTTTTTTTAAACTCTGGAACAAAACATAGTTTGAGGAACTTCAGGAAGATGTGTCTATTATGTGTTTAAGGAGAGATTTACTTTGTATTGCATGAGCTAGGTGCGCAAATGGAGAACTGGTTTATAAATTCTTATGGTCATTGCAGAGATTCTACCTAATTCTTTTAATAGGAAGAATTATGACAAAGATTTTAAGCAGATGACTGATATCCACAGGGCAGATAATGTGGGCTCCAACTGCGTTTGTAATAGTTCACTTCTGTAAGTGAACTATGTTCTCTATTTAGAAGAAGAATGAGAATATGAAATATGTTGTGTCTCAGTGATTCTTCAGATTTCATTATATTGATCGGAGTAGAAGAAAAAGTCCTTCCAAACAGCAGATTTTTTAAACAAATTCCCAGACTCAGTACTTTGCACGCTCCATGGAGAGGCTGTATACAATTATGTTGTGCTAGTAAAACAAGATAATACAATATAATCCCATTGTATTGTCACTGAGATAAAGCATACGATAACTTACTGTTTTAGTTGATCAGCAGGGTGGCCTAGTACAATGAATTCCCTTCTGATTTTGGCTCATCTTCTGGTGTCTGAGAGACACAACAAAAAAAAATAATGTAGCAGTGGTCTTCTTGCTTTCACCTTAACATGAGTATTGTAATAGTGGAGTCACTTGAGGGAAAGGACAGTGGTTCTGTGTACCGCATGAGCAGCAATGGCATCAGATGCTGTAGCCTGATTCTGTATTGAAATGTTTGTCTTGCGTGGAGATGATTGCACAACATAATAAAAACACATTTGATATGCAGTCACCTGTAGTTTGTATAGAATTGTTACCATACCTAAAGATCTCCCTTCTCAGGTCTACTCAGGTCTACTCTAAGGAGTAAACATAAATACCATAAGTCTTAATATTTTATCTCTTGGAATGTGCCATTCTGGACTATACCTGTCAATTGTTGCAAACATTTCCACAAAAGAGACAAAGGTTCTGCATCTCATCTACTAAACTTTTTTCTTCTGTCCAAGGAGAGCAGTCAAGCCACTGTATAACACTGAATATTTTCTCAGGGAAAAAAAAAAAAGTCATGGGCTTCTTCTGCACTTCCTACATTTGATTTATTAAGAGCAGTTGTCTCCTCTCAGCTTGAGCAATCAGAGAGCAAACACAGGGCACCACCTTCGTGTTATCCTGTTCTGTGTGAATACACTTCCCTGCTACCAGCCAGGGGTTTAGCCCAGGCCACAGTGGTTAAATTTTTTGATGGAACCCCTTGCTAAAATATTCTCAGTGCATAACTGATAATAGGGAATTAAGCAAGATGATACAGTCTGTTCTCAATGTGCTCTTTTTCCCTGAGGTGCTATGAAAGAAATAATGTGAATTTCACAGGTAAGGAATGTGTTCACCCACCTCTTTCTTGCACCCCCGAGGCAGAGCACTGCACAAATCACTGTGCAGAACCCCTCTGAGCCACGCTTAGGAGGGCAGGAGTGCTTGTGCTGCAGTCTCAGAGTAGGGCCTTGCATCTTCACTAGCAATTCAAATTAAACTCCCTAAAGTTTGTGGTGGTTAACGCAGGATGGGATCGCTCAGAGAACTTGTGTTGCACATCATAGTGGTATCCTTCAAAGGGTTCATGGTACCAGCCTCTTCCCCTCCTTCCATCCTTGAGTAAGCAGCATAGCATGTCTGCCTCTGGGAAGGGCTTTAAAGATCAACCTCACTGCAGTTCTTTGGAGGCGGGGGGATCTTCTGCCCTTCTGAGGCCACCGAAAAGCAGCAAAACTATATTCCTGAGCCTATAATAGATGCAAATTGTGCAGATGAAGGAGAGAAGGCTCTAACAGCCGTTGAATGCAATCTGTGAACACTACTGTTTCATTTATAGTGATGCTACCTAGGCATTTGCACTTAAAAGGAACAATAAAGAGGTGTAAGAACAATCGCAAGGCTGCAGAATTTAAACTGCGGCAAAGACATTTTGAGCCACGTGAAATGTTGCCTGCAAAAGATCTGCTTTTTCCGTTAGTTTTTTTTTTTTTACTGAAGGCTGTTCTAGTTCTCCTTGTTTTATGACACCGAATGGTTCATTTGCCTTCAAAGACTCAAGATGCAAAGAGGGAGGGAAACAAGTCAAAACTGCAATGACTAGTGAAAACTGCACAAAGTATGTCACAGCTCTTCTTTCTCTGTTTAGTTTTGAAGTAGCTCTGCTGTACAACTAGAAGATGGTTGATTCACAAACTTGCCAGGCAACCTCTAGCAGGTAGCTGTAGAGCTACTGTAATGTTTCGGTGTTTATCTTGCTTACAGGACAAAAGGTCAATCCTCAGATGAGGCAGTCTTTGTAGGTATGTGTGTACGATGCTGAGGATCCGAGGTACTGTTGCCGTTTAGTCTTCTGAGTTCGGCATAAGTGAGAAAATGCACACTAAAAAAAATGAAATATCTAGTGGCTGTCAACCAACAGAAAATTGCTGATTAACAAAGAATACAGGGTTTGCATTTAGTGTCCTGTTAAAAGCACAATAAGCTGTGATTGTGAGCATGATTATCTACGAGTGTTGCTACTTACCAGCTGCAAATGTGAAAGCAGTGTGTATCTAGCAATAACAAGGAAACAAGCATTTATTATTGTTGTATCACAATACATGATGTTCAAGGTGCCCTAATCCTGATAAATAAGAGCAAATTGCTCTTGTGTAGGAATAGTCTAAAAAGGAATATGTAGTTTGCACATAATGTTACAACATTTTTTTTGAAGGAGTAAAGCTGTATGATTGTTAGAGTAGGATTGGCTCTGTAGCTACGGCAGATTAAAATGCATTATAGGATCTGTTGTCGTTCTGGATCTTCGAGACTTCCTATGGGATGCTGTTATCTAATTTTTGTTAGTATCATTCATTTGAATGCCATTAGTGTTGAGAGGACCTGATTGAGACTCATTCATTGTAATCTATCTCTATCCCAAATATCTCACAGTTTAAGTAGACAAGATAAGGAAATAGCAGGCAAATGTCCTGCAGCTGAAGACAATTCCAGTTGCCTAAGTCCTTGTCCTGTATTAATGTTAGTTTGATTCTTTACACCCTGCAGTAAAATGAGAACATGCTGTTCTCATCTTTCACAAAACTTACAGCATAATTAATGATAGTAAAATGCTCTAAGAGCCTTCTAATTGATATATTAGAAGTTCAAAGTGATAGTGTTTTTCATATAATATGGATTTGAACTGTGTGAGTGTTTTGAATCAGTAGCTTTTAGTGAGAAATGTATTTCCCAGGGAAAAGAGGTGGGGGGTGGATGGAGCAAGAGTATTTGTTTTAATAGTTCTGTCTGCATGTGTGTCTGTACATGTGAGTGAACAAGAGATCATGCAGGGCAAAACGTACCATAAATGCTGTAAAGTCTCATACAATTGTGTCAAGCAGTAAACCCAAATGAACTTGCAAAGTCATGCACTACTTCAATTTTGGAAAGGAAAAGCTGGCTTTGAAGGCAACTAAATCAATCCCTAGTTCAAATTAAATTTGGAGTATCCTGTGAAGCTCCAATACACAACTCCAATAACAATCAGCACTTAAGGTGCAGGCAAATAATGTTTCATTTAAAAGAAATTGAATGAGGATTACTGTCGGAGAAAGTTTTTGGTGCTGTTTTGTCATTAAAGTCAAATTGTAGCATTATTGTCTTAATCCCATATGTCTCAATCATCTCTCACTCCTGTTTCTTTAATGCACAAAAAGCCTTGTGCATGGTTGGTCTTGTGTCTTCATCTCATTAAAACCTTGCCATGCAAATGTATCGTAAGTGTTGCCTGAAGACTTCTGTCTCATGCAAAATTTAGTTTAAACTCTACTGGCATCAAATAATTTGTTATGCACAAACCTTCTGTTTGGTTTGCTGACATTTCTTCTTAGCTGGCTCTCATGGTGATTCATTATCTTGTGATATAGATTTCCAAGTATCATCTTTGTATTGATTTTTATATCTTTAATAACCACTCCACAGAAGATGGCTCCACTTGGTGTCATTGATCGCATCAAAAATTCAAGGCTTACAGAAATACTAGAGGGCTAATTGGTAGCAGAACATTTCAGACTTAATCTTAATGCAGTCTTAATCTTCTGCACTAACCTTACGTGAAGATTTCCTTATTGAGGCTAAAGGGAAACTAGTGAATAACTGGAAATTACCTGGTGAGAGCAGGTAAGACTGTGAGGATCGTAAATGTGGAAAACTGAGATAACAAAGATTAGATTTTAAAAACAACTTTATTTTTTCTCTTCCCCTCTACACAAGTATCTTCCTAGCAAGAGAGAGTACATAATTCTCCCAGCTGTGTGGAAATACAGGTTTACTGCATTACGTACTGTGCAGTAGGCCAAATGTGATTTAGTTTCTGACTTCATTTAAATAAAACAATTATCTGACAAGTTCAAAAGTGTGTGTCGTAGGTTTCACCCTTTTCAAAAAGGAGTGATCAAAGACAGGTAATTTTCATCTTTAATTTCCTATGTTAAAATTAAGGTCTCCGCATGTACACTTAATGACAGTCAGGTCTTGGCTAGGTGTGAATTTAGAATTTTGTAAAGGTGGGCCAGAACAGCAATCTGGAAATCCTTCAGTCTGTTTAATTTGCTCTAATTTGTTGTTTAAAGCTTCTGTCTCTTGTTACGGTCTTTCAGCAACATGATCTGTCGATGACAAGGAGGTGTTATGTGTATCCATATTTTTTCATGACTGCATTTGTGACACTCTTTCACTAAGTTAATTTCCAGGATTTTGCACTGCTGAGTTATATTCTAAAACTGGAAAAAAAAATGGAAATAAACACACTGAGATACAAGGGATGGGTTGTGTAGAAAATCCAGTGATAGACGAAAAACGTGCAGAGACAGCAACACATTTAAACTATGAAAGATAATTTCTCAAAAAGCTGCTCTTGTGAATTATTAAAAAGCTGTTTAAAAAAAAAAAAGTGTCTCCCAACAGCCACATGGTCTGTGGATTAAACATAGCAAGGCAGATTGTCCAGCTAGTACTAAGAGTATTAATCAAGGCTACTCAATCACTTCTTGCCAGTAAAAGGCATTGAGACAGCACCAGGTCTGCTAGTTCAGTCAGGCGCTGCATGCCATCTGTGCAATGGGAACTGCCTGGTATGCTTCCTAAAAGATTATAAAAGTTAGAAACATGGGATCTCCCACAGGAATGTAAGAGACATACGTCTGGGACTTCACTGGGAATAGGAATAAAATGTATTCATAGAGCGGGTTGGAATAATCATGGTCACTTTTAGAAAAATTCTGGGTATATCTTTGTCCATACGCACTCTCTGTGGTAAGCAGACCTCTTTTTGCACCAGACCCTATCAAATCTGTCAGTTTAGCACTAGTTTCTTTATGAACAACCTAAATTTGGAGCTGGCTGTAAGAAACTCACATTATTCTCACAAAGCCCAGTCAAAAACACATTACATGGTTAATGCATCCATACACCCCTCATGACTTTATGTTGCTGTTGTCACTCTCAGGCTGATAGGAAATTGTCCACATCAACCAAATCTTCTCAAACAGGAATCTAACAGTTCATTTCAGTTTTGTACTGTGTTCATCGCTATTACTTGACTGAGGAATGTATTCATGGAGTAAGCCAAGCAGTCGAGGAAATGCTAGCGCCTTATTTCCAGGGAGAAGGCCAGAAAACTAAGCAGTCAGTCTGTGCACTGCTTGTTCACAGTGGTGAACAGTGACTCCCAGAAGTTTTGTCCAACCCTGCAGAAAATTCAAATGAATAATTATGAACTTATTCCTTAGCCATCAGCATTGCCGATGGGATTTATGGTTTGGCCCAGGATTGAGATAGGTTATTCAATGAGGGACAATGGTAAAGGTGGAATGTGGTCTAAAACTACTGACTTCCAGCTTTGTATTTTCCTTTTTCTTTGTTGAGAATTGGCTTTGACTTAAAAATAAAAATATATATATACATTCAGTGGTATTTAATGTCGACATGATATACCAGATACTCGCACCATCTACCAATCATCAAACAGAAAGATGCAACATATTGACAGAATTTAAACAGCGGAATACTTGTACCTGATTTCAAATATAAACACAGGGAAACATCTCCTCTTTGCTCCCTGCAGCGATGTAATAGAAAAGGCTCTGAAAAGAAGCGCCAGAGCAAACATGATCCAGATGTCTATCTCTACTTTTCTGTCCTCTTACGACTTTGCAATTTTTTTGTCTAGCTATATTATTAATTTTTCAAGGGTGGAGAGAAAATTATCCAAAAAGCTACTTCTGATTCCAGAAAAAAAAAAAAAAAAAAAAAAAAGCAAACACTGGAAACTAAAAGCTGAAGAGATGACTACTTTGCTTTCATTTCTACCCAAAATGTTTTTTATTCCATTCATTGTTTTGATTTCAGAATGCTTCAGGTTTTAGGAGAAAAGCCCTATCTTTTTCTGCATTAGTTACATGCTATGAGGAAAAAGGAAGAAATTTGAAGTAGAACTTAGTTTTTTAGTATCATTCTTTAGATATATCCCTCACTTTGTCCACCTGCCAATGTTCATAGTTCATGGCAAGTAGCTGTGAGGCCTGGTTGTGCTGCAGGACGTAAGAGTAATTCCCACTGATTTCAATGGGTATTACATGCATCTTGCAGCGGGGGAGTAGGACCCTCAAGTTTCACTGAATAGCAAATAGTCATGTAAAATCCACGGGTCCTATTCTTTCACTGCAGGATATGTCGAAGTCAATGGGAGTTACTGGTTAGATGCTGTGATGGGAAAAACTTATCCTTATAAGATAAAGCTGTCCATTCATTGTTGCATTTAGGTGATTTTTTTCAAAGATCACAGTAATCTCACTTTTTCTGTAGAGAATATATTAGCTTCTGACCTTCTTCTTTCTTCCATTTAATAATTAAAAAAAAAAAAAAAAAAAAAAAAAAAACAGAACAAAACAAAATATTCCCAAAGAATGCATGTACAAAGCAAAAGGCAATGGAAGAAATGGGAGAAAACTGAATTTATGAAATCACTATGATTTCAGCACAGATGACAAGCAACCCTTTGTAAATGACTGAAATGTGGTTATTCACTGGAAGGGCTCTCTGCTCATGCTGGGTGTCTCAGCCCAAATATCCAGCATTAATGCTACTGATCTAAAGTGATCTAAATAAAGAAATAGAAGTTGGAAAATAGATACAGAATTTGGAATCTGTGTCTTAAACTTTTTGTTATGGCTTGGCTTTGGAGGCTGAGTTCTCATCAAATCAAACTTTGCACCCAAAGCAGATCTCCTCCTTCATTAGCATGTTAAAACATGAGCTGGAGGAAAGGGTTTCTTTCTCTCCCCCTGCCTTCTCCAACTCCTCCAGCCCCGAGTGCTCTCCTTGCTAGTTTAAAAGCAGAAAAGAACTTAAGAAATCTGGACAGTCTATCAGTTTGCTATGGTTCATTTTAGCTAATCCAGACATCCAGCACAGCAGGGGGAAAACTGCTGTATCTAGTGAAACAAGAGCATGAATAATTAAAACTCTGTTATTAATGAACTTCCAGTCGTTATGTAAATGAAACTGATTTCAAGTCTAATTTGTCAGCCTGAATTCTTTTTCTGTTCTCCTTTTGTCTAGGACAAGAACTCATCATAATGGACTTGATAATAAAACACTGGCAGACATGCTGTGTGCAGTGCCCATCTGAGTTAGAGCTTTTAGCATGGTTAATTGATACAGTTACTGCAGGATAAGTCTATAAGGCATTTTGTATGGCTTTACGTTTTACAAGCTTCCCCCCCCAGCTCTTTCGACAGTACCAGCTATTCTTTGCACATTCCTCATTACCGTTTACCTTTACATGAGGGGTGGCTTGTAATTACTGGCTGGTAAATAGTTTCCTTCGTATTTCATGTGTTGTTCAAAGACAGCAGAGTTCAGAAAGGTCTGTGGGAAGGGAAGTCTGTAGTTATCAAACAATGGCTAACAGTCACCAGGAGAAAAAGCTTGTCAAAGCACAAGGCTACCAAATACTTGGTCCTTACCCCATTGTCTTGGATCAGGTGTCAGTCATCAGCCCACTGCATTTACTTTGCTATGAAATAACCAGGACTGAAGTTATACAGAAAGGACAGGCACTCTAGGGAAGGGGGAGACTGGGATCCAAAGAAAACCCTGAATTTTAACTTTGTTTTTTCACCAAGAACAGGCAGCATCCTTTGAAATAGTGCATGTTCTGTATTGATCAGTAGATAGTGGAATTTATTGTGAAGTTGTTAAGGCTGAAAAGATATCCCTAAAATTTAATCTTCAAATCATGATTTTTTTTAAATTATCTTACTGCATGTCCTATCATTTTCACCATTTTTTCTTTTTTTCTTTTTTTCTTTTTTTTTTGTCTCCTTCTTGTCAATATATTCAGTATATTCTAGTCTATTAGTTCGGTTTTATGTTATCAGGATCAAGTATCTTTACAGGAAAAGGATGCCTGTGAAAACGATACCTTGCTTCAGGAAATAAGGAAGGAGAGGAAATGCAATTTTTTTTTTTTGCAAATGTTCCATGTTAGGTGTTAGCAGGATTTTAAAGAAGTTGTTGTTAACTGGAATTATTTTGAAATAAAGCTTTTGCCCTGATGTCATGATTGTATGTCTTATGAGTGCTAACGCACAGAAGCTGGCAATAAACCACTGCCATGTGCTGAAGGGGACAGAAGGGTCTCCAGCTCTCCGTCCTTGGCCCAGCTTGCTGTGTTCAGCCTCTGAGCCCACTGGAGATCATGAGGGTTAATGCCCAGCAAAACTCTGGCCTGCCTGGAAGAGCACCAGGGACAAAAAAGGCTGGGCACCGACCTCAGGCTTTGCTTCGGGTGGCTGCTGGGGACACTTCAGCTCTGTTATATTCCTTACTTCCCCGAGCAAATTGTAAGAGACAGTCAGGGAATACTGTGCAGTTTCTGGCAAAGAAGTTTTAAAAGCAGCTCCTTTCTCTCACACCTTGAGCTGGGAACTACATGATGCTGTGAGCACTCTGTCAGAGAAGTGAAGTGTACTCGGAATGCCTTAAAACTGCTCTGGGAATATTACTGGTTGAGAATATCTCTGAGATGTATATTTGGAGGATGTCTTTTAATATCTGCTGGCCTGACTTGATTATTTTTACAATAGTAAGGCTTAAAGTAAATAAGATGCTTGCTGAAGCTTTAGAACATTCTTGCAACATAAACGTAATGTAAACTCTAATTTAGTTCTAAGGCTAGAGCTGAAAAAAAAAGGAAAAAAGAGGGGCAAGGAGGAAAAGAGGTTCCATGTTTCAGGAAAACAAGCTTCGTATTACACGAAGCAGGTGTTTATAGAATGCTTCATTTTCATTCAGTGTAGCTAATATCCCAGTTTATGTTGTTTGGAGTAATAACAGTGTAACACAGAACCCTAGCAAAGATTTGCAGATTTTCTTTAGGTCAGTAACAGTTGCTATAAACACGTTGGGCTATTTTTTTTATTATTATTCTACTCCATCTACATCCAGAAAATGGGGGGGAGGGGAAGGGGAGAGAGTTAACAGTTTTACAGTTTAGGCTTTTCTTTTTGTCACAGTTAAACTAAATATACACAGGTGGCTAGGTGGCACTGTGGATTAATGTACTTCTGAATTAATGTGCCTAGAGTGGCTTGTATCACAAAGTGAGCAAATCTGAAGTGCAAGCTTGCTTCCCCTCCTGATTCACTGTTTACCACTTACGCAGTTGTGTTTGAGTTGTATCATTATTTGTATTAAAATCTTAAGTCCAAACGAATGAGCACTGTAGGTCATGCAAAGAAGTAAATTGATGAACCTTCGTTTTGGAGCTATATAATGCTTTGCAGTCCCTGTGCTGAAGTTCGCTATTTATTTAAACTGTAACAAAGAAAAAAACACCTAAACTCTAAACTATAAAAACTGTTTAAAAAAAAAAAAAAAGATTTCAGTTGTTGGACACAGACTGAGTAAATAACTAAATAAAACAAGTACTTCTCCAACACTGTGGGCACTCAGAGCCCTACAGGAGCACTCCAAGGCTGGGAGCTGCAGGCTCCTGTTGAAGCAAGAAGTGTTCAGATTTGGAGGCTGTAACCCTGCTGAAACCCAACCCCACCAACAGGCACACACTGCACAAAGCTGTGTACAAATTATGCCTCTTTACAAACAGTTTCTTAATGTAAATATTATAGTTTTTTTTCAGGGGTGGTCCTTCTACTTCAGTAATCAATAACCATAGCTAAAACAGCAGCTTGGTAGAAGTTCCTGATTGCAGTAGTGTCTAACTAAAGCCAGATGGAACTCCCTTATCTAAGGAGATGTTTCACCCATTTAAACTACTTTGCGCCTCTAAGAAATAGAAAGAAAAACTCATATAACCAATAGAAATCAATTATTGCACATTCTCAGCCTCCTCTAGTCAACTCCAGAGGTAATAATCACTATAGGGATTTCTAAAAGGTAATTACTGTATATTGCTTAATTATAGTTTATTAAGATCAAACATACTTAAGTATTTAGTTGATGTAACAGGAAAACACAGTCTGTGTTTATAGTTTTAAATGCAAACAGTGCAATCTGCACTGAGGCTTTAAAAAAAAAAAAACGTGTTTTTTTAGGATACAGCAGTTTAGATGTCAAGACTACTGAATTAGCCACCTTCCCCTTTGTAATATAAAATACAGTTTTTGTGACCTGAGGCAACAGTGCTTTATGATGCATGATATGTACTCATCTACTTCTTTCTAGTAAAGTTGAATGTTGTAACATTCAACGTTCAATAGAGGAGAACTGGCGAGGTACAGAGTGTTAACTGCTAGATGTTCTTTCATGTGTACTACTGGTCAAAGATGTGTACCGTTAGTTAACGAAACATCTTTGTGAAGAATTAAGTGCCTGTAAAAAGCAAACTGATTACTAAAGAAGTACCTAACATCTGACTAGATCTATTTTCCTTAAACTGAAAATGAAAGCTGCTACTTCTGCTAAAGGCCCTTGTAGCTAAGAGATTTCACAACAGTTCAGTTAAAGCCTAGCTAATGAATATAAGTTACTTTGGTGGGTTTTAGCTGACTTTGAAATTAAAGTCTGAAAGCGTTAGATGCTGCTAGCAGAGCTAGACTATAGCAAAATGGACTTAATAAACTTCATTGTGCAGTTAGATCCCTAGTGAGATTTGCCTTCCATCCATGACCAATTGGTATTATTTTTTTGGTGACTGGTACTTTTGTCTGTGAGACTGGGATTCTGGGAGTGATTAGCACTTTTCAGCGGTGATTGACAGGTTGTAGCAGCAATGAGACAATAGGAGGAATCATTAGGAATTCAAATGCAGAGTTTTGTTTGCATGCTTTAGGACTGATTTGAGTAGAAGTGAAATCTAGATATTAGGGCAGAAATCAGCTATTATTTTGTTTGTTTTTATAAAATACAAAAAAGATGAAAATGTGTACAAAGCAAAACTGGAAAAGAGGATAGGCAGTAAGATCACATTATTGTTGAGCAGGATTCTCCTGCTCCATCAGTTGTCTTTTTTTCCTGGGGTGTCCTGTCTGAGTTTTTTTTTATGTGAGTTTTAAGCATATGTCAGAAGTAACAAAATGCTGCTTTACACCTTTTAGAGTTTGTAGTTGAAATATGTTCCTCATACTGAAGGAAAAAAGAAAAAAAAAACATGTAAGACAGCAAAATATAGTATCATTTTGCAGAGGAAACGCATATATTGGTGTTGTAGTGAGGCTTGATAAAACTGTCTCTGTTGCATCTAAACAAGAGACCACAGGGAAATAATTATAGTGACTGATTCCAAGCATTGACCAGTGATTGATAATTGGCCATAAATAATTAGGAAATAATGCCATGTCAGTGGTGTAAATTATGTAAATGTAGTAGCTGTGTCCCTAGATACTGATTCTGAGTGCCTTATAAGCGTTTTTTTTTTTTTAATTCAGATTATAAATTTAATATACTGTACATGACAATTTAATCTTGTTTGGCATCAAAGCTACCAAGATAATACAGAATTATACAAGCCTAATCAAAGAGGGAAAAATCAGATGAACATCATTATTTTGGAGAGCTGGTTTAATGGGAGTTGACATTTTCAAAAGAGCATGGATTCTTTCTTTCCTTTTTTTTTTTTTTTGAAAAACAAAACAATCTGAACTAGGTTTCTGAAGCAATAGGCTAACAGAATAAAACACTGACTGAAATCACAAATATGAAAGAGCAGTTTGTATCTTAAAAGGTGTTAAATATTTAAAGTAAGATCTTGTTCAGCCAATACTGTTTACGTAAAACAATCCTGGTTCTGGATTATACAGAAATTGTGTGCTCTTTAGGGCAACGGCTGTATTTTTGGCATATGACTAACTTATGAAGTTCTCATCATTTTTTTCTGTTGATATCAACAGAGTTCTGTAACAGCAGTATTTTTTTTTAATCTTAATAAGGTCCTATTATAACCAAAAAGTTAGCTAGCATAAACCACACATAAATTTGTAAAGGCTACCAAGAATAAATTTTAAAGAACAACAGGAAAGGCTTTTGTGAATGCTTCAGGTTTATGCAGCTTGATTTTTTTTTTTTTTTTTTTTTTCTGGCATATGTGCTGAAAAGTGTTCCAGAATTACTCAGCTATTCATGGAATTTACTTCTGGTGATATTTTATCACACAAACACACATGATGTTCATAAGATTACCCTTTTACTACATACAGTGTACAAAATGCCTGATATTTCATTAATAAGAAATAGGTATTGTCGTAAAATCAGTTAGTTCCTGGATGGCAATGCAGTGTAATTTGAAAAAGCTTGTAAAAGTGCCAGATCAGGTGTTGGGATGCCAAGCTGCTGAACCCAAATGTATCTGGCTGTAGCACAGCACACAAACACACAGAGCAGAGGTGCTGCAGCGTGGTGCATCTGCATCAGTGTGAGACTGGTTTCAACTCTCTCCTCCTCCCTTCAGATTTCCATTCTTATTAACTGGATTTTGGTACCCAGAATAAACAGAACCTTTGAATTTGCTCTTAATATTCAGCATGTATTTGTCTCCCACTGAAGGCAGCAACGTGCGTTAAGGGCTTTGCTGATTCAGGACCCAGAGGGATGCAGTGACACCAACATTTGCACAGTAAGGACAGCAAGACTTTGGATAAATAGATAAGGCGGGAGGGGGGCAGGGGGATGTGGGATGGAGGGAATAGCAAGAAAGACACATTTGTGAAAATGCTGCAGTTACCGGCCGGTGTCCTGCCAGCCCAGCTTGGAGCACCTGCTGTTGCTGTGTGAGCAGCAGCTCCTGCTGCTTCGAGAAGTAAAACCGCCCTGCCTGTACTTGCCTGGCAGCACTGCTAAACATTACTGCTTTCAGTCCAATTAGAACAAGATAGTTGCCAAAAAAAAAAAAAAAAAAAAAAAAAAAAGCTGCCACTTCAACATCAACATTATTTAAAAAGAACAAAAAAACCCACCAAACTCGCCTGCCAGCTCAAGCCTCCCCCCCACCTTTCCTTTTACTGAAGGACAATTCTGAACTCAGACCTATTCTAAGCATGATTTTTTTTCTTTTAATTTCGGTGCATTCCCTCATTTTTCTTGTGTGTAGTCTTATTCATACCTCTCATTAAGAAATAGCTATTTGTTAATTCTCTTTTTTTTTTTTTCTTATGGGAATTATTTTTTTCTGAAAAAAAAAATGACTGCTCCTTCTGCATATGGTCCAGATATTCTAAGGGGGCTAACTACGTAAAAGATGTCAACATGATATAAAATAAGGTAATTTTTAAATAACCCCAAGATAAAGTGGACATATGGCATGAGATAAAACATGTAACCTAACCATATAGATATTTGGATTCACACCGCCTTTCTCTGGCTCTGCGAGTGCTCTGTATGGGGAGATAAGGGCAGACTTATAAGGCTATGATTCAGTAGAGGCTATTTCGACAAGTTTCCACTCTGAGATTCTGTTCATCAACCTCCAATTAGCACTTCATCGCTTTCAGCTTTGTGTCACCCAGCTGGCTGGAGGAAGATGACACCTCCAACTTGAACTGGGCTTTTTTCCATTTTCTTAGAGCTCATCAAGACATGTGGTGCTTTCTTAAAGTGCAGCTGGTGCTGGCACTTTCATTGTAAATTTAAATCACTGTGTTTGGAAAAAGGTGATAAGAACAGTTTGTTTCATGTCCCTGGTGTTTAGCCTGAGGCAATTCCCAGCAAATATATTCAAGGCTCCTTCTGGTTTGATCTACTATACTTTTTATTATTATTATTATTAATAACAATAGTAGAAAATATGCACCTAAAAGAATACCCTGCTCAGTGTATGAATTTGTTCCCACAGTCACTTAAGTTTAAAAGAAAACAAAAACATTTTAAACTTCGATTTAGATAAATAGCAAAAATATGAACTTTGTAGTCTCGGTTTGTTTGTAGAAGGGGGGAGTCATTTTTTTGCAAGATTTTTTTCTTTCATCAAAACTTAAATACTATGGAGAAAACGATACTTCATTTTTCTCAAATTTACATTCCACTCTATTGCTCATGTTATAAACTATACCTAGAGTTTATTATACATTTATTCTGCCTATACAGTTATATTACTTATGAAGCAATGCAAATGAACAGTAGTTTGTAATTATATTTCATATTCTCAAAGAATCCCAAAGTACCTGTGTTTATAGGAACATGTCTACAAAGACAGCTTCCAACACTTTTAATTGTTCATTATGCTCTATTCTTATATGCTTATTTGTGTCCATTCATATTGTCAAGATCTGAAGGTATACTGATTAATTGCTACGTTTTCCTCATTTTAATTTTTTTTTGTGCCAAAATGAGTGCAGTATTAATAAAATGGATTAAGAAGTTGCATTGACTTTTCTATTCTCATAAATCCCACATTGCTATGTAAAGCTTTCTTCTGAATATGTACCCCAGGTTCACAATGAAGAATACAGAATCAACCAAACTATAGAGATTCCATCTCAAGAGAACAGCTATTGTATTTCCCTAGGAAAACTTGGACACTTTTCAAACCCACAATTTAAAAAAAAAAAAAAAAAAAAAGTTTATTTTTGCTATAGAGTAGAAATAAAAAATCGTGGTTGTTAGTCTTTTTTTCTTTTCTTGCAATATTTTTGCTAATTTGTATCAGACACCAACATAACCTTTAGAAATAAAACTCAGATTAACAAAACTTCTATCAAATTTTTACTGAGCTTTCCTAATCTGCTGCTGTGCATTTTAATGCTGTTTAAGATGTAGGTCACAAGTTCTGCTGCACCACAATAAATAGCACTAAAGGTCTAAGAGCATTTTATACAATGACCTTACAGAACAAGCACAGGACTGTGCTTCTCTTCCTCTGGTGAGGCAGAAATGAAAGTATACATGTGAAAAATTTAGCTAGATCCAGCTTTTAAAAATGGAGACAACATGTTGGCTTAGATCTAATTTTACATTCTGACTAATAGTTCTGGTGTAAATTGCCATATTTTCATTGCTATAGAAATTAAACTCTGATTTCTGTATGTATGGAGAAATGAAACATATGTAGATAATGGCACAATCCTGTTATTTATGATATTCCATCTTTCTATAAATATAGATGTTCAGTGATTATCAATAGAGCTGCTCATTAAAATTCAGACTTAGATACAAAATGATGCCATTTTGTCTTAATATTTGAAAACCTAAAAATATCTCTCTAGCTCTCTGAAAATCTATATTTTAGCATTTGCATTCAGTAGTTTATTGCAGTAGGAAATATTTCAAACAGAAGAAACAAATTGTCCCATCAAAGTACTCTAAAGATTCAGAAGACCATTTTTTTTTCCAGCAAACCAAATAGTGAGAAAGAAATTTAATGAAAGACACAGTGCCGTGTTCTCGCTGAAAGTGCGAAGTAACTGATTATTTCACTGGGTTTTTGAAAATCAGCCTTGTTAGGAATAAGATCAAGCTCAATTGCAGCCTTGCAGAATTTATGTCCCCTTTACTGCATCCCTTATACGAATGGTTTTGCATTGTGAAAGGTTTCCTTTAATGATTGTTTGCTGCTCTGACAAACTAGCTAATTGTCCACTACCCTATTCATCTTAATTCAGACTCATTACCCTTCATTTTTCCTCCCTACTCTTCAGCAGCTACTGCTAGGGCCTCACATTGCTATCATATCCAGCAACGTAAAACGATTTTGCTGTAGTGCCACAGGGAGCTTCCTTGTGCTAGCTGCCAAGTAGATATCAAGTAAATGGACTATCTCTATTCCACATACTTTAAAAGCTCTTTCTGGAGCTTTTACTGCTACCTTCCCACCCTAATACCCAAATTCCCACTTGGCAGTTTCTTCTGTCTTGTTGCTGACCGTGTATGGGCCAAGGTATATCCTGGAGGGATGCCTGTGACACAGGGTGAGGGGATTTTGACTTTGAGCCCTTGGCTTCTGTCTTCTGCGTGATGCCACATGCCAGGCATAGCTGTCGTAGTATGTGTAGAGACGGAGAACAGGGGAAGCCCCTGCCCTAATCAGGCAGCCGAGTGCATGAATCACATCCACTGTGTGGGACTCGACAGGGCTGTCTCTCCTTTGCCTCCATCTTGTCTTGGTGTTGTGCTGTCGGTAAAAAGCTGTAGATGGCAATTCTGTGAGTTTCTGCCCAATTTCCAAACACAAGATTAGTTAGATTCATCGTGCTCTCTGAATTGGTGCTACTTTTACATCTCCCAGCAGCTTTCAGAACAAAGGTATTTTGTAACCCTTGTGGCTGTAGGAATAGTTCTGTGAATGAGATTTGCCTGCTGTTACCACGTGTTTTGACTCTCCCTGTGTAGTGCACAGCAGTCAGCCTTTCTGAGCATGGCTAATACATAGGATTGGATGGAGAGGTCTGCGTGCATTGACAATTGTTGATAAATGAGGATCTTCTTATTAAGTGGGGATAAGACTTTTCCTGGTGAGGGCCCAGTTCTCTGCATAAAGACAGAGAAGAAAGGGATGGTAACATGGGCTGTTGGTTAGTTGCTAGGCACTTGATTCATCCTTAGACCTCAAGGACTCAGTGTGGAGAACAACTGAGATAAATAATTTGTGTTGGCTGTGTCATCTCTTGCTTTTGCCAGAAAGTGTCAGTTTCTCCTTGCATAATAATAGCACTGATGACAATTATCACATTCTGGTATGTTTCTTACAGGGTATCCATGTGTCTGTACATAAATGTATATTAAATGGAAAAGACAATGATCATGAAAATGTTTGTGTGAGCCAAACCCCATCAGATAAACAGATATGTTTTTTTCAGTGTAATTCCGCATTGCAATGATAACCCAGCAATAAAACCAATATAAGTACAGATATAAAGGTATGAAACAACATATTGTCAGAAGCAATAAAAAAGATTTAGCAATGTGTAAACAGGATAGATCAGCAAGAGGCCAAGCATGGCAGTGGTTTATTATACGCACCTACCTACTGAAAGCCATACTGAGCAGAATATAAAAGAGAAAACTGTTAAATTTGTGATGGCTGTTTTTATTATTCTGCTCTTTAAGAGGGATCTAATTTGGAATTTGCATTCCATAGGAGTTCTGGGGGTTTTGTGAGTCTGATTTTAAGAGCATTTAGCATTTATGTAACTCTTAATTCATCAATGTACAAACATGAGCTTTAAACTGTAAAAGTGGCTCGGATGAAATACATGAAGGTATGCTGCTGTGCTCTAGGTTAGTACAGCACTAAACAAGAAATGGGCATGGAGATAATGTCCCTTGTTCCCCTGTGCGAGAGCCAGCTTTGGTATAGCTATGTGCAGCTGCTGTTCACTGTTCTGTATTGGCAGCACAAACCTCCCTAAAGCCATTGCAGAGATGTGGGACGACAGTAAAGACAATTGCTGCTTTTGCTCTCTTTCTCGTAGCAAAGCTAGCTTAGTAGTCAGAAAAAGAAAAGATCACTGACTGCATGCTTTCCTGAAGCTCTTTCTCAGCGTGCATTTGCTCAGAGCCCTAGAACGCAATCTTACCAGTCCTGGCATTAGCAAAAGAAGGTGACACATCTTATGCATTATAAGATTGGCTTAAAAATCATGAATTAAAGAACCGGAGAAAAAATGTTTTGTTCCTTTCTTACTATTATTTGCTTTCATTCTTTATGAACTTTTAAGATATAGCAGGTTCATATTTTCAAGCTTTTTCTGGGCTGATATATTCAGAAGCTGGGGCTCTGAAAAATAATATTGTGAAATCTCAGTGCCAGAGTCGTTAACACACTCTGCAGCTGAGCAGGGCCACGTGCTCCTGGGGCTTCTGGGGCAGCGCAGCCTTTGCCATAGTCACTGCCGTTCTGCCTCATCTAAGCAAGACTGCATGCTTCTGAAACCTTTGCAGGCCTCATAGAAAATCTGAGTATTGCCAGTTGCAGTGGACAGTTAAGAAACACACTAAAAGCATAGATTTACCATTATTTTTCATCTAGGTTGCTGAGCATACACCCAGTAGTGAAGAGTCTAAAGAATATGGTTATAAATAACTGAGCAAGAGAATAATAATAATATTATGGCCTTAATTGTAATCTGTAATGTGTGATAATTTTGAAAGAAATAAATTGAGAGCAAACACCCTTGACATTTGGAGATACTTAAGTCTTAGGGTATACTTTATGTAAACCCACTGGACAATGAAATCTTGGTCCAGGTCAAGTCAGCCATAGGGATTTCTGTGAGACTAGTAAACCTTCCAACCAATTAAATTTTGGATAGTTTAAAAACTGTTCTATCCTATTCTTTTGCTTGTGGATTATATTACGATATTTTACTGTGATCTGAGGTGCAGGGGAGTATCGACTTTATTTTCTGAGAGGAGGATGAGAGGGAGTTGTTTGTGTTTTCTCAGGTAATACTATCCAAAGTAGAGTGTGTGCTAGTTAAACTTGATGGTCTGATGTGTTTTACATGTATATGTCATACTGGGGAATTACTTATACATCTACACTGATAACCCCTCTCTTTCCCTGCATTGTTTTGCTCTTAGTGAAGCTAAGGCTCTGCAAATAAAAAAAAAAGTAAATGATGAGTATTTAGCTGTTATGTGCATTTTCAGTCTGTGTATAAAAATAAGTATTCTTAGTTCTGAACTCTTCCTGTTTCATAATGTTTCTTGCAAACCAGAAACAAGTAGTAATGGCTTAACTGTGCCAACAAAGCACTTCACATGGGGCACAGGTTTGGAAATGAACTTCAGCACAGACCTTGTAGACATCTGAACTCTATAAATCCACAGGTGTTTAAGTAGCCCTAAGGGCTAGGTCAGATAGCAGACTTGTTTCAGTATGACTTTACAAGGATTTAGTACTGTGTAAACAACACTTGCAAGGTTTTCTCTTTACTGCTGAGTAAAACCAGTAGCAGGAAGAGCCACCTTTGATTTTTGTACCATAAAAGCTATATTACTCTTTTATTCCATACACGGTGTTTGCTAGAACATTTTTGAGAACTCTAAAATATCAGATTAAACTTTCTTAGCAGGCATGTTTTAAGATGAGATGATATCAAGTGTAACGTTCTTGAAAAGAAATTGCGGAGTGACTGGAGAGTTTTTCTGCTTTCTTTTTGTTGCTTTTGTTTGTTGTTGGTTTGGGGCTTTGTTTTTGGGGGAACCATTCAAGTCATTCTGGAGAAGATAAATTAGACTGATTTTATATGCTCATGCAGCCTGCAGATCTTAGGTCTGTGCATTTCCACCTAAAGTAATGTTGTTGTTAAAAGATTTTGCAAGCAGATGGGCTTCTTTCTCAGTAAAGTAACCCCAAAGCATAAGCTAGCTTGCAGTTATAAGAAATGCTGCTGAATTGATGCTGGGGGAGGGGGGGGCTGGCTAATGCAGAGTGCTGAGAGCGGTGTTCTATTTTTACCCCAGAATCTGGTCTGCTGCAGTGAAGGATTTCCATCAGCACCTCAAAAAAAAAACAAAAAAACAACCAAAAAAAATAAATGACTCCCCAGAAGAACATGGTAAAACAGCTTGAATGGGGAAACTAGAGAGGAGTAAGGAGCTGAAAGGAGTAAAGCAGTGTTCAGAGAGGGAAAACAAGATAACCGGAACCCGAGTGGAGTACAGTAATTAGGAACTGGAGAAGGAAATTAAAATCCTTGGGGAATTCAGTATCTGAGAAAGGAACTGAGAGAAACCCATTGAGGTTTATGAGAGGACAATTACTTCAAAAACTTAATTAACTCACATACAAAGCTTGGTTGAGACTCCTCCTTGCCCTTGTTTTTACACCAGTGTAGGACTTGAGAAAATACAACCCGTTTCTTTAGTAGTAAACACAAGCTTATTGATCACTATATTAGTCCATGGGAGTGATAGCTAATGATTAATTCAGTCATGTTTCCCTTCAGCATTTTGGTCTCTGCTCTTCTGCCCCTTATGGTTTAGTTTTAAAGGTATTTTGAGCACAGATAGCACTGCTGGGATTTCGGATGCATCAATTGCCTAAGTTATTTAAATAAGTTTTGCTGTAGCTAACCACAGCATTTATGATACCTGAGCTTTTCTTGTAGAGTCAGCATAAAGGTTTGCAGGAGTACATTGCAGAGATTGTGACAGATGTTTGCTAAATTTTGAGGGCAGAGAGGGACAGAGAGACAGTTTTCATTACCTTCACTCTGCCCTGGATTGTGCTTTCTAACAGAAGCCTAGTCAAGTTTGTGCTGTGTGGCCTTTTTGCTGGGCTGAAGCGTTGCCACAAATGTCTGCATTGAATCTGGTGTTCTTCGCGTCTTCAAGCTGTCAGCTATCCTGACATCTGTCTACTACTCCTAAAGTCAGAGTTTCGGTGCTCAGTCGATGACTGCCCGTAACATAGACAGAGGTATAACTTCCATCGATTCAACTTAACTGAATTACTGAAAATGTTTCTTGGAATGTGATGAGGAGAAAATCTTTGCACTTAACTGCACATTACATAAATTAATTCTATGGAAACATCCTTACGGCTGCATAAACCAGAAAATCTCAGTGCTGAGCGACTTCATGAATTTAATGGCAAAGTATATATATCATGCAGAAATCTTTTGTCAGAGAAATGATCAGATTGCATATCCTGTAGTTCCCAAATATATAGGCTGAGAAAATTTTCATCTTCTCTGGAACTGGTCTCAAATTATCAGACCATTCAAAAGATTCAGAAGTAAGGCTTATTTTTGTCAAACTGAACCAGCTCCTTCATCACTTTTTGTTTGTTTGTTTGTTTGGTATATATTACGTTATCTTAAAAATGTGTTTTGAGTCATTGTAAGCCAAGAATTTTATTCCCGTCTTCTCTCCTCACCCCCAACTCCCCCCCCCCCTCCCCCCCCATTCTTCAGGATATTTCAAAAACCTGTCTCTTTACAAATTGCATTATGTTTGTTGTATGCATTAAATGAAAGGCTTTCAACTTCCAGAGCAGGCTGTATGAACATTTGTCTTGTGCATACATCAGCTAGTATCCTACCTAAGCGCGGTGAATTTGGTTCGTATTAATTACAGGGTGCATTTGGCTGTGTCTACATGATAGACTAACAATTCCAAATCGCATCATATGCAAATGAAAGGAAATCATTTTTTCCCTTTTATAGAGTAGATGAGAAATACAGTGTATTCTGAAAAGCAATATAAATACAGGTATGTCAGAGGTTTGCTGGTTTGTGTAAATCCACTCTCAGTCATACAAGAAAGCTACATAAAATTGAATTGTTACAATGTTTAGGCATGGTATTGTGATCTTTTTTGCTCACTTCAAAGAAGAGTTCTCTGTCTAAAAACTGCATACTAAAGAATACACAGAAAAACATAAACTAGTACTTATTTTTTTAAACTGGACACAGGGACTTTTTGTTCTACATTAGCCAAATAGATTTATGGAGACACAAAGAACAAGTGTATCGAGATCTCATCTGAGTGTTCCATGATGATTTACCTGAATATTTTTTGATGTTTCTTTCAGTGATTTTTTTCCATGTCATTTTGCTCTCTTCATTAATATAAAATCCTCTTTATTGTATCAACCTCAAATTCAAGTGAGAAAATTTGTAGTAATAAGAATTTGATAGTACTTAAATTCTTGGCTTCAGCAGGATTTACTAGCAGCTTAGGTCTACAGTCTCAGCCTTTTTTAAATATATAGAGGAAGGTAAATTATTTATATATTTAATAGACATGCAGCAAAACTGGATAAAAAGCAATTGAAGTCTCATCTTCATTACTGGCGTTTCATATGCTTGAGTTAATTGTAAAGATCTTGGTGGTCTCAAACATTAATGTAATTAGGACTATGTAAAGTGCCTACTATAAATGGCGTGTTCATGAGTTGGGCACTTTAACAAGGGCTGAAAGTTTGCTGTTTACTGACTTTGTTGTAAAGCAGCCCATGGAGAGCTAGCACAGGGATGTTTTGCATTTCTCCCCAGGTACCCGAGAGTTGAACTCTACTGTTTTCATTGCAGAAGTGGAGGTGTGGCGTTTGTGATGGGAATAAATATAACTGATAGACCCTCCTGGATTTGTTTGCTGTTAATGTGGGTTGGCCCTGTTACCTGGTGGTGTTGCTGTCCCTTTCGGCTGGAGACATTCTGCAATCCTCTGTCAAGAACAAACATGGTACCTCCCCTGCAAAGCTCTTTCCTCTCAGCTTTTCAAGAGGGACTAGCATTTCGTGCTCTGTTTTTCAGAACCTTCTTGCTTGGATAGGTAATCAGGTTGTTGGCATTTTAGTAGAAGTAAAGGGCCTTAAAATGGTTAAGACTACCGAGACACATTGAAGAGGAGATTAAAATATTCCTACTGCACTGTGAGGCTGTGTACTTAAAGAGCCAGAGCTTCATGTGGTGAGTGGCTTTAACCATGAAATGAGCAAGCTGTATTGCACAAAGTTTTAGCAATAAGGCATGCTTTCATTGGGAAGAAAGAGAAATATAAATGCAAGAGAAGAGAAAATGCTTCTCAATTAGAAGAACGTAGTATTGCATTATATGTATTTTGTGTAACGCACCTGAGCAGAAAAATCGTGAGTTGTCTGTGCTGTTCTGAAATATAGCGCTGCTGTTCCTGTGATTTCTTCTCAGTGTTTCATTGGCTACCTGCTTATCTTTGCCTTGATGTTAAGAATTTTGTGTCATGAAAGATTAAAATAGAATTCCGCTTTTCTACTTTATCCATGTTTCTCAGAACCATTTGCTTTGTACAATACATCAAAGTCCAAATAAGGTTGAGACCATTCCTTGAAGTTTATGGAACCACGTTCATACTGATTATAAAAACCACCATAAAAATTAAAACTGGATTTCCAGTCCTCTAGTGAGATATGGAATAGGGAATTCAAAGACTGATAGATCTTTAAACCAAGAGAAACTGTAGTCGCCGTTTCTCATCTCCAGGATAACCAAGTCACAAAGGCAGTGAGCCCTGTAATTTATGGGTCAGTTTAGTTGCACCTCTAATTAAAAGCAAACACAAAGTGTGTTTGTAAATTCCCTTCTTCTGAATGAGAACAGGCAAACCCTTTCTTAAATAACTACTCTTTCTTCACACAAGTCACAGCTCTCTTTCTGAGAGCTCTGAAAAGAGCTGAAGTTAGTTGATAGAAAGTGGCTCCCGATAACTAATTCTAGCAGGGAGGTCACTGCCATTTCAGTCTTTTGTGTTGTCATTCTGTTTTTTAAAAGACAAGGAGAAATCAGAATGCTAATCAACAGGGTCTGCCAGAAAAGACTACTTAAAAAAAAAAATAGTAAAATGTTAGGTTAAGGTTTTAATGTCAGTGGCCATGCTAAGGGAACGGACAAACCCTTCTGTTTTAATAAATAGGACCCCAAACGAGTTATTTATTCATTTAAGATTTCTAGTTTCAAAATTAGCCAAATGAGTCATGCTTTGGAGATCATTTTATACTGCTTGCTATTCTAAAGATTGTCTCTACTTTTATATAAAGGCATTGTGAACAAGGTTACTCCACCAAACTGATTAGAGAACTTCTATTTCGGTGTTCATTAGCAGTATTTTTGAAACAAATATGGCAAAGATGCTTTGGATTCTCAAATACTAGTTTTCACTAATGTTTTAAAGGTTACTTTCTTGTGAAAAGACTGCACTCAAATATTCAGTGCAATTCTCCAACTGCTCCCTCTGCATTCGTCTGTGCTTAGTTCTGTCTTACTACAATGTCATCTTGCTTATTTTTCACTACTGTTGTAGAAAATGGTCTTTTGGCAATTACCAGTGCTGTTTTAAACCTGGTGTGTACATGTAAAACCACAGAAAGCTGGCATCCTGTTCAAAAAAAATAAGCACGCGCATCATTATCACGGTGCATGGGAAACTTGTCATATAGGGCCAGTACTTCATTTGAGAGAAAAATTTAGTTGAATTTTGATACAGCTAAATAGCACCTTTGTTTTAATCGAAATGACCTTGTGTAAATGTACTTCAAAAATTCACCCAGGTAAAAGAACAGGTACAAGAATTCAGTAACTGAAGTGCTTTTCACAAGGTTGTATTTTCAGCAAATTGATCACAATTTTGCCCTCTGTTTTTTGCATATATGGGGGGGGGGGGGTAGTAAATTAACAATTTCCATTTTAAAAATGTTCTTGCTTTATAAATTAGTTCCCTTTCTTTCAGCTTTTATACTCCACGCTCCAGATAATAAATGTGCTCACAAAAGACTTGTCTGAAATAATGAAGCTGTTAAAGAACGTTGTAATTTTTTACTTTAATAAAATTAATCTGGCCCTGTAAACCATTGGAAGGCAAACTTGCTCTTAGAATGCATCACGGTACCACGGCTGTGACACTGATAGATAACTATTAACTCCTTTTAAGCTTTAAAATGCTTCAGAATGCCAGAGTAAAGAATCTAAAACTGCAGATCTTATTCAAATGAATCAGGATAGAGCAGATGGTTGAAGAAGGCACACAAGCAAGAAGTAAATCTCCTGTTCTCCCTTTCTGATTGCTTTGCCCACAGAGGAATAACGATTCAAAGAAAATCAGTAATCATGGCGGATGTCATTAGCATATTCCCAATAAGGGAGCTTACATAAAAATTCCCAGAGAAAATGAATGGCTGCTGGTATAGATCAGAGTGCAAACAGTGCATTTCCAGCTGCTTCCCGAAACATAGATTTTCCAGGACGTTTAGAAATGAAGTTTGAAAAGCTGAATTAAGAATCACAGGTTTGCTTCGAGGAAAGATGGATGTTTTATTAATTAACTAATACAGCTACGTTTAACACTCCTGTCAGTTGTAATGCTGAACTGAATAGCCACAAAAAAAGTTCTGTGTTTAAAATTAAGATATCAGCCAGCCTGCAAAAAAAATATACGGAGAACCTTCTGCTGCTTGGCTGTTTCTGTCTGGAGAGGGGTGTGTAAACTGCTGTAAATCCCTTCCCTGACATGTTTTCTGATTGCATTATTGTAAACGCATGTGGTAAATGTCCATTTCCTTGTTGGTTCACAGAAGTTATTAAGTTGTTCACAAATCAGTGGCAAAGCAAAACATTTTTCTCAAAGTGTTGCAGAAGAGTACTAACCTAGCCAAATGTCGGTTTTCTTGTCTGTCCATAAGCAATGGGAAGCCCATTAGCCAGTGTAAATGAGCATAGCACTGTCTGAGCAGCCAAGCTACTTCCTTTCATGTATAGGAAATTAGGATTTGGCCTCTTATTTTCAGCATTTCACTTGGAATATTTCAAAATTATTTTACCTTTTTGGAGGAAAAGAAGTACAAATTCAAGAACTGTATACAGGATTGTCACATTCTCCTACTTAATATAGTTCAGAAAGTAATGCTAGATTGTATCCCATTCTCTTTAATTCCGTAGCACAGACAAGGTCTAAAAGCAAATCGCTGCTGCTGTGGCCTCTGGATTAGGCAGTCAGCTGCCATTGTTGCAACTGGAAAATGCATGTCTAATTTTTTGTGTGTCAAACTGAATATTTATCTCCTATTGGTTCCCAATACAACAACAGACCAACAGTCACTAAAATAAGCACCATCACCTAGATGGTTGATAAATCTCCTTAGAAAAGCAGCCATGAGACATGGTATTGACAGGTTTTGTTGCTGAAATAAGAGAAAGACTAGGTAAGGGTGACCGTGTCCCTGCAGATGCCATCATTGATTGTGCCAGCAGGAGGCAGATGGTTAAAGGATACAATAAGATCTGTCACAATAGTTTCAATTTTATTATTGAAACCCAAACTTTCAGTGGCGGTGGACAGATTGCCTTCATTTTTCATCCAAGAAACATCTACGTTTCCTCAAAAAAAAAAATCTTTTAAACTAGCACTGCAACCAATAATGCCTTTTATGTATACTAAGATGGTAGAAACCATTAATAAAATGCCTGTCAACAGCACATCTCCCTTTTCTTTTTAGCAAAAAGGGGAGAAATCATTAATTACAGTTTCTGTCACACACAAAAGACATGGGTTTTGTTCTGGTCTCTTAGCACTTTAACAGCATGAATTCACCTAGTGGCCACCTATTCTGCAAAATTTGAAAAGGGATGTGTCCTTATCCATCTATGCAAAACCTTCTGAAGACATTGCATGTGTCTGCCTGGGCAACAAATGTGGTATTTCGGGTTGACACTGAAAAGGAGGATTATGAATATGGATAGGATGCAAATACTCCATCTATCTTAATCAGAATACAGGAATTCAAGCTGTTGTGGAAGGAGGGGGAAGGAAGGGAGAGAAAACCTTAGAAACCTGAGCTGCAGGGGCCTGATTCTGCTCTTATCACTGTCAGCTGGAGTTTTACCACTGAAGTTAAGGTCAGGATTTGGCAGTAAATTTAGAGGATCTTTTGTAAGGTTAACATTTTACACACCGCTCTGCCAAACACGTTGACTTTGATTGAGATAGTTCGCTGTGCCGAAGTTGTATGTACGCTTAAGTACTTGCTGGAAGGAGGACTTAGAAATCACTAGTACTCATTCATCACATCTGAAAAGTATATAATCATGTTGATTTTTATACATAAAAGAAAACCAGAAAAATATACCTATTGCAAATTTGAAAAGAATGTGCAGGAAGATGTAGGTAATAACAGTTTGTTGGAGCAGACAGTTGTTATTATTTCAGTGTATCTAATCAGGATAATGTCAACAATAAGGTCTTAGTTTCTAGGTTTTCCACAGCTTGCCATTTTCTATCAGTTTTAATAGGTGCCTGTGGTTCATGTAAAAGCAGAATACTGAAGGAATATCTTTTTAAGATTTTTTTTTCAATTTAATTTGTTTCCCTAAACTGTGAGAATTGCATTTTTATGGTTCTCTGTTTTTGTTCTATGCTATCTAAATATTTTATGAGGCCCATACAAAGTATTTCTCTCTCCTTTGGAAGAAGTCATCACTGAAATCTGGCAAATCATAAATCAAAATATGTTTTTGTTGTGAGCATATGAGACTTTTTTCAGCCTTCAGATCTAATGAAACAGAAAGCAAATACAATGCTCTCATTTGTTCAGAAGGTAAACATATGTCTATTAGAGACTTCTCAAATGTGTCATTCCTGAGTTTCAGTTTCAATACATCTCATCAATTGTAAATGAAAGGCCCAAACTCTCTATTTGGGTCTTATTCTTTCACAAAAATATCAGTACAAAAAAAATCTTACTAGAAGAGAAATTTTAGATCAAATCCTCAGCTGATATAAAAACCGAGCAGCTGAACAGGTTTCACTACACATTTTGTATTATAAATATAGAACATACTTCTAGAAATGGGAATTTTGGTGCCCTATTACCCCTAGATTTTATGTCATCGTTTACAGTTTCTGGATTAAGAAATAGTAAATTTTACATGTCTCTTTTCTCTCTTTGTGACTACAAGTAGGTGAATATTTTGTATAGTATTATTATTGTATTTTGTACAGTATATCCATTTTAATATCTAGCAACTTTAATGCCACAGTTTGGTAGATTCCATGTAAAATTCATGGTAAACAATTTGTGCTTTCCATTTTTATGATTTTTTATAGAGGACAGACAAGATCTTTGATCAGCCTTAGGAACACAACCAAGTAGTTTTCACTCATGCCACATCATCTGCTTCTGTGGGTATGTGCCAAAATACATAGTAAGGACCCAGTCCTACAAAGCTGAAGTCAGTAGAAATTTTATCATGCACTTTAAAGTGATGGAAATCGCAGCTCTGTTTTTCACTAATTGTCTGACTGTGAAATGTATGGAGTCAGTCTGTTCAAAATTTACCTGGGATATAGTCTTCTTACATGAATGGTTCAATGTGAAAGTCGTGGATTTTTTTTTTTTCCCTTGGCAACTTAGTCAAATCTGTGATGTTCTTGTGCTGATATCAGTGACAAAGTTTTGTCAGAGGATTCATTCACTGAGGGTTTGTCTCCTGAGTATGGAAAAGATATAGTATAGTTTTTTATCCACGAAAATACATAATTCAGATCACCGTACTGTATGTCTATACAGTATGAATGAAGCTATTAATCTGTCAGTTCTGAAGCAACAACACACCAGTCTGTGATCTACATACACTATTTTTACCGTATATGTTCTTAAACCTGTGATGAGTATAATACTTTATTAGCGTTGCTTAAAAATGCCATGTCCAAAAAATCTGGCAAGTGTTCAGAGTCGTTAAATCTTTCATCGAGATTTAATCAGAATAGTTTTATATCTCTTTTGTGCATTGTCAAATGCCCACCCCAATTTGTCTCCCCCCACAGTAGACTGACAGATCAAGCAAATAAGCAAAGAACCGGAACATTTGACTGTAATTGCGATGTCAGCACTGTTAAACTATATTTATGAGAAGAAAGTTAACACTCTGACATTAATAATTTCATCAGTGTTACATGTGTTTGCTTCATAAACAAACAAGTTATTTTTTATAAATTGTCTGTGACCAATACTGTGTTCTTCTGGAAGAAGGCTGCAAATTCCCATTTTCAAAGAAAAGCAGGCACAGTAAAAAAAAAATGTTTTGGTCCATATAGTTATGTTTTGGGAAGGAAAAAAAAAATAAAGACTTTTAAAATATTTGCCTTGAGTCAGACTCTATAAATACTGGATTTCCTGTCAATGGGGAAAAACTAATGGCTAGAAACATACAATAAAATAGGAAGGGCTAGAAAATCTAGGACTTTGTTTAGCTCTACAGTAGCTCAAAAATTGCTTCAGGCAGATACATGAAGTCTTTTGGTTTTTCTTGACTTTTTAAACCACTAGATGTTCACCTGCACTTTCAGTGATTTATGGCACTACACCAAATGTACTGGCTAATAAAGACAGTTTGTTACTCTCTAATTTTGGAGGGACGTAACACGTGAAACTGTGCAGCAATCTTACCTTCATATTTCACTCTATAAGGGGAAACAATAAGAGAGAACATGACACATATTAGAGAAGTAAATTATAATGCTATACCCCTTGGTCCAATAAACCACTGTTGGCTGTCATACCCTTGACTACTGAGGTGTTGTTTCATACTACACCTTAATCAGCTGAGTCTAGACTGCTCCTTGGTGTTCATGTGCCTTAGGCAGTATAAATGCTGTGATTCACATGCATGATCACATGAGCCTGTGCTGTGCATTTGATACGATGTCAAATAAAATTATTTGTTGGAATGAGTGATCACATACTTCTTAATGACTCAAATTATGAGAAGGGAGAGTTTAAAAATATAAAGTGATTCACAAAATTTTGAAGCCACTTGCATGTGTATTTAAACTCAGCTGCTCCTGATTGTTGCACAGCTGAGACTGACTCAATAGGCTTTCTGTCTAGGCTGAAGAAAAATGCAGCTGTCCAAGCTGTAGCATTTTTGAGGTGGTAGCAAACATGCTGCAAAAATGAAATAGTAAGTGATGATGTTCATTTAGTATTCTCACTGTCATTTTAAATTGTAAATATGTCTATATATACATACACAGAAAAAGCCATCAATTGCTTACTGGAAAAATTAATTACACTTATTGTGATTCTGCAAAGTCACAAATGTTCTGGATTCCCTGGCAGGGATTGAAACATACCTTGTGTCTGTTCTTTTGCTGTGTTCTCCCTTAATCAGTTGTGAAAAGTGATTAATAGAAGAGAAATGTATGGATTGAAAGAGAAATAATATTACCTGGTCGTGTACTATTAGTACCTTTATTTCACTAAGAACCGGTAATCCCACCTCCCCATGAAGTTTCTTACCCATACCTTGGTCAGGGGAAGAGGTAGATGATAGACAAAGACTACTACTAGGGCAGTGTGCAAGGCCTTTTTCCATAGGATCCAACACATTTCCTTTTGGCTTTAAATCAGCCCAGATGGTATGCAGCTCCTTTAAGAGACTTAACTGTGCACTGTGATAAACTGAGCCATCTGGACCCAGCAACCTCCTGAGGTTCCTACAGTGACCAGGGCACATAGTGTGGGCTTGTGCAATTGTTGGCAGATCACACAGAGAGGAAGTTAGGGTTTCTGCTCTTTAATCAGTACAAATCACTAAAAAATCAGAGTTGTCTTAATTTTAATGGGGCATCTAATGACAGTCGCAACAGGATCTTCAAATGAATAGCCCACAGAAAGTCATTCTCCCACAACCCAAGGACTGTGGGAGGCCTAAGATATCTCTCGTGACAACATGGACCTCCTTGGCAGCTAATGCATCCAGAGATCGTTTGGAATTTCTCCATGGCTCTTTCGAGCTCTGAGCTGCCATATATTTCTTCCCGAAGCATAGGTCTTGTAGATGGGAGATTGTAGTCTGACTGTAGAATGGAAAAGAAGTAATAAAACTATGGAAATTTATTTAGCAAACTTTTTTCTAATGAATTGTCATTCTCTCTGTTTGTGAAAAGGCCAGGTGCAGCATGCCTCACTGATTCTGAAAGGGTAAGAATAAGTAATATTATGCACATGTGTATCTTTTACATCTACGTGAAACCTGGAGTAGAAATTTCAGCATTAGACAGACTGAAAAAAAAGTCTCTAAGCAAAGAAGAAACCCTTACAGAAATGTCATGAAATAATATCTGGATCACACTGCACAATTGTCAAATTATAAAAACAGGCACAGAGGATGTAGCATAACTCATAGAATGGGCAAATCGCAATACACTGATTCCAAGGGCAGGATGTCATGCTGGATAAAGCATCTGTCACTTGCCTTTCAGGTCTCTGGAACATCATCACCTCTTCTTTTAAGTGAAGACAGTTGAGCTCTCTGAAATTTTACCACATCACAAACTAGGAAAGCTTTGCAGTATTTGGTGCCATTGATGTGTTCAGGTGAGGTCAGAACTGAGTGAGCATGAAGAGTGAGTCATTTGTCACTGAGAAGAGGTTCCAGTGGGAAAGTAGAAATGTATTCTGTGAGACAATAATGGGGAATTCACATTACAGCTGCCTGCTTTCTACCTGGCCTGTAAATAATTTGAAAGCTGCTTTATGTGTATACACTTGACAATCCTCAGGCTTACTCTACCCTTTCAAAGGAGAAAGGGCTAGAGGCCAGTTGGTTGGGAGACTTGTTAAACTTTTACTTTTACAGGTGAGTGTCCCTCCAGCCAAGGAATGAGTTCATTGGTGGGGCAATACATGGAAACTCTTGCTGAGACAGTCTTTGTCTCACCTGGCATTTAGTAAACAGGGTTCCCTCATTTATTTCCTAGTACTGTCTGTTACTGACATAACCTTTAAAAGGTGAAATATTCATGTGAAATATAAAAACAAATTAGTTTGCAATTAGTTTCAGATCTCGATGTGAATAACTAGAGTCTCCTGAATATACTAATATATAATGATTGAGCTCAGTGGAATTAATCTGGATTTATGTATTCAGTCCGGTTGGACCAGTATACATGTATGCTTATTGTACCTGTCGTGTGAAGTTCCATCCACAATTCTTAGAATTGTAATGGAAAAATGCCTCTCTTTCTCCCCTCTGCCTTAGTGGAATAATTATTACCCACGCTATTTTTTGGTTACAACACTTAGCAGAGCTTCTGGCATTTTACATTCTAATTTTTCAAAATGATTAAACACATGAGAAGTAGGTGACGATGCACATGTTCTCAAAAACAGAACCGGTGAACACCCAGCAGTGAGTGGTTTTAACACGGCAGAATGGTAGTTTTCCTCCCGCCTGCTGCCATTGCTCCGTCCTCAAGCACCATGCAGCCCTTTCCTCTGCTCCATCCATGTTGTCTCTATTTCATGGGAGATGGCTGAGACGAAACATGCACGTGACAGGGTGTGGGGGGGGAAGAAGGAGTAGAGTGCACAAGAGGAAGTAAGGATCCCCTCCCCCATACGTTTCTTTCATTGTCATATTGCCATCATGCAAATACATTGACCTCCTGCCCCATTCAGATGACTACTTTGTAACAATTGCAGAATGAGTAGCTTTTTGACAGTTTTATATGAACTTACTGTAAATCTCCTATCTGCTTGCACTGCAGTAAAAACCAGACAGTCAGAAGGACCTAGTGAGAGATGTTTGGTACTAGTTTCCCTCCTTCCCGGCCTCCTTTCCCCAACTGAGCCTATTTCCACATCCTATGGAAGACCATTCAAGCAAGAAAGCCCTTTTTAACTGTCATTCATGGAAAGAGTATTAGGCTGCATATAGTTGGACTGGCACACTCTCTGGCTGAGCCTCGCTGATCAGATGAATTGTTTGAGCCAGCTATTTCTTACATGCAAACAGGGAGAACTTGTTCAGACAGTACAGTCACCCCAGAATGGCATGCAGGGATTTAGCAAAGTGCATGCATAGGACAGCCTTTTTAATCCTTGTTAGGCTCTTTCTACAACACAGCACATTCAGGAATGATGAGAAATAGCTCTCAGTCTTTCACAGCCTGAAGAAAAACAGAATTTTAGAGTTTGTTGGGGTTGCTCTAAGTGTGTTTATGTTTTCTTTATGTTAATGTCCCTATTGAAATAAAAGGTTTCTTTTAACCTTTTCCTTAAGATGAACAACAATTCCATGTAATACACTCAGATTAATGCTTCCTGCCCTCTTTAGACTGAGCACATGGTAGTGACTAATGACCTAATAGTTACATTAATTTTATGTACTCTGGCAGTACTATCTTTGTTTGGGAAATTAATATTAATGTGAAAGTAAAACATGCCATAATAATTGTATTTAGGAGAGCCTATGTGTCAGATGAAAACAGAGGAAAGTATACTTCACATGTACTCCAAGGGTTATTGGAAAACTTTCTGGAAACAAAGGGGGGTAATCTTACAAACACATTTGTTCCCACTCTTCATAGCTGGGATTTGTCATTAATACATATGGTATTCATTTTCTCTTTAAAAAGAAGCACAAGAGATAATATGGTATTTTGAAGAATATAAATCAGAGGTGGATATGCATTTTTGATCTCATCGATTTAAAACAAAATACAATGACAACAGAAAAACTTGCAGCTGAAATATGATTGCTTTGGGGTATAGTGACACTGAAAAGCGAGAATTACCAATAATCACATCACCTTAGGGCATTTGTTGTTTGGCTTTGTCATTGTTGAGTTGCAAAAAGAATGAGAAATATTTTTATGTATTTAATTTTTAGTACATTAGGACACTTTAGATTCACAGTTATTTAGTTGTCTTTGTTCATAGACGGTGATTTTTTTCAGAATGCTTTTTAAACAGTTCATTGTGAGAATCAATCTGTTTATTTGACAAATTAAACCAGGAAAATATAATCTTTTTAAAAAGCAATAATAAAGTTTATTTTTAATTGAACTGAAAGAATAACAAATGGCAAACTTAACTGTCAGCATTCAAGTACCCGGAACAAAAATTAGCCTTTTCCAGCAAAATGTATGAATCTTGTTTTCATACTTCATATCTTTTATGGAAAGTGAGGTACTGAAAAATATTATTAATTAATATCATGACTGACTCAAAGTTATGTTCAATATTTTATTTTACTGACAAACATTGTTGTTCCAATGTTTTGAAAATGAAATCAATCCTTCAAATAAATTACAGTAGCCAATCTCAACGGCACTGATTCTGTGGGAATGTTAATCTTCTGTTGAGTAAAGGGAAATGTATTTGTTTGGAGCCTATGTAAAAGAAAAAAAGAGTAACTGGAGAGTGAAAACAAGAGATGGGGAAATATAAAAAATGGAGAGTCAGTCCATTTATTAAAATAGTAAGCAACTATTGCCGCTTGTTTCTTCATTTTTATTGAAACTTTCCAAAAACATCCACCACAGTCTTACATGTTTAACAGATTCCTTGTCCAGCACTGCCAGAAATTAAGCAGAATCATAGGGATAATTTTTCTGTTCTTTAGTTAAAAAAATATACACATTCTTTAATATCATGGTACTCTTTACATGCTGTTTTTGTTCTGTCACAGTACCTAAGAATGTCAAAATAGTGGCAAACAAAACCTGATTCGTATCACTGCTATGTGGAGTGTACTTAAAGAGCTATTTATCTGGAATTAATTATTGCTATTAAATGTTTAGGATAAGGGCCATATCACCAATGACTATTAATTGGCATAGATTTATCAAATGATAGTGAAGTTGGTCCCAGTTCTGACAGAAGAGAACCTGAGCAGGACTGTCAGCCTCAGCTTGTGCATCCTTTGGCCGAGGAGCCCGGCTGTCTGTGCAGGGCCCAGCATGATAGCACCCAGGGGTTGTCCTGGCTGACTGGCAATTTGTTTTAAGAGTTCAATCTAAAGGAAGATTATTTTAATTGACTCCAATACAGAGTCAGTATTTATAGCTGTAGGAAATTTCTTCTTCTACACTACTGTTTATATTCTTGCCATTCCTTTAGACGTACCTACACATTCCAACTCTTCTGACAGGACTGTGTTACTTCTACCAGTAACCTGATGGATCTTTGGACACCCAGAAGAGCGATCATAGCATTAGTTCTGACCAGATGCACAAAATCTCAGATAGGTGGTCAAAGAGTTGTCAGAATCAACAGATGGATTCTGCTCTGTTTGTACAGTGGAATCCAACAAGTCAGGCTACTGCTTACAGAGCTGCAAGATGCCATGGAGATGCTTTGTAGTTCCTTGACGTTTAATATGTAAGGTGAGCAACAAGTATTATGTATATATCTGGGAAAACTTCCAGTATATATGCTCTGAATCTTCCCATGCAGGAGGGTTTGCCTCATGCTTTCATTCTTTAAATGAAATTGAATTGTCACCTGCCATGCTGTGCTACTTGTTTAGTTTTCTCCTATAGTTTGTAGTGCAATGTTCTACATCAATTAAAAACAGATGAGAGAACAGTTTAGCTGAAGAGTTTGTTTCCTTGTAATCAACTGCAAAAAAGACCAAGGTCGTGTAACAGATTTCTTCTTTACTCTCACTTAGCAAAGAAGGCTATGTGAATGCAAATTGCTTTATTGGTGGAGGGAATTAAAATTATAAAAAGCGAGGCTTAAAGAAGTGCAAAATCAGGACTGTGTCGGAACAGGGACAATATAATTGTGGTATGGATTCCCATATGGGACTAAATTATCTAGATTTTAGTAATGTCAGCAGTTCTGTGTGACTGCTGGAATGCAGCCATTGTGCCACATTTGCTTCATTTTTTAAGATGGTTCTGATTCTACACAACTTTAAATATGCAGAACGCTAAATTTGCTCTAGGTGTCATAGTGGTGCTTCTCTGATGCATAATTTTGCATGTTAATTTTATTTAATAGAAACATAAAAGCAGCCTCAAACATACCATAATCCAAAGTCACTATGATTTTGTCCCAGGTTATGGTATCTTCAGAAAAAGACTGCTTACTTCTAGAGGCATATATGTCAAGGTTGTCTCCCTTTACAGTGCATTCCATTCAGTAATACTATTTTGTAGCAACTCAATAAAGCTGATAGTTTTTCTGGGTAATTACCCACAGCCCCCTGCAGGACAAATTAGCATTCATGACCTGAATAATGCTTACTAGAAAGAGTTCAATGGAATTTACTTAATCAGAATCACTGCTTTCTCGTGGCTACACTATTTTTAACCTAGTCCCCGTTGTCTGCTAATAGCAAAAACCCTGTCGGTGCCAGGTCCAACTTGGCACTGGGTATATAAGGAGAGAAAGATTATCCTTCTCAAAGGTACTTATTGTATTTTTAAAGCTTATGGGCTGTATTCTGCACTCTTTACTTGGACTTTGCATAGGTAAAAGTACATTGAAGTAAGTGGGAGATTTGCCAGATCACAGACTGTTGAATCAGACATTATGAAAAGAAGCATATATATGTTTGCTGGGCGGTCCATGATTTATAATTTCGAGTAACCGCAAAAGGCTGCTAAAGAGGATTTTCAAAGGTGATTTTTCTTTTCTGGACTTGTGAGAGGAGGAAAAGTTACTGCCTGTTACAAGCCATTTTGTGGGGGGGAGGGGTAGGGTTGTTGTTGTTTTTTAATTATCTCTGATGTTTTCTAAATTACATAAAATAGAAATAGCTATTGCTGTGATGGTTTTGATGGTTCATGTTCTGGCTTCCACTTCCCAAGACTCTGTAGTATGTCAAGTTTAATACAACACAGGTGAGCCCTAGAATGACTTAACCAGATGCTCACTAAAGGAGACCAGAAGGATTGGAAAGATTTTCTGAAATATTACAAAGATTAGGTGCATACGCACACACACACAACCACCATCAACAACAAATAAAACCAGAAAAATACCAAGCAGGAAAGTTAAGTGAAGTTGAACTACCATTTCCCATGAAGAAATTAATGTTTTAATTGTATTTTCCTTACCAAGAGTATGTGAAACACAGTAACAGGAAATGAGAATGAGACCCACTCTGTGCAGAACTCAAAGGCTTTACTTGCCTGTATTTTCTGACCAGTGGCTTTGAACTGTGGCCAATGATTTTTTTTGGCCAAATTCCTGACCAAAACTAGATAGTTAAAGAAATCATATGTAGGCTTGTAGTTCTCCAGTGTCCTGTGTCCTTTTAAGCAAAGGCCGTATTCAGTGTGTGCTTGTGCCGTAAGATATAGCTAAGAGCAAATTTTAATGACTGATTTAATGGCCCTGGAAATGGATGTTGACGATAGGGATGCTGGAAATACAGGAAACACTGGAGGACTCTTCAGGGTCATAGTCTTTGTGAAAGAGGGTATAGGAATGAGTACCAATATGCAACACACAAATAGCAGTCAGTACACCAAAAAATAATTTTCATTTTGTTGGATCACTCCGGCTCAGCCTATAGGAATCAAAATAATCCCTGGTGTGATTAAGCAAAAAAAAAAAAAAAAAAAAAAAAAAAAAAAAAAAAAAAAAAAAGAGAGAGAGAGACACACACACACACACAAACTGAATAAAAACAATGTGAACTGTTGAGAAAAGAGAGACTCATCAAGGCCAAATTTATCCTCAGCTGTATGTCAGCACAATCCAGTTCAGGACAATCCTGACTTACTCGTTTTTGTAATTGTCAGGAGGTATTAAGTACTGCTGTTCTGTGAGGAATGAAGAAATATCATCACAGCCAGCAATACATTTTATTGTTCATAGGTGCAAAAAAAAAGGGAGTTGTCCTTCAGGTTTGCATTTTCTTTTTACCCTAACATTAGAGACTGTGCCAGGATGTTGTACGCAGAACATTTCCTCTCTGCCACCATTGAAGAAATACGGTCTGCTCAAGTCAAGCAGCAACAATCGCTTCCTCAAGGAGACTACTCCAGATCCAAATGCACTAGATGAAATAACACATCAATTTATTTTAGATGAGCATCATATTGTTTATTTGAAGAAGAGATGTAATTACAGTGGAAAACTTAACACTAGCAGAATTTGCAAAGAAGCCTTAGTCACTAAGGTGGAGTTTGTGTAGTCTGTTTGGCTTCAGTTGGGCTGACTCATTCCTAAACTAGACTGTGAAGCCTTCCTCTTGGATAATATCATTCTATCCCACACCCATCAATTATTTAAAACTGCTTTTCTGGATCTTCGCATCCATCATCAAAGTAAAACCTTTCCAAAAGATGGCTAAAATCAGGTTCTAAAGCTCTAAATGGTCAGGCTTAGTTTTTATTTTTAAGACTTTTTTTTTAGTGGATGCATGTGAATTCAAGATTAAATCTGGTTTTCCCTAGCTATACATCCATATGCAGAGATGAATGCAGTCCACTGAAAGGTTTTAAGACCAGCACAATACTAGATATAGTGTAGTTGTGAATACACTGCTTAAGAAGCCTGAATTTCACTTTTCTGTCAGAGTAACTGCTCTGATCAGGAAGCTGGCTGGGACAAATAAAGAAAAAACTGAGTAAGATATCTTCAGAGGAATTCATTTTGCTGTTTCACAGTGGTATTTCCTAACTCTTTACTTTCACTTCTACTTTCTACAATATGTTTTTAAACCAATCTTTCCCATTCTATCATCATATAGACAAAAATTATAAATTTTAGTAAAATGTTTGAAATTCTTTTGATTTTGACTTCTAGGTCTAAACCTCTTAGTACATATTATTCTAGCTAACATGGTAAGAGAAAACCTTGAAAAATTTTAAGATAAATGCTGAGAAGTAAAAGATTCGGCAGATGGTCAGGCTCCAAAAACCTCATTTTTTTTCTTTAGTGTCAATGTAAGAAGAGGCCACACACACAAAATATCAAATTGAAGTTCAAATTTGTTTATTAAAATAATTAATTTGAACTACTCCTATCAGGGTTATTTGCTGAAGAACGTACATCAGACTTGTGGACTTACTGGTGTCAACAAGTAATGAAAGTAATGAAGTAACAAGTAATGAAACTTCAGTAATTTCAAATGCTCTCCTTATTCCCTGTAGATTCCATAAGGGGGGTTACTGATAATGTTTAATATAAAACAAATAGAATCCTTCTATAGACACAAACGCACAAGGGAGAGTGCTGCAATCAGTACTCAGTAATATTTGTCCATATGCGATCACAGTTCTTCGCTTAAGAATTGTTTATTCATTCTGATGCAACAGCAATTAGAAGTCACCCACATAGAAACTCTGAATGCCCTGACAACAACTAAACTTGCAGTAACACTGATAACTGACAGTAACTATGAATATTTCCTTGATGAGACTCCTAAGCCCATTTTGCAGGGATACACTGACCTCTCACATGAAACTCTGCAAGTTCCCTGCTGTTCACAGTCTGTGGGATATCAGGCTGCCTACCTTGGGCTTGAACTGAGGCAGCAGCACTCCTATCTAGTTGATGTGAGACCATAGTTCTTAATTGTAGTCATGTACAAAGCAGAGACAGGGAGCACAGAATTAAAAAGAAGCTTCTTAGCCACTTCAGAGAAGTTTACAGTTCCAAGGAATGAGGAACAGGAAAGTATCAAAAAGATGCCTCTATCACTGGTAAATTACTGCAGTAGTTTTCAAACAGATAAGAATTAAATCCCTCCCTTCTGACTTGTCCTGATCTTGGATGTACCTAATGTCCTAGGTGGAGATAAGGGACAGGTATTGCTTATAGGAACAGGAACAGTGGGAGAGCTGTGCTGGCTTCTCAGGCAGCTGTGCCCTGGGAACTGAGATGCAGCTGCTTGATTGGAAGTGAATAACTGAGAGCTTGGCATGCCTTCAGTCCGTCTCACACCTGGAGGTGTTATGGTATGCGCTTGTTGTCTTTTGTCCGGGAGATCCGTGTTATGGAGAAGGATGTTCACAGCCTTGTTCGTGGCCAAAGAAAGACAAGTGTGAAACATATGGCAGAGGGGGTGACAGTGGGTGGAGCCCTGCAAACCAAGTCTGCTATTTGCACTGGTCTGGCACATTTTTTGATTCATGTAATCCATCCTTTCCTAAGAATGGATATACTTAGTGTTACATTTGAAAAGCTTGTTCTAGTCATTAATAAACTTTATCAGTGTGTGCTCTGTTAAGATTTATTTATATTTTTCTTAAGGCCTAAATATATTTGAGTGGTTAGTAACAGAAACTAATGCATTAGATTTGCAGACAGACTGACATAACGTTATCTTTGAGAAAAAAAATACACAAGTCAAGCAGTGTAGTACATCTTCAATAATATTTGAGTGGGAGCTTTTTTATCAATAATGTAGCTTTGCCAAACACAGAAGTATGCTGGAGACCATGACCTTTGGAAAATAACGTTTAGTGACATTAATCTACATCTAATAGAGGGTTTTGTATCATCACTTTGGTTTATATCTGCATTATTGTAGCATATAGGCTGTCACCTGCATTTATATAACATGAGACTGATTATTCCTTATCGTGCACAAAATGCAGACCTCAGGGAAGAGTTCATTTTGGACCATTTCCAGCGGTATGTGTAAGATGTTAGAAGCAGAGTACTGCTTTTAAGGCTATCGAGTGCAATTTGCACTCTTTTTCTCTTCAGTATGTCTTACATTTGACAAGATAATTGGCCCCCATAACACATACACGTCCTAGAACACATTCATTACAAAGCTATTGTATTGACATATAGATACAGATATCGGTGAAGGAATGTAGCTGGTATTCTTTATGCAGAAGGGTATATGTGGAATATAGCTTCATAAATAAAATAAAAGTTAGAGATTGTACTAAATTGAAGATGAAGAAACAGAACTGAGAACCCTGCACGTGCAAGTGCTCCACTTGTCAGAGAAAACAGAATGCTCTCTTTCACATAAATAGCTTTAAAGTGGTGGTGATCAGACTTTATTTTTAAATACAAAGTTTTTAAGAATTTTGTGAGTATTATATTTCAGAATATTGTGTACCTATGTTACTTTGCATGCATATGTACATACACATGCTTTGAGTGAATGTTTATACAATGCTCTGAGTGTGTACCTTTCGGGAATATACATATCCTGGAATATCCGATCTCAGTCGTTTATTGTCTATTGTTGCTACAGTTCCACACATTAGGGATATAAAGAATTTACAGTGAAATATAAAGAAAAAAGTAATCTTTGCATATTCCCAAATTACTGTCTCAGACTCAGTACAGAGCCTGAGTTCAACACACTTCAGAAACTATATAAAAATTAATTTCAAATTAATTTTGTTAATTTGTTTCACATAAGTTGGTAGGTAGCCTAAGTTTACGCTAGCTTTATGGTATTATAAAATATTATTTGTTATATTTACTCTATTGCTTTTACAGTTATGATTGCTTTTTTATTTTTGGCAGTTTATAGCCTGTACCTTTATGACTCGATAGCAAAACTAGATATCTCATATTCGACTTTTCTGTCCTTTATGCTGAACATTCTACACAGGTCTTCACATTCAAAACACCTAACAGATATTTGCTATGGTTGTGCATAGCTTAAACATTGTAAAAAAGGATTGGAGGATCAGCTGTGCTGTGTTGTACATCCTGTCTGTCTCTCAGGCTATAGTTTTATACAGTGATATAATCAAAGAAGATCTCATTATAGCAGCATCTAGATCTTGCATTCCAGTTTGGTGAGAGCAGTATATATGGCAAATAACAGGGCAAAGCTGGTCATGAAGAAAGCAATCATTCTCTTTAACCTCTGTGATGAATCAGGTTAGGTAAGCTGTGACCTGCTCTTCCTTCAGAAAGCAGTGTGCTTATATCCATTCATGACAGTAACAGTTTATCCATTGGGAAACATTATTTTACATTATTTCCACAAAAGTAATTTCAAATAATGTGAAGTAAACATATATCAAAGAGAATACTACATAATACTGTTCTACTGAAGCTAATATTGTGCAATTCTGAATCTGGATGGAAAGAAATCTTTCTTTAAAAAAGGCTGTATTTGCCTGGGAGATGCACAGCATTCCCCTCTTTGGCAGCTCTAGGAATTATACCTTTGCTCAGTGGCCTTGATTTGTAGCTGCAGCTAAAAGCAGCTCTGTTCAGTGAAGGTCATTTTTGTTCTCTCCTAAACCTAATACAACATGAATGAAATCAGTGACCCAACATACTCAACAAAATTTGTTTTGTAGGAAGGAGTTCCCAGCCAGCTACCCTTTATTCAGGCCTTGCGTTTGCAACACCAGCTGTAACAACAAGGAGCGAGCATGTTCAGGCCCCATTATGCTGCCTTGATGCTACTGAGTGACAAGACCGTGGTGAAGGGTAGAGGGTTTCAAGGTTCCACTACATCGGTCCAGCCCCAAAGTCTGGCTGAGCACGAAGCGGAAGTGAAAGATTGACGTTCTGGTGCAGTGACTCAGGGCGCTGCTCATTTAAGGCCAGGTGTGAAATATAGAGTGATGGAAACTTGGAGGGACATTTCCTAGGTTAACGGTGAGATGCTGTTTTAAAGTGACAGCTTTACAAAGACAAATAAATATTTAAACATTTTTTGTTTTCAACACTGGCATCTTTAAATAGCCGTTTCTTTTTACTGATGCCTTGAAACCATGCCTTTTTTTCTGACTGCTTCTCTTGCTGAAATTACTGCTCTACTTGCTACATACGCAGTCAGGAGGATTTTCCAATGCATCCTGTGCTGGGCCATCAGCTGATGTTCAGAGAGGCTGTAATTTTTCTTTAGGATGTTCTGATTCTAGCTGTATGTACTTTTCAGTCTGTAACCCCCTCCCTCTCTATATATATATATTTATATCAAGGACCAGGAAAGTAACTTTTAATGCATTACAGTGTGATTTAAAATTATATGGACCTTGATATTATTTACAGAAATAGGAATCTATGATAACTCCAGTGAAGTTGGGTTTGCATAAAAATAACTGGGAGCCCATACACACAAATAAGTGACATGAAGTTTTACATCCACAGACTATTGCTGTGTATGAACTGTCTGCTTGCGTACACTTGAACTGTTGTATCCGAGTTAGCTTAGTCTGGGAAGGATAAGGTCCCACAGCATTTTCTTAGTGAAACTTGGGGCATGTGAGGAACATGGAATAGGTTTTGATTTTGCCAGCTACAGTATTTCTCTGTTGTAATACAAAACATGTTGTAGACCTACGCTGACAACAAAGATCTAGGAATATACAACTAGCTCAGTACTGTGCATTTAATTTGAGTGTTCAGTTTTTTTTCCTGGGACCAGTTAGGTGTAAAACTGGACAGTAACATTGCAAAGGTAGCAGAATTGCATGTGCAAATTGCAGTAATTATACGAGAAAATTAAGACTATGCTACAGATTTCTTTTTGTACATGTAGACGCACGCATGAAGTTTAGAAAATCAGTCCAGAAAACTTAAAGCACAAATGAACCACACAGATCAGTAAGCAAACAGCCTGAAAATTCTGCTGTATATGATGTCATCCCTTTGCTGTAGGTCAGAAATAACTTCATGCTGTTAATTATAGGTATTTATCATAGTTCATATGATTTTGTGGGGCCTTGACAGTGATCAAAGGTGGTTCTTTGGACGCCTGTCATCAAGTGAGCTAGTAATTGTGGAATAGCTTATTTACTGAATCTAATATGCCATTAAATAGACTTATTTTACCCTTTTCAGCAGTTAATGTAGTTGATAAAAGGACAGTTTGTTTGATTCGCTGTAGTCAGGTACCATAATTATGTACACTTAGGTATACTATACGTTTGCACATTAACACATGAAAGTTATATTACAGCAACTTTAAAAGCCTGTCTTACACTGGTAATTGGCAAAGAGGTACGAATTAAGACGAGATGGCCTGTGAAAACTTAATTTTACAATGAATAACAAATATAACAAAAAATAAGACTGTGAAATCACTATCATACATGCTTACAGTGCACTCAAACTGATTCTTGAAACTATTGTAAAAACAGGAGCTGGAAATTTAGACCTCAGACAAGCATGCTGCATTTGAGACATGATGACTGCTTTTATAAACCCTAACGAACATATAGAAAAACAAAACAGAGAGGGATTTGAACTGGAACAGAGAAGCAGATAGTGCTACTCTTAGATTATATTACAGGTGGGAACTTTATTTTTTCCCTGTTTCTCTGAGCCTGAAAGTCCTTTTGTTCTAACCTTGCACCTGGATTCATCCTCCTTGCTTTGAATCCGCCTGCGTTCTGCCTGGGAAAACCATTTATGCAAAGAATGACCTCTCTCCGGGCTTTACTGCTTGTTTGTGGTGCAGATGAGTGTGCCAGTTCAGAGCCCTCTGTTCGGTGTTGACTAAGGCCTTGAAGAGTTCTTCAGCCCCACTAGGCCACAGAAGAGCCTATTGAGACTGTCAGCCTTTTTTCCTGCCAGCTACTTTATTATTTTTTTTTTTTTTTAGTCTGATAAACTCCTGAATTGTTGAAAAGCAGCTGCTCTGAGGAGGATTTAGCTAATTCTCAGGGCACTTCTGGGTGTGTGGGAGATATATTTACGTCTGGACTACGAAGGTCCCTTGCATTGTTAGACCTAGGTGACCTCTTTTTAGATCAAAAAGAGGTTGCTAGAATGCAATTAAAATGCAGTGTTACTTTTCTGTAAAGCCCCAGTAATCCAATCAACAATTCTCTTTCCCCATCTTTTTGTCAGTTTCTGTGTTCTCATTTTATTTCTGTTTCAAGTGTTGTCTGTGCAGTAATTTGGTTCTACTTTATCGAAAAATACCTCAGATAGTATTATTGAAACTCTCCTTATTTAAAAAAAAAAAAAAAAGTGTCCTGTCTCCTACTAGCCAGTTCTGCAGAGGTTCAAGCTATTAATTTTCACATATTGCTCGAGTAAGCAGAACTATGTGCATTTGATTTTTCCCTAATAATCTCAGATGTAGTTTTGTTGTAATGTAGTACACAATTCATATTGATTAACATGTCTGTAAGTGAGATATGCATTTTATAGACACATTCCAAAGTGAAGCATGAAATCGAACTGTAAATAATTACATTTTTTAAAAGGGTAGGGTTGTTTTTTTTTCAGTTCTGTGGCAAAATTTGTACTTACAGAAACAAAGGTTTGATTAAAACTAAAAACAAATTTACATTTGTAGGAGTTTCAGCACTGTTGTTTTCAATTTGTTATATGCCTTTACCTGGCATGCTATTTCACCCTTCATGACACACATCAATACCTTCTTTATGTCTGGCTATTACCACTCATTTAAAAATCTATTTTACATGATTCTTTCAGCCAAAAATGGACCATAATGACATAGAATAGAGCCTGTGCTTCATAAATTCTCCAGGAATCAATACTTTGGCTGGGAATTTGTCAGTCTCACAAAGCTATGCATCATTAAACTTTACTATTATTACAGTGGACTCTGCTTCAAAGTTCACTACCTAGCTGATATTGGATGAATCCATTTAAACCAAGGAAAAGATACGAGGCACAAATGCTTCTGCACTGACATGTATTTATCCAGATAATGTTTAATTTATGAAATATAAGTAGGTCTTAAACTGCTTATTGGTTTATGGGCAAAGTTCAGCAATATCATCGTTAAAGACTATATGCTGATTACAAGTTATTGGCAAATGACTTTAAACTGAATCCATTCAGATTATTTCAAATATGACTTATTCTGCCCATAGGATCTTATACATTAATCACACAACAATACATTTGTGAACATAAACATCCATTTGAATGCAGAACATTTTCCAGCCAAACCACATTAGCAGCTTTCTTATTGCTATTAGCTATAGAGGTTTTTTGTCCTTATTCCTATTTGTAAAATGGGTTTTCTCAGTAAAAATACAGGTATTTGTGCAAATGGAACTATTTGTTGCACACTGTTGATCATGTCCTCTGACTCAGTATTCTGTGTGAAATATTTTAGCTCCCTTACTAAAAGCAAAGATTTTTACATGGCTCCCAGACAGAATAATGAACAAATAATGAAATTCAGGAATTTATGGGTGACACACAAGAGGAAGACTGTTTATTTCTACTGCTCAACATTACTCTTGAATACTGAAAACACACCCACAATTTAGGATCAGTTTACAGAAGGGTTATAAGCAGAGGAAAAGCTAAATTCAAAAGAAGATTATTGGTATGCAATAAATGAAACAAGCTGTATTTGTCTGCCTCAAATGCTTGCTTGACTGACCAGTTCTGTGATTTGAGAGCTCTCGGGTCCCTTTGGGTAGCCTTCCTCCTCCCCTTCACAGTGCTCGTGATCCAAATAACAGTCTTTTCAGCTGAGAGTACTTGTACTGGCACCCATGGACATCATGCTGTACTGACTTGCTGCGAGTACTTGAGAAAACACTTAGAATCAGGTTTAAATAAATGCAAGGATTAACTGAATTAGCTCAAAGGTTTCTTGGTTGTTCCTACCTACATAGAAACATGCAAGGCTCCAGTGAAATCACAAGCTTCTAAAAATGCAAATGTTTTTGTTAGTCCCCCAAGAAGTCACCTGCAAAAAGATAAAGGACTAAATCAATGGTTTGTTGGCAGGCACATGTCCTTCCTTTGCTCTCCTTGGGATTGCCACACCTGCCTGTCTGCTGCCTCAGCATCCTCTCTCACACTCAGGAGATCAAAAAAGGAGAAAACAAAAAGGGTCATTAGTTAAGAGGTGCAGGTGTGAAGAGGCTTTCTAAGCCATAGACTTGGCACACCTGCTCCAAGGAGCATTGCTGGGAATTGGGATAGGTGTACTGATCTCCGGGCCTTGCCAGGCTTGCAGGGATTGCCAGGTACAAACACTGCATATTGTGTGTTTGCAGGAGGAAATAACTTAGTAGTGGTCTCACTGCATCTTTGTGTGGTGATCTAGTGCACTCACAATCCAGGGCAAATTATGCAATTGTGATCTCTTGCACAGCTGTAAATGAGCTGCAAAATGAGCTCTCACTTAAAGCAAGAACAATTTCTGCAGGCCTCAGATCAGCTATAAAGCTTTCATTTTAAAAACTGGGCTCCTACTTTGATTGCCGTGACTATTTCTCTTCTTCTAAGTCTTAAATAATGAAAAGAACAAACATAAAATAAGTAGGTTGGGATATCTGATTCACGTTTACCAGGCTTCTCTCAAAGATGTTCATTTCACTTGCTTTTTTAACAGGTATTGGGGCTCCTCTTACATACTTTTTTTCCAGAGCAGATTGGGTTACTGGATTGTTTGCCAGTGTTTTGATAGTATCTTAAAGGTGTCCACAAGATCAGGTTTATCATTCTAGGCCCAAGTTTGTATGAGGATTTTGTTAGGTACCAAAGTAACTGTGCAGGAATCGATGTTCCAATAGCACAGTACTAAAGATGTTGCTTAGAAATCATTAATGATCCACCAAAACCTACATCTTTTACAATTCACTTGAATTATTGTCACAGCTAAGAATCAGATATATCTATAATCTCTCATGTACTCCTTATATATTTTTCTTTCTATACATAAAATATATGTTGTATAGGTTCCTCATCACAGAGGATAATACTTGAACACTATAATTTATACAGTGGAAGTTGAAAGTAAAATAGAGAATAGGGAATGATATAAAAATAGTAAGATGACTTAAAAAATAGGGGTGTATGCGGCATGGCTGATAGAAGATCCCTAAGGTTTTAGAGAAACTATTCAGCTTTTCATTAGTATTGAGCACTTCCTCAGGGACGCAGGCTACACAGAAGTGGAAAGATAAACTTACCCTTTCACACAATCCTGTTCAAAACCTTTCATAGCATTTCCAAGTCAGAGGATATGACAAAGATACAACTGTTGTCTTCATTATTGTCTTATTATTATTTCATTTATAACACATACTTACATGCCTGGCATTTCACAGATAAAAAGCAATGCAGGGCCTCTATCCCTGACATCTTACAATCTAATCTAATCAGCACAAATCACACAGTAAGTAAAGCCACTGTCATCATGAGTATATCTCTGCGGAGGAAAAAAAAAAAAAAAGTGTGAAAACATGAAAAAGCAAAAAAGGTTTGCTGGGAAATGTTTGATTTTTCTTAGCTTAATTTCTTTAGTAATACTGGCCTGGTAAGGGGAAAGGAGTGGCAGTGGGCTGTTCTCAAGTAATGGTGAGAGGTGGAAAGGGAAGATAAAGAAAACTGAAGGAAGAAAATGAGGAGGTGAAGGAGGGGGAATGAGGTCATTAGATGCACTAGGGAAATGTGGAAAGGGGTTGACTGCTTGAGGCGGAGGCAGCAGCCTGGAAGAGTATGAAGTCGCAAAGAGACAAAAGGAGCACGGTACAGGGCAGAGTCTGCATAGTGAACACGGAGTATCTGGGGAAGCAGTAGGAAGCCAGAAAGGAAAGTCATTACAAGGTATTTTGTAAGGTAAGTGCTGATATTTTGAACTGAGAGTTAGTGAAAGAAAAGACTTTGCTAGCTTCAGATATGTGGAAGTGTGTGGGACGGATTCTTCTTCCAAAGCATCTGTATAAATGGTGCTCAGCTATTGCTACAGCCTTTGGGTTGAAACAGCCGACGTGTCTTTGCATGAGCCTTTAGAGTCTAAGACTCTTTGTGACACATGCTGAATCTACATTGGGCCAAGCCAAAAGAAACATCGCTGCTGTCCCTCCCATAGCCTACTCACCCATTTGGTCCCTAGCTGCCTGAAAGATGAAACCTTCCAGACCTCCTGTGAAGGTCATCTTTTTATGCATGAAGTACAATACAGACCCATTTGAACATCAATAGTAAGGTTTCCATAGATGTGGTGAAACGAGTTTCATCGAGGCTGTCTGTGGCTACCAGCAATCCCTGTGTTTTAAAATGTTTTGTTTTGTTTTCTTTTGTGTTTTTTTCATTAATAGTGCCACGTAGGGGATTCTGATATACTTCTCATTGACTCCAGCATGCCTAGTTTTAGCCTTCTCCGTCTATTGAAGTATGCAGTTCTACCAATGTTGCTTTAGATTTTCGAAGGTCAGAATTGGGCATGATTTTGTAACTACCTGCCTAACAGTCTGTTGTGATGACATTTGAGGAACATCTAGCATATTTCAAGTGAATATATTCCTACAAGAAACTCCTGTTAGACTGCATGAAGAGTAAGATTTATATGGGATTTTCACTATTAAATGCTCTACTGTGTTTTAAAAATTCCATGTATTTTGATATAATTCCATATTTTATTTTATAGATTTTTCAGAATTTTCTCAATTATATTTACTGTACCTGCAGCCTTGTTTTCTTCCACTAGTTATTTGTTTTTAGGCATTTGTTTTTAGACACCTGTTTCATACCAAATGCACTTTGCTTTTTATTTTATAGTCAGTGCACAGCAAAACATTCAGATAGACTTACAGATGCTGCGTTGTTTAAGCAGCTCAGAATTTATAAATCCTTTTCAAAGTGTCATTCAATAAATAATTATTTTGTCTAAAATTTATTAAGAGTAAATGGTTAGTGGGAACAGTTCCTTCTCTAAATCCATAGTGCTTGAAGTCCTTCCTATGCTGCCTTTATCATCCTTGCAGAGTTCAACGATTACATATTTGACTTCAATTTACAGAAGCTTACCACTGGGGTAAAGGTAATATATTTGGTGTTTTGATATAATCTGTTTTGTGAGCGCTACTGTCAATATCTATAAACTTCTCTCAATACACCACACGAATGTTAACATTTTCCTTTTGACTATTATTACCTCTAAAACAACAAGGATGTTCAGGAGGGAAGAGGGAGAGGGATGTTTTGGATGATTTGTCAGTTACAACCCAGAGGAGTACAGATGCGACTAGTCTTATTTTTATATTTATTGTAAAATTAAATGTTGACATAAGGTCTGAGGGATTTGCATGAATACAACAACGTCATTATTAAACAGCTGGGATCCTTGAATTTTTCAAAACTAATTCCAGGGGAAAAAAAAAAAAGGAAAGTAGAGCTCATGTGATAGAGTGTAATGAATAGTGCCTCTTGTTTTCTCAAGAAATTATTCTGCACTCTTGAAAAATTATCAGCAGTGGTAATTTCAGTGCTTCTTTCATTTAATACTTTTTGCATTATTCACATGAAGTCCATAAAGCTGTGCAACATGCACACTGATATCCTTTTTGCTATGCCAGGTGCCAGTTTTATTGCAGAATATAAATGCATGCTATACAGAGGCCCATTTGTCTCCTCAGACAATAATGAGATATGTTTGTGTTGTTTTAAATAGTGTTGGCTGTATTAAAACATCTGGTTGCAGAGAAGGGGTGTATTAAGCAAAGGGTTATGCTCGTGTCTGCTGGCATATTCAGGACACAAGGTCAAATTTTGCATTAAATTGGTGAATGAAGGGTGAGAAGTCAAAGACAGGTGTCCCTGGTTGTGCTGTCAACTGTTTAAAGCCTAACATCTGCTGGCAAATTTGCTGCAGCCAAAACCATTAATGGACCAGAGCTGTGTAGTTAGTGTATGTGCTAATTCCTTCCCTGTATAGTTGATGTGTCTTTTATACAGCAGTCCATAACCTTAACTGCTCTCCTCTGGTAGAACCTTTGGGGAGCTGTAGTGCAAAGACAATTTGCTCTCAGTAGAGGTGGAGGCTCTCCCAGTGCCCAGCTTTGTGGTCCGTATACTCACCACAATAAGCAAGCATGGATGAGCAAGTGTGTGTATGTTAAAAGCACGTACACTCATTGAATGAAATTCAGAAAGTCTAGTAAACATCCTGTCATCCAGATTGGAGATAATATATAATTATCCTTTTTATTCTATTGCTTGCCACCCAACTTGTGGTTGCATCAGTGTGGGTAGTTTCATTAACTTCTGAAAGAGTCCTGTTGAATCCCTTCCCTTCTCATTAAGCGGGCCGCTGAAGGGTCAGTACAAGTGAGAAGCCCCAGACAGGTGGTACTAATCGTGGAGTCAACTATTAGAAACTTCTCTGTTCTTCCTGGAGCAGCCAGGCAGATCGATGTTCACAGCTGTTCTTAATGCTATCAAACACTCTTACCACCAGCACACACCTTATGCAGGAAGTACTGCATACAGAATATGGGTAAGAAATGGTTTTGCTTATCAGTGAGACATCTTTAGCTAACATTAGTAGCCACGTTTCCAAATTTTTGAAATGAAAGATTTGTCAGAGATTTGCAGACAAGTTTGCTTCAAGCCCTTTCTCAATTTTCAAATCTACACTTCTCAGTTTACTGAAATGGTAAGGGATGCCAAACTGCTATTCACAAAATCCCAAAGGGCTGACAAGAAGCAGTCTATTAATTTTTTTTTCTGTCTGTCTGTTGTCAGTCCTTCTTTCAAGCATGGAGTTTCAGCATTAATGTTTGGAAAGCGAGGTCTCCTCATCATAGCATGGTGGATGCCTATGAAGTATTTGCAATTTGTCAGTAAAACTTCCAAGGTTTCAGAGGCACGAGAGCACAATGCATCATCTTTCCAAATTTCATTCACTCCCATCTTTGCAGTTCTTAGGAAAATGGAAATCATGGCCAAATTCTTGTCATATCCCCTTACACCTATTCTGTGTGTCTTGTACTCCTGCTTATTCAGTCAAGTAAGGAAACAAAAGCTTGTGCTGTGCATTCATCTCCTTGTTCCAGCTGTCCAAACTACAGGCTGTACTCTGAGCCAGGCTATTTTCTCACATCCATTTCTTCTTTGGGAAGAAAGAAGGAAGGATGAGCCTGGCCTTCGTACCAGCACTCTTTTACCTCCCTTGTATAGGCACTGTTCTTCTCTAGCTGATTGGGGCAGCTAGCAAGCCAGATGAGTGGAAAAAAAATGACTTTTTCAACTGCAGCAGTGTAGCTTTTATGGAGCAAAGAGAGAGAAAGTGAAGAATTATTTATTTCTGAGCAACAGAAAAGTTGCATTTCTATGTCAATTATAGAAGGGACTACTGCAATATCCTGTTGGCTACAGCCTGTCTCTGAACTGGCCCATCCTTACCTGCAACAAATCTTCCACAAAACTGTGATCTTTTATTTTTAAAATTCTAGTCTTGGAAAATACACTGCTATTACATGTTATGCCTTATTCATGACTACACTGAAAAGTTCAATCTTGCTTTTAGGGTCTAGGAGACAAATTTATCCCTCTTAGTGGTACAGAGAGCCTTTAATAAAGCAAACGCTTTTCCTCCACTGAGCAGAAGGAAAAAAGGAATGACTGGAAAAGGCCTTAGTGAATTGGGGCACCTCTAGGGAGGTCTCCAAGCTTCAGTAAACAGAGCCGAGAAAAGCTGGGACGAGGTTGATCTAATGAGTGCATCATGACCCAATGAATCAATGGGCTGTTCCAGCTGTGCTTCGCCTCTGCAGCTTATTTGAACTGATTTGTTCTGCCAGTTTATTGATACAACTGAGTGATTTTCAGAACTCATCCTTGTTGTTTAAACTCTCCACAATTTCTCCCTAATTATGTCATCTCTACAGTCATCTTTACAGCCCCAGCACATGACTGTGCTCACCTTCTTTCATATTAAGCAAAGAGCTTAGGTCCCTGTTCACAGCAATTTCCAACACTGATTGTAAAATTAGGGAATCTAAGTTAAGGACCAAGCTGGATTTTGCTCAGGATGGTGCTTAAGTCATGATCTTTTGAGTACTGATAGGCTGCCTCTGTTCAACAAATTTTCTGTGCAAAGACACACATAGTGGAAAAGAACTTTCTTAATGGGAATGAATTTTAGAGAATTTCATCGTAAACAACAGTTTCGTATGCCCTTGAAATACGTGGAAATAGCAAGGACATACACCACAGAAAGGCCTTGCTGTTGGAATAGGAGTGCTTAGGCTGAGCTAACCTGCCAGTTTAGGTGTAGATGCCAATCACCTGAGCTAGCCATGCAATGTAAACATCCTGGGAATTAAAGTGCAAGTGCTGAGGCACATCCCGATGTTTTTCTGCAGTCTTCAATTTCAACTGACTTCCAGTAAAAGTATAAGATTTTGTTATGGCCAAATGCTTACTGAAAGCTAAACAAACCAAGCAGTCTTAAAAAATAAAAAATAAAAAATAAAAATAAAAAAATAAAAAGATGTTCTAAAAGACATAAAAGCAATTAAAATCCAAACTCAAGATGGAAAATAAAATTAATGCCATCATTGGTTCTTTAAATACCCTTTCTGGGAACCTAAAGCAAAGAGATTTTTAAAGTTTGAAGGTCCAAATTTTTTGTTCTTGGGGGAGGGTGTTCTGTTCTCAGGCATCTTCTGGAAATTCACTGTGAGTTTTCTTACATAGCTTTTGCAGAATTTGATACCTCAGGACTAAATCACCACATCATACAGTTTAGGTTTTTTTAAAAACCTTGGAAAGGCTTTGTGCATCATTTAAGGGCCACTTAGGCTGTTTCTGACATGTATATTAATGTGAACTGTGACTCTCCCCATGAAATTATTTTCACTTAGCATACAAGAAATAGAGAACATTGAAGCAGAAATAGTTTTTTGTTTCTTAATGAGAACCAGTACAGTTCTAAAGATAATCAGATTATTCAAAATGTTAATTACTCTAATTTGCTGCAGTCTGTCTGATACAAGCTAAAGTTACATATTGCTTTTCCCTCCTTCCCAGAAATGGCATCACTAAGTGTGTTTCCAAACTTTTAAATATACATATTTTATTGTTAAGATTTCTAAAAGCACTGTTTTCTGCAAGGTAAAAGGTGCCACAGAAAAGAGGATGTCTTGGCTGAGTTCACACTGAATGAAGAAAAAGGAAGAGGAAGAAAGGTTAAATGACTGATTGTCAAATCATTTTCTGTGTTCAAAACTACTCCAGTCCAACTCACATTGAGTGACATGTAAATTTTATCCAAAATGTTTAAACTTAGTTTTTTAGGTAAATACCTGAATCCATACTTAAGCATCTGAAAAAAGGTGACCCAGTTCCTTAAGTACTGAAATCTTTCAGTCTCCTTTAATTTATAATCTGCACCATAAAATTACTCTGGCCTTGTTTCAGTGCTAGGATGTGTACTACAATTAAATTTGGTTCTTGAGGTTGAACTTGGCTCCTATGGCACACTCTTCTCTCATTGTTTTAGCTTCTTGCAGCTTTGTAATATTGAAACATAAGGAGATGATGAGATAATCCAGATAGGCAAAATTTGTAAATTATCAGTTTTATTTGGCTTGATATGCAGTTCTGTCATTTGCTTGTAGGAGGAGATGGAGATCCATATCTATCACTCACTAAAAGCAATTTTGTTCAAGCAGGACCATTGTTCCTGGAAGTGAGGAGTTGTTTACACGCAAAAAAGACAGCCATATGAATTGTAGGAGAGTTGTTGCAAGCTACTAACATTCCTTCTGAACTTTCAGAAGGTTTATCTTTTAGTAGCTGATTATCATGGAAATTAAAATCTTTTCTGTCTTTATCTGGCATCATCTGACTTCATCATGCATCATCTCTTCCCCTCAAGGTAGGGAGCCATCATCTGACTGAGATGGGTTGTACCTCCATATCTCTGTCAATCAGTGTAGGGGCACATGCTACACCAGCTGGTGCTAATGAGAGAGGAGGCAGGAGATTTAAGGAAGGAAAGTCATTTAAGATTTTTCTACCTATGAAAGCTATGGTTGCAAAGTTATCATCAATGTAAGCTTCACCATATTTCACTCTGTATATATCTCAACATTAGTCATTTCATCTAAAAAATCACTGCTAGAGGTGCAAGAGTAATTAATTTTTGACCTTTCAGAAGAGTGCAATAATTCTAATTGTGCAATGGTGTTTTTTATGGTGGGAACACTTATTTCCTGAAGTTGGATTTTGATTGACAAATTCATTTCATGTAAAAATATCACGTAGCCATCAGGTGGTTAAAAGCTTTCAGCTGTTTCTAGCCTTGCCTGGATTTGAACCAGTGACCTAAAGGCAAAAAGCTTTGTATCTCATTAGCAAAACCCTCAGCTATGCTCTGCACCCATTCAATTCAATTCAGTTCAATTTAAATGAAAAAATTTAGCTGTGATATGAAACATAAGAGAAGCATTTTACATTTAATTTTCTGCGTGTGTGTTTTTTTAAACATTGGTAGATGGAGAGAGTTTCAAAAGAGAGATGATTTTAAAAAAAAAATTAACATGTAGCCGCTGCCATAACTGTTTAAATGACAGAAAACTCTAATCTAAGCAGTGTTATTTCCAGCTGTGACTAAAGAAAAAGCAGGAAAAAAGCAGCTTTGCTTCTTTGCTGTTCTAACATATTTCTAATAATAAAGATCATTGTCTTTGAACTCTCCCAACCTTACTCTGCTCTCCTTTGCTAAAGCCATTAAAATGATTAGAACCTCAAGCAGGGTTACAGTGTTAAAATGCTTGACTTTTTTCTTTCTCCAAACAAAACAGGCTGGTTTTAAACATGGCACACATCACAGTAATCCAGTCTAACTCTTCTATCAGTCTGGCTGAATTTCTTCAACAGATTTGCCCAGAACTGTGTTAAAAAACATAAATCACTGGATTAAACTTGTATAGAATGATGAAAGCTGAATTCATGTATATACATGTGGTGGTACAAATGGACTCTTTTATTATTTAACCTGAATGAAAGCAATAAATTTGAAACAGGTTTAACTGATGATATTGGTAATCCACAACAGATTTCATAAATGTTATTGAATGAACATTGGTTTTGCTGAGTAATCTCTCAGATTAAAGAAGGGACAGATAACTTAAACAGTCTGTTGAGATTCATATTATTTTCTTGTTTAAGTTTTGATCTGAATGAAAACTGTAATTGTAATTGCATTTTTTAGTTATTAATTAATAGAATACTTGCATTAAATACCTATTAAATGTCTAGAAAGCCAAGATGAATCCTCTCCAGAACAGACATTCTCAAGATCAGAGAATCTTTTCACTGAAGTTAGTTTAAGTTCCATTTAAATGTAGAATTTAAATTCAGATTGGTAATTTTTAGGAGTCTTTACAGACTGTGTTAATTCCCCCCTTGGATTGTAGGGAACATGATTCTCCTATAATTTATTCCGTCCTATAATTTAGGAAGCCCTTTCCTGGCAATTATGTGAAAGCAATATTTAGCTGCAGGGAACCTTTACAGTGATTTGAATTTTCTAGATAAGAAGGACTTAAGCATAAGCAATTGTGGGTGTGTGCTGACACAGGCATCATTACTACCTTTGTCTCCATTTGATAGTGATGGAATATGTCATACAAATATATGGCAACAATACGCTATTCAAGAATATTTCACCTATGGGAAAAAATTATACTCAAGAATAAGTGATTGTTATATCAACAGATTACTGAGATAACCAAGCTGGACTAAAACACTCGAACTGAAAAATAATGGTTAAGACTTGCCCCTGCTGAAATCAATGAAAGAAAATCAGAAGCAACATTTGCAATGGCTGCAGTAGTGCTAGGAGTCTTCTGTGTCTTCTGCATGGGTGTAATTTGAATGGGAGGAGAGGAGATTTAGAATCAGCCCTGTGGAGGTTTAAGAAGCTGATTTTGTTAAGGAGCTGTTTTGACATTCCTATCTTTCTTGTCATGCTTTCTTTTTTTAATGAGATACACAATACCAGGCTTCTGTTTTTATATTTTAGACCAACCCACTTGGCTGTCACATCTAAAAAGATGGGCTGGTATGTAAGCTGTGAAAAGAGCAAGGCAGATTGATGACTAGTAAAGTACACATGGATATGTACACATATTCATACACAGTGCAGGAAAAGCAGGAAAAGGAACTACAAACATTGAGCTTTTAATAAGTATTGCATCATGTATTATATGTATTGCTTTAAAAAAAAAAAAAAGAGCATAGTCATTCCTGTGCTTCTCATCAAATGTTTTTGATGCATAGATTTAACATATTTGGTTATTTAGACGTATGTTTATTTGACAGGGAGAAAAATGACTCAAGTAAATTATTCTCTAATACCAATTCAGCACGATATTTAATTGTCTGCTTAATTTAAAGTATCCAAGTTGTCTCATCTAGAACAATGAATCCTCACATGGTTTGTTATGCAGGTGCGTAAATAGCTTCATGAGCTCAGTGATATCTATGTGGCACAATATTTCCCATGTCATAGATGTTCCTCAAATTTTACTTGCCTGTCACTAGGAGTAAAATTTGCCCCATGCTGCATTTTTTCCTGCTGTGTATGTTTTAATTCCTGAACCACACTCTCCACATTAAATATTTCACCATGACAATTCCAGTAACATTTTCTAATCACAAAATAATATTTACCATCTTCCCCCATGCGGTTTTCAGAACAGAGGGAGCTGCTGCAGTTCTGTAGAGGTCGTGAACCTGCTTGATGAAGCACAGATGAATATAAAGTATTCTACTGAGCTTAACAGGCTTTATTAATGTGCAGATCCAATACACATTTTTATTTAAATTCATCTAAAGGCTAAAGGACACATTTTTCAATTGTTATTTTGCATTTAGTTTTGTGAGATTAGTTTTGCATGTTTTTTAAAAAGAAGTGTGATTAGATATCTACAAATTACTTTCCGTTAATTATAATCGCTGCACCTAATAGTGCTTTTGGACTTTTAAGGAAAGAATCAACCAGCAATTTAATTTGAAATAGATTTCTACAAGATTCTCTGTATAAAGTAGAACTGCTTCTCGTCCCTAATCCATACATTCAGTCTCGGTTTTGACTAAGACCCAGACTTTACATTTCTTTCTCTTCGAAAGGTTAAAAATAATTATTTGAATAGATTTTTCCCCTTATTTTCAGCATCTCACTCTCTAATAGAATTCCATCCATAAACAGGAATGTGGTGTCAAACCATTGCCACTAGGGAAAGCATTTTCAAAAAGTCTAAGTCAGTCTTTCTGAACCTTAGTCATGTTCATACTTGATTTGTGACTAGGTTTTTTTTGTTGTTGTTGTTTTTGTTTGTTTGTTTGTTTTAAAAGAAACTGAATGAACTAAAGATTTAGACAAATACTTGTTGAAATTTTTCCAAAACTATATGTTGATTTCAGTGAAAGACATGCCTTAATGTAGTTCTTAATGTAGTTCTGTAACTTCTCATTTTATATGCATCTTTAAGCACCTAAGTCACTGAAGTCTTTGGCACACACTTTGCAGATCTGCTGTGTGAGATGTTATCATATTCCAGTTTGCTGTTTCCCAATGCTGAAGATTGCTGGTCCCACTGGAGAGCTGGCAGGTTTGGACACACACCCACATCTCAGTCATGTCAGTAAGGAGTCTGAGGGCTTTAGTTTAAACTGCTGACCAAGGCACCTTTAATCTAAGCTTCAGGACTTTGCATTTAAGCAGTCAAGAAGCACGTATGCATTCCATTCCCCATACTCAGCAGAGGGGCAAAGCAGATAGTGAGAGAAAGTATCTGGTAATTTTCTGCTATTATGTTTGCTGCAGCCTATTGGCAATTGCATTTAGTCATCTGAATTCCCATCTTCAAACATGTCCTAGGCATTCCTAAGGAGTTAGTTCTTCTTAATGTATTTAGGTGCTGAAACTACAGCAGGTTGTTGCCAAGGAGTGGCATGTTACCGTCTGCACTGGTGAAAACACAACTGAATAGGCTTTGGCTGCCATTTCTCTCCTAGTGTAAAATCTTAGAAAGAAATGGAGCATTGCTTCCTGAAAAGTAGTAGTGAGATGCCCACTGAGCAACTTTGCAGATGCCAGCCCTGCCATCTGGCAAAACACCACACACTGCATGCCAGCAATATATCCCAGACACAAGCTAAAATGAATTGCATACAGCATTCCAGAGCTCCTTTTATTTATCAGTGGAGAAAAGATATGTATGCCAATTAGGATTAAGCTGTTGTTTCTATAATATAAAGGAGCCAGCCAAAATAGCAGGACTTCTGCTCTATAACCAGAGCCATTTTCTGGCACTGAAGCTTCAGCTGCTCACCAGATCCACCAGTCCATTTTTCTGATGCTAGGTAGGGGCAAACAGCCATTCATTTTGCTTGCCCTCATTACCTTCTCATTTGTGCTGAATCTACTGCTAATAAGCATACTTAATTTCAGAATGTGAATGTTTCATTTCACTGAAGCTTTAGCTGCTTACATCTTAAGTCTTTATTTGTGAACCCTTGGCATTGACATCTGGTTACTTAGGTTATAGGACCAGAAAACTGCAGAAAGAGTTGGCATAGCTTGGGGATTTTAAATCACCTTTATACTTTTTGATCCTGAAGTATTCTAATTATGAAGCATGTCAGACCTGTTCTTAGGCTGCTCTGTGGCACCAAGGAGTCATTGCATCATCCTGAAGACTGCATAGGTGCAAAGTCATTGCTTCCCTCTAGCTGTGTCATCTTTGCTAGTTCTAAGGTTTCATAGGGAAGTAAGGTTGTTGTCAAAGGTGGTTTTAGAAGAGCTTTGCATCAATGTAAATATATATATATATTTGTTATCAGAACATCCAGCTTCATAACTGTTCTTTGTTATGTTGCTTCATATAATTCAATGAAAAATTAAAAGGCAACCGTATCTTGTTACATATAACCCCTAGAAAAAAAAAAAAAAAAAGGCAATTAAAACAGGCTTGTCATCCTGATGAGGAAGTCTTTAAACTATCCAGGCTGGGTAGGGAGAGCTTAACTTGCATTTAAGTGAGAGAAGAGAGGTTGGCATGGTAGGTACATGGATGCTAAATGGGTGCTGCTAAACAATGACAGCAGATGCAAATAGGGCTGTAATTTATTGCCCCACTCTTCACTGTCAAGGTCTCCTATTCACCTCAGACTAAGCACCCAGGATTAGAAGAGGACAGGAACTACAAGCAATGGAAGAGGATCAAGTCAAAGTTCTCTTGAGAAGTTTCGATCCATGGCAGTCTACAGGACCAAATAGACGGGACACATCCAGAGATGCCGAGAGAACTACTTGATGAACTGGCTTCATTGTGCCCTGTGAACTGGCCTTTCTCCATCACCTTTGAAAGGTCACAGAAATCAGGGAATGACTGGAGAGAAACAAAAGTCATATCCATCTTCAAAGATGGCAAGAAAGACAATGCAGAAAGACAGCTAAGTGCTGGGGATCCTTAACTCGGTCCTTGGGAAAATCAAACGTGATCTCGGAAGCAATTTCTGGGCACATGAAGGAGAAGAAGGTGATTGGGAATAATCAACAAGTACTTAAAAAATAAATCATCCTTTACAACCTGATTGATATCTATGATGAAATGAGTCAATCTGTAGGGGGATGGGGGGGGCAGTAATGAGTGTCATCTACAACGATGTTAGCAAGAGTTTCAACACAGCTTCCCTTGTATCCATGTTGGGACATCCCAGTTTAGATGAGTGAACTACTAGGGTGAAAAACTGGTTGCATCATCCAGCTCAAAAGGTTATGGCTTATGGTTACTACTCTACTTGGAAAGTGTAGTTCCTCTGCAATCTATACTGTGACGTCTCCTGTTTCATATCTTTATCAGTGACCCGGGGGAAGAGACACTCATCAATTTTGCACACCTAGCAACCTGGAGACACTAGGAACTGGGACAATGAGAATTAATTTCAGCAAGAACAGATGTAAAGCCCTGCACCTGGGAAGAAATTACACCCCTGATCAGTACAGGTTGAGGACTGCTCCACAGCAGCTCTGCAGGAAGGGACGTGGGGGGCTTGTTGGACAACAACTACACCTATCGTGTCATCAGCGTGTCCTGGCAGTGATGAGAACTAACAGAATGAAAGGGTCGTATCACCAGGAGCATAGCCAGTAGATCAAGGGAAGTGATGATCCCCTTTAATCAACGTTTAATCAACGTCTGCTAGGCCATCTCCAGTTTTGGACGCACCAGTACAAGACATTGACATACTGAATCAAGTTCAGTGGAGACAAGATATCAGGGGCTGGAGCACTAGGCCTGTGAGGAGAAGCAGAGGGATAGGGTTTGTTCACCCCATAGAAGAGATGGCTCCAAGGGAACCTAACAGCCTGGCAATACCTACAATGAAGTTACAGAAAAGATACAGCTACGCTCTTTACTGAGGTGTGTAGAAGGAGTGCGAGAGGCAACAGTCATAATTTGGCCGAGGGAAGGTTCTGGCTGGATGCAAGAGATTTTCTTTTTTTATGCTATGAAAGTAGTTTACCAGAGAGGTTTAGGAATCCTCCAAAGAAAGAGATATTCAAACCTCAATTCCTGCTTACAGCTGAATTCTTAGCTACTTACTCTAAATTCAGTTTTGGGACAGCTTTACACAGGAATTTAGACTAAGTGACCTTGCCAGGTCCTTTCCAACCTGAATGATTTTATGATCTTTGATTTTCAAAGTTTAGGCTTGCAAATTCTAACTAAGCAAACTGTTTATTCTTACATGCTCTTGACTTGTAGAGCAGATCACATGTACAAAATCTGCAGGATCTGTTCCAGGCTGCCTAAATGCAAATATGGATATGATATAAGTGGAAAAGAGGAAAAATTTTCCAAGGGCAATAATTTGGTGCTGTTTCAGCCTACCTGCCTTTCTGTACTTTATCATTCAGCCACCATATGCTAACAGTGGATTTCTTTGTGTCAAAAACCAATTAATATAATTATTAAGTATATTAACTGAGGTACTGAAGGTACTGAGTACTGAAGGTTTGCGCATTAGCTCAGGAAGGAGAAGTTCTTTGGCACAGGTAGTTCTATAATTGTGATGTGTTGGAAGAATTCAGTATTAGATGATCCTCTATGATGAGGGTTAGGATTCAAATTAGTACATTGGCCTGAAATATAAATTATGTAAGAGCAGAGGCTGTCTCAGGTGCCAGATGGGTCAGATAGATTACACTTCATTAGCCACCTGGGTCAGGTATCCTGGTACTGATCCATTCTTAGCTGCAATATGTATGGGTAGAAGTTGAATTCACAGTGGAGTGGGCATCTTATGTTGCAGTGCTCATGCCTTAGTCAGTTTAATTCAGACATGTAGTGTTATATTATTGTGACTTATTGTATTTATGCTGGAAAATACAAATAAGTGATTTAGCTTCTTGTGTGTGAAACTCAGCTGTTAGGGCAAACCCCAGACCTGTGTTTTTGAGCAATGTTCAGTAGCCTTTTGCTATCTAGACTTTGAGACATCTGAGTTTAGGAGTAAAATGGAGGAAGGAAAAGTACTGATGAAGTTGCTGCCTCATCCATATTCTTGAATGAAAGGACCAGTTAGTAGCTGTCAGCTGTATTGGGGTGTCTGTGTTCCTCTCTTCGACTTGAGTTACCTGGACATAAAAACACAAGTTCAAATGTTACAGAAGCATTTTATGTCCTACCAGCACTTGCAGCTCCTGCTTTTCCATATTGTGACTGAACTATCTGCCCACAGAGTTGCCCAATATGTGCAAGTATCTGAGGATTTATTTTGGGGGAGAAATCCTGCTTTCTTTTGTACATAGTAGAAGTAATGCAGATTCACAAGTAGCACTAAAGAAAACCACTGTTTAGAAATCCAAATCCAGGTGGGTCCTCTCAAGCTAATTTGGCACTTCAGAACAGCAGTGACTTCTGCTGCTTTGGCATTCCTTCTTTTTTTTTTTTTCCTTCTCCCCCCCCCCCATTTTTTTTTCACACATGCATCTGTCATACAAAAGAAGTCGCTGAGTTCTCAAGCTCAGGAAGCTTTCAGAGATTTTGCCATCCATTAAATCTCTACATAATAAGTGAGATGTAAGCGCTAAGTTTGGATCATGGTACCAAACATAACTGATAGTAGCCCTGCGGCTAGCCACTGACTTTTTAACTAAATTTAACACTGCCATTCATAAATACAGATTAAGAGAGCATGCAGATTGTAATAGCATAGCTGCAGTCCTGGCACACAAATGAATGTGTGTGCACACATGCGTGCACAATTAAAAGGTAACCTCTAACTCAGGGAAGTTTTATGCTCCAAAGGCTCCAAAGACTCACTGGCACAGTCTCTGTGATTGCAGAGCTCAGTATCTGCCATGGTGTTTTATCCAGCCACTCCAGGGGAATCTTAAATGCATGCGGAAAATGTCGGCCTACACCTAGCATACTGACTGCACCCACTAAATGAAAATGAGGATATTCAGTTTAAAACAAAGCATTTTATATTTTTATAAAGAAATCAAAACCAGTTGCAATTAAATAGCAAACAAAGGAAGAACTGGAATCCATAAAACATCAGGGGCAATATTTAAAGCAACCAAACTAAAATCAGTTCAGTATTTCTCTGCTGTATTTATATACAAGTGCACTTATTTTTAAAGTACCCTAACACTTAATTTTGCTTTCAGTTGTATTTTTTTATTTGGATTACATATGGTATTGTGATAGGATGTTTCAGAAAGCCATAAAGTGTTCTTGCCTGTAAAAGCAATGTCCTTTCTTGTTAATGCCAAGAACGCTTTTCCCAAAACACTCATTCCCTGCTCAAGACACTGTAGCTGCTAATGAGGAAAACACTGCAAGTACCTCATTCAAATGTTTTCTTTTGTTTATCTACAGGGAGTTTACTCTGTAATAGTGAAGAATCCCTAAGTATCAATGAGTCTGAAAGTACTCATATTCTGCCAAGAATAAAGTTGTAAAGCTTTGTGTGCCAACACTTTAAATTAATCTAAAATAATGCAGAGGGGACTTTGTCATCTTGGAAGGCTTTTTAAAGCCTCACCACTATTGTTGCAATTAATAAGAATATTCCATATCAGTGACATGGCTCCCTTCCTCTATTGCCAATTATAGTTTCAATGGATGACATCCCTCTGAGGAGGTACGTCAGAACTCATAGAAAGGATGGTATCGGCATGGGACAAAACACGCTTTTGTACCAGTAGCTTTGCAGTATGTTGCTAGTTTCTTAGGCAGCTCTGCTTACTCACAGCCTTCTTTCCTAAGCATCACTTAGTGCCCAATGCTAATCAGTCCCTTTAGATGGCTTTTACGAAGTAGATAGTGCATTAATTTGGCATACAAATTGAGAGACTATCTTTGATGGTGAAACAAGATTAAAATACCCATGCTCACATTTCAGTTCTGTACATAAAACATAAATAATTCAGTAACCTCCCCAGCATTACAGACAGCTTCATTGCTCTCTCAAACAGTACTTAAAATATACATCTCTCGCAAACTTAAAATTAAAAAAACAAAAACAAACAAACAAACAAAAAGCCAAGGCCGTAAACAAATATCATGATTGCCAAAATACTTTATGTTCCCATCCACGGGGCCCTTAGTCACAATTCTGGCCCAAGATTTCCTCGTGAGATGCTGTTTAAGAGCTTTTTTTTAAAAAAAAAAAAAAAAAACACAATGCCATTCCCATGATGTTTTACAATTTGTGTTTCTTTATGGCCAAGGTTGCTGTGTTTTGTTATAAATATATGAAATCAGTAGATTGCCCAGGTCTCCATTTTTACAGGGGATACTGCATCATTAAGTACTGAAAGAATATAATGTAACTATTCAAACTGCTTAAAATATTTCATAACCATAAATTATTATCCAAAAATATTTTTCAAGTAGATAAAAAGAGTTGTCAATTCTGCATAGTGAATGCCTCATAAGGGGCTCATTTATGGTTGAAAACTGAATAAAAGCAGTAAATTAAGAACAGACGTAACCATAGAGAAGCTGTAATCCACAGCAGATTTCCTTGGTGAATGAAGTATTGTTGTGTGGATTTATCCGCTTTGCTTGTACAGTTAACCAGTCACATCTGTGGCCAAAGTGCTGTCTGTGCACACAGACAAGTTGCGTTCAGTCACCCCGTGGAGGTGGGCACATGCTGGTTTACACTGTAGTGATAAAGTGCAGAATAAACTTCACCGGCTGTTTCGTTGGGGCATGCTCTGCTGAAGGGCAGATATAATATTGAAGCTGAATTCCTGTGACTCGGAGACATAAAAATGCTAGGACGCTTGAAAAACTGGAGGCAGCAGTGCATTTCCCCTAGATTGTATATTAGTATTGCAGGCCTTGTTTTCTGGCAAGTTACAGCAGACTCTGTCGCTGACTCACAGAATTAGTGTTTGTACTTCCTAAATACGGTAATGAATGGGAGCTGCTTGAGCTATAGTGTTTGTGAAGGGAAAGCCACTTGTTATAAATATTCATTTGACAAAATGTAAATAGTTTTATAGGAGTGTAAACTGTTGCAAGTTATTTGATTCAGTACAGTTGTCTCTTCCGTATTGTTTGTCACAAATGCACATAATGAACCAGCCTGGATGACATGTAGACTTGACAGTGAATTAGTTTAGCTGTATTGCTGTTTGTTTAACTTTGTGATTACACACCAGTCCGACAACTCATCTCCTTTGTCTTCAGAAAGCCACAGCAAGTTCCATTTTTCTTATGTCTTTCCATTTGATTTCTTAGCTTCTTCCAATACCTCAGTGTATCATTGCACACTAATTTTGGTTTTACATCAGGAGGTTGTATCTATTGTGAGATCACCAGTTTATTAAATCAGAACATTCAAAAAATAGAAAGATTCTTATGAATTTCTTTTCATTACTGAGAGCTTTTTTTAATTATAAAGCATGCTTCCCTGACAACAATAGGTTTCATTTCAAATAAATAAGCTTCCTTCCAACCATGTCTGAAAAAGAATTTTAAAAAAATACAGTAAAGACAGAAACAAATGTTGTCACTTAAAATTCCTTGCACTGCTCATTTAGAAACCACTGTCTTTATTATTTTCTTTATATAAATATAAAAGCACATTAAGTTCATATTTCTTCTTTAATTCAGGTTGTAGAGAAAATAATAAATAGGTATGACTGTGCCAGCATCAAAAGTGAACTGCAACACCTGCATCTGTATTACAAAGAAGACTACAAAGTTCTGTACTGTTTATAGATGCAGCATGCATGTGAACTGAAACAACAGATATAGACAGTCAACCTCTTGCTGTTTCGAAGTATGTGCTCAAGTTAGTATGTGCATTCACGTGCTTATATATTATGACTATGTACATGTATGTAGACAGAGGCTTACAAATTTTCTTTTAATAATCCATAAGCATTAATTGCCTTTAAAGGTTTGGTCCTTAACTTGAACTGATTCAAACAGAATTGAAAAACTGTAGTGTTCTTTTAAATTAATCACGGACTTTGAAAATAGTATCTATTCTGTTTGATTTTGCTCCTAACATAATTTAAAATTTACAATCATTGTCATTTTGTGCTGAGCAAAGAGGTCACAATTCTATGCCTGCTATGTAGAGGCATAAAGGATATGCAACATTTATACAACAACAAATGTGGATCGGGGCAGTTTTGCTGTTTGTTTCCATGGTCAAAGTCCTTTTATATCTCTTGTTTTGGTCCATTATTATGTTTTCTTAAAGAAAAAAACAAATCTGGTGCTTTAGAAGGTTAAGTGACTAAAGTATTTTGTTTCTAAGTTTTGTCCTGCAATCTTTTTCAGGGTGTTTACAGTCTGCAGGACTTAACTAGATTGCTATTTTAAGGCCTGTTCCAAAGACTTCTGCTGGCTTCAGTGAGCTTTTATCAGGCCTTTAGTGACTCCAGGGAAAATAAAAGATCTGTGTATTTCAAACAAGAATTATTTTTTAATGTTTACTGAAATTTATCTAAAAACCTTATTATGAAAAATTTAAAGCAGCAGACTTATTTGGTGCTCTGAAAGATCGTTTTCTGAAATGGTTGCAGATCCATTTAGAGCTATCAAATGTAGAGGGATTTGGAATTTGTTTGGTTTTATTTTTTCATTTAGTAAGATTTCTTTCCAAAGAGGTCAGCAGGACTTTTCTGAAAGGATTTAATTAAAGTTAGCAAGTAATTTTGTGTTCTGCAGCATGTTATATATTGTGAAAAGGTTATGGATTCACTCAGTGCAGCACATCAAAAGTGTAAAGGTGATAGGTGAAATTCTTATTGTTGCAAGTGCTGAGATATAATCATTTAAAAGGTCACTTGCACTCAAAAAGAGCATTTATTTAAGAAGTAACTTGTTTTGGGATATGCTGCATTTTTAAAGGTTAAAACAGTGTCTTGCTGACCAATGTGAACAGTCAGAAGTAATTTTTTCATTTCTTAAAAAAAAATCTGCATGTTCCTTTAGACTATTTATTAACATCCTGTGCCATACATTGTTGTTTTGAAAGCTGGAAATTTGACATAATTACTAAAACATGATACTTAGAAGCTTTGAAATCTAGAATTAGTTTGTTTCTGTTACTGTGTGCATTGCAATAGTAGTAAAACTATAATAATTTTAAGTGTAAAAATAGAGGTGACAGGATTTATCGAAGTGCACAGTATAGTATATTGCTTTGTGTATAGGCATTTGTTCTGGTAGGAAACACCAATTGTCTAAAGTGAGGGGGAAAAGATTGTTTTTTACGTTTTATAAAGTGATTTGGGAATGACATAGAATATGTAGTTATGATAGGCAGACAAAAGTGAATTATATTTGAATGGTAATGTGAAAGACCATAAAATCAGAGACCTTATTTAGGGAGCTGAGAAGGAAGATTTTTAAAAGAATTATTTAGTTCGTGCATTTATGCAGGAGTTCATATGCAATGGCAAGTATGCTGTGTGTTTAGAGGAGTTTTTTCCCTTTTCTCTAGAAACAGTTCAAATTGGCATTAAATTTCTTTAAGTCACAGTGTTCTTTCCACTTACACTTCTGAACAATCCATGGACATCAACGAAGAAAGAGTTTTATAACTATTCTTTGCTGAATAAGATGTTATGGTCAGCCTCTTGATCCTTAAGATTGCCAGTACAGAGCAGCATTTTGTTAATAATTTGTTTTAAATGCTTTTGTTGAACCACTATCCTGTAGAAATTATACTAGCTGTGAAAACAAAAGTATTTTAATGATGGTATTGATCAGTTCTATCCATTGAACATTGCGCATTCCAGAGTAACTTCTGTGAGTAGGAAAAAGAGAAAAAAATGTACATAAGGAATTAACAGTTAAAAATGAATGACTTACATTTGTTTCAGGATCATTTTTTACTCAAATAAAGCCATCCTCCTTAATTTGTCTTGCTTTCCATTTGAAAGAGGGCAAAATCTATTTCCTGGGCAATTTTGCACAGCACAGATATTAATACTTTGGGGTTTAATTGTATCCTGTGTTTAAATACACTGTGGGTGAAACCCTAGACCTCTGCTTAATTGCTGTGAGAAAATAGCCTGATTTCTCTGAGATTAGGCACACGCTTATGTATACTTTGACCCAAGAGTGCCTCCTTCAGAATTAATCTTCTAAGGTAGTGGGATTTGCTTTTGTACATTCAGTAGACCCATTCATGACAAACGGTGCCTAATAAACCAACTTCACCCTCCAGACCTCTCTTTTGCTGTCAGAGTTTTTCTTCAACTATTCATTTCACACATCCCTTGTCCAGTTGCTTATTAGCAAATAAACCTTAAAGCAGGCAATAGGAATAAATTTAATGATTCCTCTTAATTAGAGAGGCTTAAGGTTTAAATAATGTGCTGCGGAACTGGAAATGTAAAGAATTTCCATTTAATAGTTAGACAAAAATATTCTCAACCTGATCCACATATGCTGGCTGTTGGAAGACAAATTTGCTCGTATTTATTTTTTACATTTCCTTTGTGCTATAGTTCAGTTGAACCATCTATTCCATAAAAGCACTTTTCCCTCTGTCATCTGTATTAGGATTGTTTCTATAAGATGTAACAAAAAGTTCTGGTTTTCAAATATTTATATTAGTCAAAGTTAGTCCTGTTTATACTTTTTGGCAATATAACTTTTTCCTTAAAAATGAAGTACTTTAGTTTAACTAAACAAAATGTGTTGAAATGGACAGTCTTATAAACTTAAGTACACTTGGCAACAGAAAGGACCAAGGCTCCAACCAGAAAACACTGACTCAAGTGAGTAGCCCCTACTCATAGAAATATCTTATTAACTTCAAAGGAACAATCTGTGTGTATTGGAGTTTTCAAAACCTGGCACTAAAGCACCAACCCTGACTGCAAATACTGAGGCAGATGTAGAAGTTTACTTCTTTTTATTAATGCCATTAAAATCAGGAGTTGTGATTATTAGCAAAGTCCTTTATGTGATTTTCCACAAATTAATATTAACACTTGCAGGAGCATGTCCTAAAATTAGAAGATAAAGGCATTTGTTTCAGTTTTGAGTTAACATTAGATAAAATCATCTTTTTGTTTTGATCGTTCAGTAAAGCATTTCCCTGTATTTGCATAAAATATATGAAGCCCAAAATCCACTTTAATTTGTAAAAGAGTCCGGTTGCAAAAACTGACTTCTCTTCTTCAAAATCAGTAACATTGCAGTAGCAGAAATAATGATGTAACATAAGAAGAAAATCCCAAATGAACTGATTCCTTTAATTAAATATCTGGATCAAAAAATTATATGAATAAAATATTATTTAACTTCTATAAATTTATATTTGTTTAAGCAGCCTTTTCTTTGTGCTATCAGTTACTTTGATTTCTTATGTGTTATTTTTCTGTCATTTTCTAAATATGTGATCAAAACCAGATTGAAATGAAAGGGGTTTTTGTTGTTTGGGGGGGTTGGGGTTTTTTTGGTGGGTTTTGTTTGTTGTAGGTTGTTTTTTTTTTAATGTTTTATTTTGTTTTGTGGTAAACCCTTTAGCTATTGTTACGGTAATAAGCCTTGGTTGGCTGATAGTGAACTATGTGGTTGGGACTCTCATAAGGGAAATGCAGTCTTCATTAAATAAGCCTTTTAACGGCAAGCCAAGCTTGATTAGAATCATATACAGATGAAATCATTTCTTTACAATGCCTTTGTAGTTTTGTGCATTCCCAATAACTCTTTAGGCTTAATAATACTTAGGAGACAGCTGGGTTACTACTTAAGATTCTGTTGTTGCTTCCAATTATTGCGCAGAAGTCAAAATACATAATATAATTTCTGTTCAAATAACTGCAAGCATATTAATGTGATATCTAAATGTGAGATGGGTTGGGGCAAAAGTAAACATTACAGAAGGCAAGGAGTTACAGCTTGCTATCTTCTGTGGAATCCCTCTGCTAAACCTGTAAGAAGCAAAACTTCAGAAACAAGCAGGAAACTTTTTATGAGTTTTGCTATTGTTACTCTAATCAAGCTGTGACAGCATACGGCAAGCCTAAATACTTTGTGTTGTAAAATACAGCTACCATGTTGTCTGCTTAATTTATATTTGAACAGTCGCTAAGAGCTTATACTTCCTTAATTTGGAGTCACAAAGAAAAAAAAAAGAAGCAAAGTTCACAAAAAACCTAGGGAAGTAGGAATTCTTTTTTCTGGCATCTCATCAGAGGGAAAATATTGTTGGTAATGCCAAACAAAAGAAAACAAAACAAATCTCTTAAATCTGTTGGTTAATTTTATTAGCCAGGGTCCAATTAAGCAACTATAATCCTGTTGATCTTTATTACTGATGTGCATTCCTTCCATAGCACAAATCTCTATAGGAGAGAGCTTAAGACTTCATGGATGGCAGAGGCCCATTGCAAATGACAATTCACTACTAAACAAAGCAAGAAAACAACTCAATCAAAAGGTCAAATTCCTTTCTGTGGGTGATGATGGAAGGATGATAAGAGGAAAGCTTTTTTCTTTCCTTCCTTCATTTAATGCGTCCTTTCCTCAGTAAAGGCAAGCCTCCAAACTCCCTCTAAGCCACTGGACCTCAAAAATGGGTCCAGGCTACTCAGCCAGTTAACAAGGCAATCTGCAACATTAGCCACCAGTGGTCAGACGTGGTAGGATCAGTTGGCATATGGCTCTTGTTTGAGCTGACCTTTCATTCCCGCCCCATGCACACACATTTCTTCTTCACCTCGCCAGCTGCTAGCCTCAGTATGCTGTGCCATGAGGCAGCTGGAATGGCTAGGCGTGAAAGGCATCACCCTGTCTTCCAAGAAGAGGGATTCTTGTAACTTATCATTAAGATTTACAGGACTCTGTCATAGCTGTTACCAGATTGTGTGTTCAAGCATGTAGTCTGTACGTGTAAGGCAACTGCCCATGTTTTTTTTTTTTTATTATTTTTATTTTTTTGTTAATCTAGATACTGAGCTGTTTCTACCATAGGACTGCACTCCACAGACAGTCTCACAGACAGGCCATCCCTGCCTGAAGTGGTGTAGGGATTACGCCTATACTTATTTGATTGAAGGAGTTTGTATGCAGTTAAATTGGTTGTGGATGCATTTTTTTTATTGTGTGGAAAGAGCCAAAGACTTGAATTATGCAAGTTTCTGTGCAATTGCAGTGGGATCAGAAATAATGCTGTGCTAATGCATAAACCCTTGTGAATCCCCAGAGGCTGTGCTGGAGTTGTGAACAACCAGTGACAAGGCCCAGCAGTGCAGAGAGTGGGTTATGAATCAGTGCAGTCCTGCTGTCCAGTAATTCAAGTACTGTTTCTTTCCTCCTCTCTTCCTCCTTAAAATACAGACGCAGGTTTGCATCTGCTAAGCCTAACTAATCTATATACTGCCACAGTATATGAATGCTGTTTCACCAGCATTGCTGTTTGTGTTTACAGCCAAAGCAATCTTCTGCTGCAACATTCAATAAAAATAAACATCTAAAATATCAAGAATGGAAAGGAAATATTGTGGCAGCTTCTTAGCTACTGAAAATCAAATAACACCTCTAAAGCCAATGGAGCTGCACCAATTTATATTTGTTGTAAGTCTGACTTAAAGTTTGAAGGCATAATGCTTTCGGTTTTCTCCCCTACAAAACATTTATGTGTATTCCATGCCACGTATATGTGCATATAACAAATTGTTTTAATCTGGAAAGGTTAAAAAAGGGGAAGCTAGGCCAAGATAGACAGATGGGAAAATATCAGTAGATAAAAGAAGTAATATGAGCTATTCAAATTAACATACCCTCTGTGACTCTTGAAAAGCAAAGAAGGAGTCTAGACTATTCAAATATCCTTGAATACTCTTTTTAGACGGGCATTCCATTTATCAACATATATTAGTAGCTACAGTTTAAAGTCATAAACCAATATCTCTAGCATTAAAATTAAAATAACCGCTATACAAAAGAAAATGAAGAGTGATTAAGGCATAAGTGCAAGTTGGGGGCAGAAGAAGATCATATACAAAAATAATTATCTAACTGTTCAGTGTTCAGGGAATTTACTATTCTGTTTTTTTTTGTTTTGTTTTGTTTTTAAATCTTTAGCCTATTTATGTTACTTTCTTTATAAATGTTCATGGTTCCCATAGATATATAAGCTATTAGATATGAAAACACCACCAGTACTTATTTTTTTCAATTTACCTATATTGTCTAATAGATTATTGTTTGAACATCTAAAACTTTGTATTTTCCTTTTCTACCTGCTTACTTATTAATGCATGCATAAAAATTTCTGATCCAAGATGGCTTTGTTGGATGTGTTAAAACCTTTAACTGGAGATTTCAAGCCATGTGGTTTAAGTGATGAATGTACCTGTGTCTAGCCCAACGTGCGCTTTCATTCATTGTCTTTTTAGGTTCTTAGTTTCATGTTTCAAAAGTATCATGATCTTTTATCAGCCCACAATAGTGAGCCTCTTCATCAACAACAGTCCCCAAAGAGAAGGTATATTTTAAATCATCAGGCAATCTTAGACAAAGTATGCAATGGGGAAAGAGTTCTGAACGGAATTGTACCCTCACAGTCTTTCAATTAAAAAAAAATCTTTTAGATTCACTATCAAATTCCAACAAATTAAACTGACCACATCTAACTGGGAAACTTTGTACAATTCTGCTTGCCTTTCATAACTGTCTGCCATCAACTGATCGTACCTAAAATTTACAGTGCAATATTTATGAAAAGCATCTTTTTTTTAATTGGTTCACAGCTTGTTGAATTGAATGCTGTTTTGTTCAACAGCTAAATTATTGATTGAATTGAAGTGTTTGCTCATCTATGAAATGTCCATCTCTCAATAAGATTGTTACAATTTCTCCTTGTTTACTGATAGAGAACTAAGTTTTATTTCCTGTGCTTTTTATGGTGGGTCAGTTAAACATCTCATTATTAGCTAAAGCAAGATAATCAAAAGTGTATTGCGATTTTGAGAACAGATTTTTTGAATAATATTGTTTTGTAGAAAATTGATTTATTCCAGAAAAAAAATGGAAATGTGTTTGGAATTCCTTAAAATCGTCCTCCTCCCATTATGAAGGGCTTCTTATAATTTAACTTACATGGATGACATAATGTCATTATAATATCTACTTGTGTTATACAGTAATGACAGTCTACATGTCATTCCAGCTATTTAAATGAACAGGTTCTAGCAATAAGGTTTCAGAGCAAAACTAACACAAAGTACCTTTAACAATTTTTACAATTTTCTTGATGATAGTAAAATCGAACTTTTAATCTGACATTTGCAAGTTCCTCTTTCTATTTGGGGTGAAAATCTCTTTTTCCTGCTTTTTATCAGCTGAACCAAAGTTTTCCTTGTCTCTTTTTTTTTTTTTACTACGTTTTTCATTCTTTAGCATGCTTTATTGCTAAATTCAGACTGTAAAGACCACATCATGCTTTAAGCCAGTTATCTATCCGCACCACGCACACATCTCAAATAATAGGTATGACATAACATTCTTTTGTTGAATATTGAGTGGTTAGACCTACGCATTTGTAGGTCTCACCACTCTATACTTGAACAGGGCTAACAAGCTAATTTCACTATATACTCAACATGTTGTCTGGTGCTTGGAAAAAAAAATAGAAAGAATATCTATAATATTCCTTTCCATTTGTGTAGACCTTGATTAATTTTACTTTTAACATCGATTTACTGTAACTGCTCTATTATCTCCAACTTCATTTCCATTACAAAAGTTTATCTAGATAACATTTTTAAAGTTCAAGCTTATAATTATATATATATATTTGAGATCCAAATAAAAAGCATAGAAGATTTTAAGTATTTTTGAGAAGCAAACTTGAAGAGCCGTGATTATTTATCTCTGACATCTTAATTCTTGAAAAGTAGGAGTATCAAATTACCTGTTGAAAATAAATGCATTGAAACAACTTGTAATTACATGCCTATTTTGTCTGCATTTGGATAAAACATTAGCTTCTGCTTTTTTTCCTCCAGGACTGATAAATTCAAATCAAATGCCATCCTGACCAAACAGTATTCAAATGTCCATAAAAGTAAAAGCAACAAAATAAAGTGCACTCTAGTCGTGTTGATTTTACCATTTGTTTCAAGTTGTTTGTTTACAATTATCATAATAATTGAAAGGTTACCAGGAAGACTGTGGAAGGCAGGGGTAACTGCAAAAGAGATTCATGTCAGCAATGTGAATACTAATGCACCTCCTCTCTAGGTGAAAAATCAGTTTCCCTGGAAGCACTGCAAGATGTAGCACAGTGATTTGGAAACTACACACATTAACTTAAATTAGTAGAATAGTTCATTATAGCGCTTGTATCTTTTTTTTTTTTTAATTTTAATTTTTCTTTTATAGTTAAGAATTAATTGATACCTTGTATCATTTTTAATAATTTCCAGATAACCCTGGTGTTATAATGTGAGGTTCTTTATTTCTAATTCAGCTCATCATTTGTATGTGTTGTCTATAGTAGTAATTTTGCTTCTCATTCAGATAAATGTGGTATTCCTTTAGGTTTTCCCATACAGAAGCTTACAGTGAAGCTGGTGAGAGTTTTCCTGGATTTTGTAGCTTGTAAGTTGGAAGCTTACACTCAAATCTATCTTCACCATTCTGGTAGAGCTGGACATCTACAACATTTGCAGGCACTCAAGTGCTCAGTATTATCAGACTATTGAATTTTAATTGTGGAATAAACAAATTCAAAACTAGTGTTACAGAGAAGCAATAGGCATAATAATCTTGGACCACTGACCACAGGTTCTCCACCAGTGTGGTTCAAATGATGCCGTGTGAGCCCAGTACGTGAGGAAACAGGCCCATGCTTTTTGCCCTGCCTGTATCCTTTCAGAGTGTAGTGCAACTCTGAGAGGGAATTAGACACCAAATACCTGGGGCCTACACAATTGCAGATGTTTTCATTAAAGAACATAGATAAATAATTTGGAATAGCTGGCACTAACAGCATGCACCAAAATAAACCTGGAAATATATTCTTCAAGGGAACAAAGAAAAGGAAAGAGGAAACAAATTGCTGACCTACTTTAGCATCAGACGAGAAACAGTTTCCTTCAATTCATATGTCCAGGTAATGGAGGGAAAGAGTATCAGGAGTGAAGTTAGGTGAACAGCCTGCACGTGAAGGTCTTGCATTGAGAAGGGTATCTGTATTTCTGTAAGATGTTATCTGTTGATAACATGATGTTGATATCTGATGACTGGGTTTGCTACAATGGTCTCGATAAGTTTGTAGGATGATGTTCTGCAAACCTGTGTATCTATAATACAGGGGTAAATCTTCTTGGTAACTGCTTTGTGTTAGGTTTTCCCAGTAATTTCTCCTTATGACACATCTGGAGTATTGTCTGTTATGGTTAGATTTTATAATCCTAGGGGGAGCAGTGCACATTATCAGTAAAATGTTTATCTTTAAGACCAGGAATTAAGTCCTTTCTTGGCCAATGCTCTGAAGTGTATACTCAGACTTCCAGCTACTTTTAATCACTTTTTTTTTAGAACTTTAGGAAGTGGCACCCCCTGTCCCAGCCCCTTTATTAATGGCCAGTTGTAAATGACTTTAGCAAATGGAGCACCATTTGTCACACTGTAGCAAGTGACGCACTGTACTGTATTTCTAGCCCTACCACTTAATTTAAGCATTGAGATTTATAGCTTGTCATCATCTGCTCTATCTTTCTGTTCCTTCTTTGTGCCTTCCCAAGTGCTAAAACAGGTTGTCGGGAAAAGGGTTTATACGTAAAAGCAAAGACATTTCTGCCTTGACTCAGAGCATTGAAAAACACTAATTCAACTCTTTCACTTGTGTAGTGTATTCTCCTGATGGATTTTCTCCTTCTACTTAATTGCTTCTCCACATTTAACTGATATTTGATGAAAAGATCCCCCTATTTTACAATTTCTCTCAAAATAATCCCACTGTAATTCAGTTGCAATCACCTGTGTATACACTACGTTTGTTTATTGCTTTGAAAGACACATATGGTACAGACGGCAGCCAACTCGTACTGCAAATTAAAAACTTTTGTTTGAACTTGAAATTAGTTCTTTCTTCAGTGCACTGCTCTACTCCACACCATCAGCAAATTTCACGGGGCTACAAATTTGTAGCCCATTCCTCTGTCCAGGCTATATAGATTTTTATATAGATTACAGACAGCGTGTGTGATTTATATACTGCCACATGGAAAGTGGCAGGCATCCAAGAAGTGACCCCACTGGTTTAAAACTCCTCTGAATCAAACATCTGTTCTGTGTTTGTGTGCATTTGTTTGTTTGTTTACTTAAGAGCACTGAGCATTGGCCTTGCACATGCTTACCCTGTTTCTCCTAATAGCGCAGATAGGTCGTTGGGGTTTGTAACACTATAGTAGTTATTGCAGAGAGCAGACGTTTTTCTTGTCATCCTGGTGCTATTGGCAATCAACTGCCTGTTTCACTTCAAAGCGGTGAGACCGCTGGTCTCTTGGTCAACACTGTTGATGCATAGCTGGACATAAGGGTCCTGAAGCAAACATTAAGTCCGCAGTGGTGTTTTAGTGCTCCCAGACTGCAAACATTTGGCCCATTCCTCTAATGCCCAACATCTTGTGAAGTAATTTCACTGATGTAAAGCGAGCGCACAGTGCAAATGCAGTGATACTCCTGCAGAGCTTCCAAGTACACTAGTGCTGATGTTTGGCACTGCTTATGCACAGATGTAGCTTATCCAAATAGGCACTGGTTAGCAAAGGATCAGGACCGGTAACAAGCGTTATGCATGTTGTCTGACAGGTCAAAGACAGTGAAGTTGACAGCCCATTTCTCAGTCTTTCTTTAGCAGTTGTGTCACCAGCTCTGCTTTCTGCGCTGAAAGAATGCTTAAACCATTCCAGTGCTGCTCTCCTGAACCTGTGCAGCTACAAGCCTAAGCAGGGGCTTTTCATGTGAAAAGGGTATAAGAAGCTTTCAGAAATTCCGTATAAATAATATCATATGACTGCAGCTTTTCAGAACAAAAGAGTTAAAGATCAAGCAAATGGTTTTAGCTGGAATTCTAGTTGCACATTTCTACCCCTCAGCAGCCAAGCAGGAAGGCAGGACCTGTCTGCTCTGTGCCTGCAGTAGGCTGCAACCTCAGCTGAGAATGATGAGCTCTCCATGTTTACCAGTAAGGATATGTAAGCTGGAGAGTTGCTTGCAGTCTCTGAGCTAGCTTTCAGCTAACAGTTGGACCTGAAACAGTTTCCCATGGGTGCTTAAAAAACCCTAGCTCATAAACAAAGAATAGAAGAACTGAAAAATGACTCATTTAACTGCTGTTCTCCAATTGGTCTTCTTTAAATTTTCAAGATGAATTCCAAGGAGTCTACTACATTTATGGGAAATAAGAAGTCACTGAATTACTGAACAAAATGAATCAAATTCAGTACTAGAAAAAGCAGGTAAAACTTTAATAAATTTAATGAAGCTGCACCTGTTCGCATAGCTTTGAGTCTTAACCCAGCCAGTCACCTCGTATTCTCCTACATTAACCCAACATTATTTTGTCCAGCATATTCTCAAATGCTCTGTGTCCTCTGATGCAACGTCTACTGCTTTACTTTGAATGTGATCCCTTTGTATATGCTAGCCAAAATCACATTTGTTTGTTTTCCCAGAGCTGTATCACATTGCAAGCCCTTATTTAATTTGCTGTTCAATACTAGCCAGGAGTCTTTTTTTTTTTTTTTTTTTTTTTAGTGCTTTCCAAACAATATCTTCCTTCCATAGTATATTTGTGTTTCAGATTATTTCCCTTAAGTGTTTGACTTTTAAGTTTTCATTACTGAATGTTGTTTTGTCTTTTTTTCCACATTTTCCCCCCAGCTCTTGTAAGCTCTCTAGGTCTCCCTGTAACTGTTTCTTTACTTTCATTTCAATAAGGCTTCATAGGTAAATAATGTGCAGTTAAGTTGTGTGTGTTGTGTCCCCCCCCCCTTTTTTTTTTATTATTTATTGGTAAGAAAGGAAAAAATGCAAAAAGCTTACAATGGAAAAAGGGGAAAAGGTAACAAATTGAATTAACACCAATGGCGAGAGGATTTCACTGGGTACCTGTGTACATACGAATGTTAAAAGTTAGTATGATACCTTCAGATATCCCCTGACATATCTTAATATACTGAAATGATTATCTTTTTTTGATAAATTGAATATACCACAATAATATGAAACATTTTCTCTCTTTTGAATGTCCACAAAATTTCTTTTTATATACAGGAATGTAGTCAAAAATATTTTATAGAGCAATACTGTTCTTGTTACCCAAACCAAAAGTGCCAGCATTTTACCTCTTTTCAGGGCAGATCTTTGTATTTTAGTTAATGGCTGCATTAACTGTGCACTAGGATAGAATAAAGCTTCAACACCATCATGATGTTTCTTTAAGCAGTGTTTTTCCAATTTCAGACGCAATTCTAAGAGCATAATCTAAGACGTTCCCTCTGGAGCTGCCTCCATACACAAACACACTTTAATAAGTGAGACTTCTGCCAGGGTCATCAAGACCAAAATGAACAAAAAAAAATCTTCAGCACTACTTTTATTTAGTTTGTGACCCAACTTTACCCTTTAAATATAGAAGGATCAACATACTGGGGCATGACCTCAAAGAGCTGTCATGTCACTTTTACTCTGCTTTTATTTTAAAATGTTATGTAAGTTGGGAAACTCAGCTGCAATGTGTGCTGTATCATATATCTAGATTTATTTCTCTGGATTATGGGAAATATCTGTGGAGTGGGTGTGTTTAATTATTTGCAGATTTATATTGGTACTTTAAGATTGAAATGGCAAAACTGAAAAATAAAAATGTCACCAGTAAATTTTTAGCAACTGAAAGTGGTCACCTTATTAGTAGTCAGTAGTTCTGTCCAAATCCTCAGCAATTCGTTATTACTGCTCTCAGTTGACCTCAGTTTGGTTCAGACTTGAACAAGTCACTGGCTAAACAAGAATTATTATAACAGGAGTGCCAAAGCCTTTTCCCCCACATAAAATCGTATCTTCAACAGCCCCAATTCCATCCTCTTTTCTTAAAATTATTTTGAGGCTCAATCTCCTGCTGTATTAAAGGCAGGAAAATAACTATAGTTTTGTGCCAGAGGTTTATTTTGTCTTTGTTTTGGTTTGGTTTTCACACTGGGGTTGGAATACAAAGGCAAAATGCTCCTTTTTGTACCTCTTACCCCCCAAAAAGTCCTGTATCTGCAACTAGGATAACTGTTCATCTAGCAAATAACTTGATCATATCCAGACATAACTGTAGCATGAATAAAACATTCTGTGATTGTTTGATATAGTTATAGTTTATGGTGAAAACTATATCTTCTTCACTAAATCTGCAAAGGTAACTTTTGAGCTGATAACTCACAATCACAGTCTTGCTTCAGAATGACAAAATATTTTAATTTCACTGATATATTGTTCTTACTGTGACAATAAGCAGGAACTGCATTGGATAGCATGAAATTTCAGTAGTTTTAACAGTAACTCACATTTCAAGGATAAACGTGGAATTCCAGTTGTGGAAAAATATATTTCAATTTACTGTGTTAAAAAAAAAAAAAAAAAAAAAAAAAAAAAAAAAACACTTCCATGTAGAAATATATTCTTTCATTTTATTAAAAAGTGGGTTTTAAAACATCATTCTCTAACCAAAGCCAGGCATCTGGAGAGAAACAGAAATTGTGAGATATAAACTTTCCCTAGCATTTCTAAAGAATATTAGTTTTTTTAAAAAAAAAAAGTTCAAAGCTCACATTTGAGCTGCTATTCCGATACTGTGACCACTGTCATAGGCCTGGTACACATTAGGGGAACATAATGTATCCTGAAATTTACCCAGAGGAATGGAAGATGATGACTCTATCTAAACACGCAACGAGAGTGCAGCAACACGTATGTCTCCTTTCCCACAGAAGGCAGCAGGATCTAACATAAGGACATTTTCTTTAGGCCTTTTCCCTGAATCTCTTCCTCAAACAAAGCCCAGCTACAAGGTATGAAAAGGCAGCAATCAACTCCATTGCAATACATAAGAGTCTTAAGGAAATGTTACTTCTGTGTTTGTGAGGGAGGGGCAACAGACCAAAAAAGAACCAAAGTGTGGTCTGGGATGTTCATAGCACTAGATGGGCATGGTGACATTTGGTGTTTTCCACAGTGGATGTGAAAGACCAGTAACGTTTTCATCTCATATGATAAACCAAATCAGGCACAAGTATAGTTTTGAAAGTTCTCGGCTTGGTTTTGTAAGAGTATGGTATTTCATCAGTTTTTGCATAGGAGTCCTTTTGTCTTTAAAATACCGACCATCATGTCAAGCCCCAGTGAAAAACTGTGATTCAAAGTTTGGAACATAGTGTGGGTGTCATATTTTCTTCCTTACCAATATTGTAGCTTTTTATTTGATTTAATATCTAAGTTTTCACATAAAGTTTGGAGCCATTTCTATTCTGAAATTTGTCCACTTCTGCTTTTGAAGTTTTTTTAGGGATACCTTCAAAAATATTGTTTTAACTGCCGTCAAACATTGTAGAAAAACTAGTAGAGTGGGAATAAAATTATGACTGTCTTTTTTTTAATACAAAGAATAAATCACTCTTAAATTTAGAAGCAACTATGACATGGGCTTCATTTATCCTGTCTTTGGCACGGAGATGAACTAGTTCTGTTTTTCTCACTCTTTTGTAATCAAAGGATCATCCAACCCTTTTCCAAAAAAATGTTCATGGAACACCTTGTCTCTGACTCTAATTCAACAGCTGGGCAAGAAGGGTTATAAATTAAAATATATATATAACATTTAGATAAATTTTACTCAATGATTTAAAATAAAAATCTTAATTTCATTGCTATAATTACAAATATAGGTTCCCAACTGTGTCTGCCTGCAGGTACTGACTGCAGCGGGAAGCCAGCTCCCGATTACGCCTGCCTGCGGGTATTGACAGTAGTCAGGAGCCAGATTTTGCCTCTGCCTGCCGGGAGGCTTTTGATAACAATTGGGAAGCAGCTCCTGACAGCTCCTGACACTGCCTGCTAGCTGGCACGAGCAGCAATCCTTCTGCAGCTCACCAGTGGTCTACAGGCAGTTGAGTTATCCTGGATCAGATTAACCTCCAGAGGTCCTTTCCAGTACTGTTTTTTTAAATAGTATGATATGACTTGCAATAAATTTTAGGGATGTCAACAGGATTTTAGGAAAGGATTTGTTTTAGAAGATGCTAATGAGCTCTGCTGATAGATTATGCCACTAGAGAGGAGAGAATTAATTTATTATGTCAACTGGAGGCTTTTCTAGAAAGTTGTATAAATTTAAGAGCTCTGCAAATTATCCTCTATTAGTACCCTGAGAAAGGACCATTAACTGAATAAGTTGTGTAGGAGCCTCTCACAGTGACTACAGAAGAGTCTATCAGTGCCCACCTCCACCATCAAAAAAAATGCTGCACCAGATCACCAGTGATGTGATGGCTCACAAAGGTCTATTCAGTAATTCAGTGGTTGGTATTTACTTTACAAAGTCAATCGGAGCTTAACTCTGAGAGAATGGGTGGGGGAGTATGAGTGCTCTGGCTCTGCTCCATCTTCTGTCGGCCATAAGTTTTGTCATGGAGCTGTTAACCCGAGAGGTGGCAGAACAATAGCTTGAATTAAGTAAACATTAATGCAAAAAGTTTCCTACCTTGGTGAAGCCAATAAAAGGCTTGTTTGCACTTGCAGTCTCCTGAAGAAAATAAATATGAATCCAGTTTTTAATTCTGCTTGCTGTACATTGGACTCTAAAGAACAGATGTTCTTGATGGAGAGTACAGTGATAGTTTTTGCTTCTCTTCTGAATGATAATCAGTGACAATTTTCCCTCTATTAAATGTGATCAGCCTCCTCTCTTCCAGATGTAAATGTTCTGCAAAAGCTGACACAGTTGAGATAACTGGGCTAAACACTCTCCTCTGGTCCTTGGTTTCCAGACAACTAATAAGCCTGATTCTTCAGAACATTTTGTTCATCATCACTCTCTAGAAATGGTCAGAGAACAATAAGCAAAGTTTGCATTGAACTCTTTAAGTTCATCCGTGGTATCTCTGTCTTAGAAATCACTGAAGGTTCAGGATTTATTCCACAGAATATGTGGCTCTCAGCAGTTAATCATCAGTATAATTAGGTGCTTCTTCAGTTATGAGCCTGAAGCCTGACTGGAAAACCCTCTAATAGGTGCGAGTAACAGACGGCAGTTTTTATATAATCATATTCAGAAGGAGAGGATAATAAACATCAGTATTTGAAGGCAGGAATCACGAGGCAAGATGCCTATTACATTTTTTCCTGGTAAAAATGATTTAAAAAAATCATTTTAAAATGGTAAAAATTATAAAAAGTTGGTAAAAGCATTAGCTCGTGATATTTTTTGAGAGGCTGAATTGACAGCATCTCATATTGCAAGTTGAAGAATATAACTGGCAGAAAGATTTCCGTTTCCTAATTATTCTGGACCTCATGCAAACTCAGAAATTTATATCAGAGTTCCAAATATTGCAATAAAGCTGTAGTTTTCTGTCGTCTCAGACTGAAAATTGCTGTTACATAGTCTACATTATATGCACACATCATAAAAATAGTCAACTATTAATTGATTCCTTTCTTAATGAAGTTGTACAATTTAAAGAGATGAAACCCACAACTAGACCTTATTGAACACTATCATAGACAAGAGGGTCTTGCCAAATTTTTGAAGTTCTAAACTTGTATTTCAAGATAAAATGAAGGAAAAGGTTTAGTACAAAATTGAGACTGGAAATATTATTTTCATGTCATTTACTTTAGAATATCAGCTAGAAGTGCACTGTTTTAATTTCACGTCTCCAATGAAAATTTGTTGTTCTTGAGTTAAAATTGCAAATGAAAATAAAAGAAGGTTATGTTTTGAGATTTCCAAATGATCATTTCTGTTAAAAAAAAAAATAATAATAATAATAATAATAATTTGTATTTATATATTTGGTATGTTTCAACTTTGAGGATTTTGATTTCAAATTACAAGGATTTCCTACAAGAATGTATTGTTTTGTTTGAAATTCTTACAAGTTCATTGCTTGAAAGTACTCCAAAGTACTTTCAGATTAAATGCAGAGCAATAGTTTTTAATATGTGACTCCAAGTAGTTAAATGTACAATTGCATCTTGGAAAAAGAGTATGGTTAAGAGAATGACACTGAGAAGGCATACAGCCATTAACTAGTTCCAGTCATTAACTATTAAGATTGATATAAAGTCTGGTGGTGCCTGAACCTCTCTAAAGATAAGTCTTTCTTACTTATTTGCATATTGACTCATTTTCAGAATAAAACCATTATATGCAAAGTATTGCTCATAGAGTAAAAGAAATAGTTAGCTGCAATGACTGTGGGCAGGTTATGGGTTATAGAGTGAACACGGGCTATAGACTGAATCAACGTTGTTTCTTCCAGGTTTAATATACATACTGAGTTATTTCAGGAGCTATGATTTCTGCCAAGCTGTCGGTTTTGCACAGGCTTTAAAGAATAAGGTAGTGGGGAAAAAACTGCAAATCTGCCAAAATTTAGTCTTTAGAAGTGAGATTCATTTTGTTGTTTAGAAAAAGACCAGTCATAAGTTACCTCACTCCTTCAAAAACGCATTCCTGAAGTGGTTCAATCAACTATTGGCATTTCATTCTTTCCTTCCTTGATAATTTTCTCCTTATAGGTGTTGTTGCCTTACATAGTCAAAAAATATACCAGATAAAATTAAGCCAATATACTCTTATTGGCTGTAATTGTTGTAAAAGCCTTCTGATGCTTAATAATAATGATACGAATTACAAAAGATTAGCAGTAACTGAATTAAAAGTCTGTTATTCAAAAACAGTTGAGAAGTTTCCAAAAGAACTTGTTGTCTTTCCTTTTTATCCATTGTGGTTGAGTTCAAGATAATACTTGAGGGCATTTACTACCCCATGTATAAAAAAATCATTAAGTATTTTGACAGCAATAGAAATCAAAGGTAGTTATGTTCCACAAGTATAACAAGTATTTATCTCACTGTGTTCGGAAAAGAAGCAGATGGAATGTATTTCCAGTATTATTAAGCATTACAACTTGTTTAAAAGCTCCTGAATTTGCGGTGCAGTGTACCTGAATCACAGATTGTATATTATTCCCCAGTCTCATTAGAGCTTTCAAGGAGAAAGCCATCCTTACTTCTACAAGCTACTAGTGTGTCTGCCAATGCAATTTATGATGCAGGAGTGACCATTAACTCCTACTCCTTTAAAACATATTTTCTCTTAGAGACCTTGACAAGTTAGACATAGGACAAAAGTATAGTTTATTGACTTCTGATTGAAGAAGATGGAAAAGTAGTCTACTAAAGAAAAAAAAAAAGTAACAAAAATAAAGTTTGAATTATGTATACAGTAGGGTAATAAACAAGATGTCGTAACTATTAAATCCTTCCATGAGCATATATTGTTATTTATTACTTGTATTACACTGGGGAAGTTAAAGGAGTAGGACCCTGTTGTGCTTGATGCTGTATGGACAGAACAAAAGCATACTTGTCTTAGAGAATTTACCAAATACATTTTTATTAAACCACATATTCATAATCTTCACCCTATCATGTACCTAAGATGTTAGTTACAGCAGTCAGCTATTGTAACCTACCAAAATGAATATGTACTTCCCCTCTTAAAACAACATTTGTATTCCATTCATACCTACAGACCCTAAACAAGATTAGGGCAGCAATGAGCTGCCCCTGCAATGTACCAGAGCATTACTAGCATGTCAGGAGCCAGAGAAGCAAAATAAGTGGCAGAGCATCCCAAGTAGAGCATGTCAGAGGCAAGTAGAGAAACTGCAGCCTTCCTTCCAGTTCAGTTCCCTGCTGTCTAGATCCAAGTAATGAAGCTTTGTTCAGTCCAACACTTACTTCCTTATGCAGCACTTGCTCATGGCCATGGTCCTATTCAGTCCAATTTGACAGGCTGCTGCCAGCACACCTCTTGGTGATGAATATTTGCAGTGTCTGGCTTTAATCATGGCTAAATAAATTTTGTTATGAAAAAACTGTAATTGATACTTAAGGGGACACTAATTTTAAGAGTACATTTTCTATTGTAAGGATTTCTACTGCTATCAGTGGGAATAAGATTAGATTTTGTTTCAGCTACAGCCCAGAGAACATGGTCTCATTGTGATTTACAGCCACATCTTAGCTAACAGTGGTTATGCTGTGGGGATAGTTACAGCATGTAGTGGTATTTCTAAAGACCTGTACAGAAAAAAATAGTAATAGGCAAAGAAAAGAATATAGAGTGCACAGTTTGATAAAGACGTGAAGTCAGAAACACTTAGCTGTCTGATTCACTTTCACTGAAAAGGGCTTAATTTTGCTTTCAGTCACATGGCATGGCCGCTCTGTGTTTTGTGTTTCTTTGTTCCCCAGCATAAGACTATTCAGACTTTTTTATAGAGAAGTCCAAAAAATTCGTTGTCTTGCAAGCAGTCTGATTTGGATACTGGAGGAGATGGTGAATACAGACAGTCTAATACTTGTATTATGACTTTGCTGTCTCTTCAAATTCATTACCTCATGAATTTCTAGTGAAATGTAGATGTAGATTCCAAGGAAATGTTGTTCAAAAACCTGGGATCTGCAGATAGGAAATGACATCTTACCCTCTATTCATTTTAAACAGTCAGAGATTTGGCAACCTTGGTAAAAATGTCAAATAAAAAAATGAAACTATTTCAAATGAAAGGTTTAATCAAAGCTTTGAATTTAACCAATAGGAAAGTCAGAACCTTTATACTCTACTATACTCTATATGCTACTGTTATGTTGCATCTCAAAAGCACAAATTAAATGTCAGAAAAGAATTGATTTTCCCATCTTGGGACTGACAGCTACTTAATTTCTTTGATATTAAATATAGTATTAAGGTTGTAGGAAACCCAAAAGAGCTCCTTAAGTTTCCCAGAGATTTCTTTTTCCCTCTATTTGTTTTGCTTTACTCCATTCTTTCTGAGAAGTAAATGGGAGACCGCAAATCCCACAAATCATGAAAGATCCATATAGGTCTTGAATATTGAAGGTCTTGTTCCTGAGCCCCAACTCAAGGGCACATAGGAGAAACAGTCCTAACTTTACTTGCAGAATGATGGGCTGGCTGAGTTATTGCTGCTGAGGAAAGAGATCTGAGACTTATAAAAGTTAGCTTCCTGGGGATGGACGGACAGACGGGACACACACACACACACACAAAGCTTAGTGCTCATTAGTGAACAAAAACCATTAAGAAAGGAAGAGGAGCAGTCATTACATTATGTATAAGTCCATGATGCTCTCTCAAACCAGACTCAAAAAGTAGTTTTAGAACTTGAAAAGTTACAGAGAAAGGCAGGTAGAATGATCAGAACAGTTTCTGTAAAAGGAATAACTAGAAGCTTTGCAGCCTGGTGACTGACGAGAAATATGATAAAACTATAAAATCAGAATAGCATGGAGGAGATTAGGCAGCAATTATTCACTATCTCTCATAATACAAGAAAAATAGGCATGAGATTATATTGTCAGATATGAAGTTAAAATCAAATAATATATATAATAGTACATAATGTATTTCTAAGTATTTCTGAGGGGGCTGTGGGTACACTAGAATTTGCATGGATTCAAAAAGCAATTAGACAAACTCATGGTATCTACTAGGTACTGACTCAGAATGTATCTGAACTGCAGATGACTGAGAGATGAATTATAATGGAGAAGCATCACTAGATACCTGTCCTGTTGTTATATTCTTTACTTAGCATCTGCTACTGGGTACTTGGCTATACTGGCCTTTGGTCTGAATAAATATTACTGTTCTTACGTATCACATGGTGTTTCCAAAAAACACAGCCATGATGGAATCCTTCTGCTAGAACATTGCTTTTCTTTTCTCTTTATCTGTGAGATGTGGAATACCTGTGACTTCACTAAAAGCCATGGTGATGATGCTTAGCATACATGAAGACCACTCCTCAAGGTGTCTGAAGGTATTCTATGCACAGCTGCATCAAAATTTGTCTACTTGGTCTTCTGTGCCTAGACACGAGGGACCACATCAGTTATGCTGTGTTTATCAAGGAATTTGCAATAGCGAATCAGATATGGATTAACCAAGATGAAGAAGAACAAAGTACAAAGAATCCAAGGAGAATATACCTTTTCCTTCCCCAGTTAGCTACTGTCTGTGCAGGGTTTTGACATACAGCAATGTTGCATTGCAGCTGCCCCCAGACATAACTGATGCTGGAATAGCAGCAGAGGTATCTAGAATTTTTTATTATTATTTTGTTTTTATTTTCAAGTGGTATAGTTTCTCTTTCAGTAATTTTTACTTATACTTTTATGGTTGTTTGATCCAGGGCATCCAAAATCTTGAAACTCAGCGGGAGAGCCTAGGTAGTTGTTGAAATTGTTGAAGAACAGACTATTTTCCCTTCTAGTAACCCTTTGGATTTGTAAATTTGGTTGGTGCCGTTCCCCTTTTCTCGCTCCCTCTCTCTAGTCATTGTCTCTCTAAAACACTGTGTTATCCCAGAGGCTGGTGTTCTTGTGTTACTAATGCAATACTTATCCCTCATGCAGGTTTTACCCATAATCTACCACTTCACATATACACACAGACAGTACTATTCTAACAGGAGCGTAATGTCTTTCAGTGAATTAACAGTACAAAACAAGTTACATTTTTACTCTCTCACTGTAAGTCTACAGTTGTAGCAAATCCTTGGTTCCAAAATTTTCTCTCTTCTTGCTGTAACATGTCCTCCTTTCTCATTTCTTGCACCTCCCTTCCACTTTGGCTTTCACATTTAAGATTTGATTTGTAGCAAAGAGGGCAAATCCTGACAGTGCATAATTTAACTTAGAGAGATGGTGTGCCACTTTTTCACTAACATTACAGAAAAAAACTTTGCTGTGTGGAGTGTAAGATCAGAAGAATACCAAGTTCTATTGTTATATCTTACCTTTTTTTCCTCTAATGTAATAAAGCAGATGTCCTAATTTATAAAATAGAGTTAAAATGTCTATAGCAAAAGAAAAGTGCAAACAGCACAAGGCTTTTCCCATTCCCACATTTTGCTTCATGTTTCTATAATACTCTATCTGTATTTCTTCAAATATTTCTGATGGTACAATATAGCAAGGTTCCCCTGTTCTTCCGCTTCCTTTTACAACACTTCCCTGAATAGTAATGGGAATTTACTTCTAGGCTTGAGAAACAGATCCAAAACTACATTAAATTTTTCAGTGTCTGAAATGATATACAAAATTCTGAAGATTAAATTTCTTCAAATTACAGAAAAATATAGCAGTTATTCCTTCTCTTGCCTATAAAATATTCCATGGCTGTCTTTGGAGACCAGAAAAGGCTGAAGTTTGTAAGCCTTTTGCCTCTTTGGTAAATAGAAATAAATAAACTAAATAAAGCACGCCGCAAGAGCCTACTCCATCATTCCTAAATTCACTTTCTCTACAAATAGGCAGGTGTTTGCTCCATATACTCTGTCAGGCTAAACATACTGCGCTCTAAAAAAGTCCACAGTACCATTCATACTCTAAATATACTGAATTGCCTGAAACACAAACTGAGAGGGACAACACAATCCAAATTTTGCTGACTTTTCTGAATAAATATATGTTCTGTGATATGCACAGCATCTCAGTTTCACCAATCTTTTCACTATAAATACCAGAAAGATTCAGGGCAACAAGCCCTGTTCAATTTGGTGTCACAGTGGTAGCCTCATGGTGCCCATAAAGCATTCGTCCTCCCAACTTGTAGCAAAGGAATCAAAACTTCTGTATGTCTTACCAGTTGCCAGCTGCTGGTTAAATTGTTTGTTGTCTTCGTGAGCCATTACTTATTCAAAGTTATAAGCCCAACATGGAAAAACTCAGAACCAAAGAAACAGCAATTTTTTCTTGTGTTGCTCCCTTGCACCTTGCACTACGTAGCATACCACTTACATGTTGTTGATTATTTGAATTCATACCTTTGTATTTTTTTAACTCACTGCCTGACACACATTTCTTATAGTCTAGCCAACTTCACTGCAGCTTCCTATGTCTCATCATGTTTTCTTGCAATTCATCACCCTAGCTTCCAGCAGTCTAATCGGATGCCATGTAACTGAATTTAACACAACATAATGTGTTAAAAGTACTTTTTTTTTTTTTTCAAAATGTTTTCATCTGCCAGCATGTTAGGTACTGAGCCATGAATCTATGCTTAATGGGGAAATAGAAGCTGTATGCCCAATGAAGTACGTCTGCTGTTTGTGAATTAATAAGCAGAGCTCTCCAAAGTGAAACAGTATTTCAATTTACAAACATTTGCTGTAGCTATTGGCACACCATTGCTTCGTATTCCTGATATTCACAGGTCTTCAAGCCTGTGTCTACCTCCCTTCTTGCCCATGACCAAAGGCATATGTCAAACATCTCTTTTCTCAAGGGCAAAGCCTTGGATAGTCCATAGTTTAGACTTCCTTTTATTTCCATGAGCTTCCGCTTTTTTCTTTGTTCATTCTTTCTTTGTTACTGATATTACTTTACTGAAATGGAGAGGTAATTCCTGTTCCAAAGGAATAAATTAGGTGCAGTGCACAAATCAGCTATACTTAATTTTTTAAATAAAGACCCCAAGACTTGATACAAAACTGAAGGTACTTACATTATCATAGCTGTTGTTCACTTCACTGTGCAATGGATTTTTCTTAAAACATTCTGTGGTGGAAATACTGCTCTTCATGGAGAGGAGACAAAGGCAAAGAAAGGCTAAGCATCTATATGAACCTAATACTTCTGAATACTAGGTGAACACTTTAACTCCTGGAACCTCTTTTCATCCTATCCTCTGAGTTCCTACTACATTTCTGTCTGATCAGTTGATTCCCTTAAAATATTTGCAACGTGAGAAGAATTAATATACGGAAGTTGCCTGGTCTTGACTGTGTCAGATTTAGGATGGCCTCAGCCATTGGAATGTAGTTGATATAACACAAGACAGGAGTCAGGAATGAAAAAGGAAAAAAAAAAAAAAAGAAAAAAAAAGGAAAAAGAAGAAAAGGGAAAGGAAGGGGAAAGGGAAGGGGAAAGGGAAAGGGAAAGGGAAAGGGAAAGGGAAAGGGAGAAAAAGAAGAAAAGGAAAAAGTGCATTTAAAATGTAGGATGCTGAACTTGGTAGGATAACACAGGGAAGTAAGTGGAAAACACCAGAGATGATACGGACAAGGTAGAAGGTTGGTATAGCAGATTGGTTTCAAAAGATTTTGAGTTAGTAGGCAGAGGGATTCTAAAAGCTGGGGTGGGAAAAAGTGGACAGAGAAAAGCAGATTTCCCTAGACAGATTGAGACATAGATATAGGTATATGTTTCAGCTGGAATGAGCAAGAATGGATTGGTTTTTTGGATGTATTATGTTTAAAAAACAAATTTAATGAAGAACTTGGAGAATTTAAAAAAAAAAAAAAAGGAACAGTTAAGTATAATTTCAAATCTAAATGGTGTTAACAACAACATTTTCAATAGAAATTGGAAGTAGAAACATTCTCATCATTCTCATCAAATATCAAGCTAATCTTCACACCCTTTAAATTCCACAAATGATTATATTGGTGAGAATTATCCTGTGTTTGCTGTTTTTACGTGTATTGCCTCCTTAATACAAAAATACAAAAAAGTCAAGTGACTGCATATGTACACATCTGTAGTTATGTAGTTGTCCCAGGGCCAGCTTTATCTTATATCCAGCTTTAAAATTAGAATCTCCAGCACAAATAGCACTGCTCAGTGCCATTGTGCCTGCTAAAACACATTTACTTTCAGCAATAGACAATAGGAAAACACCATGTGGCACTTCGATTACACAAGGAATCCAAATCACTAAAGAGATGCAACATCACAAACAAGTATTTGTAAAGGTTTGTCAGCTCCAATGAAGTTATACTTTTCTAGACTCTACTTTTTCCATGCACCTCTGCAATTATTCACTTCACAGAAAAAGGATGATGCCACTAAAATGATGAAACCTTAATATAACCTTTTCAGCAAGAGATAAAATATATTGATTGGTGACTGCTGAAGGACATCATTAAGCAGTTCAATGTTTGATTTCATTTCTTCTTTCTTTCTTTCCTTTTTTCTTATTTATTATTTGGTTGCCCGGCAGGCATCTCTGTACTGACTGACCCTGCCAGTTCAACTATTAAAGAATTTATCTCTCTGAGGAGGCCTGATGTAAACATGATAATCTGTTTGGCGGCCGTTATGATGGGCTATGAATAAAACATATGACAACACAGTTTGAGTTGAAGAGCTTACTATCTGTTACCAAAGAGAATGTTTGGAAGCTCCCTGATGGCTCAGCCATTCTGAATCCCAGAGGTTGTCCACTTTATACTCCGGCTAACCTACACAGACTACTCACAAAAGGTGTGGTCAACTGTTTTTCCTCACCAACATCTATTTTTCTAATGGGTTATTAAGAAGGAACTAATGCAAGAGATTGAGGTTTTCAATTGCATATCTATCTGTGATGAGAGAGGAAGGATTTTCTCCAAGTCAAGATAGTGCTTCTTCTTCGGAGAAAAACAACAAAGAAGGAAAGAAACAAAAAAAAAACATTGATTTTCTTTAGGGAAGATCCTAAATTCCTTATGCTAGAGTGCTAAAATAGCCATTTGAGCTTACATATGGAATACAGATGAAAGTACAGCAGTAGAATCACAAAAGGTGTTGCTCAGATGCATTGTATTTGTGAACTACTTTAAAGAAGTGAACTTTTTCCTTTGATTACCTGTTGAAACCAAGGAACTCTGATTCATGGTTTTACTCAGGAGGCTGAGAATCACATCTTGGCAAGTTAAAGAGGCAAAACCTGTTTCTAGTTCTTAAGGCGGATAAAGCCAGTGTGGAATTGTTTAATGTGACCTTTCCAGCACAAGAGAACTGTTGTTTTTCTATTTCTAGTTTGTTTTTAAAGCCTAGTCATTAAAAAATGCTTATAACACACTTTTTTTCTTTTTTTTTTTTTTTTTTTCCTGGAAATCTCTCACTTTATGTAGAAGCTTTGGCCATTAATCCTTTAATTATGTTCCTGCATATACTTAATTTTTGATCTTCTGTACTAGGAGCCATAAAATGCTCATTTTATATAAAGGCTGTTTTATACTACTGCCTAACAGCTGCTATTGGCCAAACAACTTTCCAGGGACTGTCTCTTGTCCATCAACAGTTCTCTTTTCAGCAGCAAATAGTACACTGTGCAGAACACTTTCTACCCTGTAGCTTCCTTATTTCTTATTGCTTGTTATTGGATGCCACTTACTCTTTCATGGTAGTAATGGCTGCATAAAATCCAAGTTAGCATAAACGGGTTAAATAAATGAGGAATTATTTTTTTAGTATATTTAGGCCATCAAGCTGTGCAAGTGAAAAGTTATTTGAATAATCAGTGCAACACAGTAAGCGAATGTCAAGGAAATGTCTAATTTAAAATAAATAAAATTAATGACTAGCTAAATTTGGTTTTGATCACCTTCCAGATGAGTCTAATTTATTATACAGGATATTTCTGATGTAAAAACTCTCCAATTAGTATTATAGATGTAAAACCTTTTATTCCAGATTTTGCTTTTAGGAACACACATTAATATAGAATAGCTCTAAGTCCAAAGCTTGCAGAGGTAACGTATTATCAATGAGAAATTAAATGAAAAAGACATGCAAGTGATTGATTCACATTTATGTGTTTGGGTTTTTTTATTCCATCTTCATTTTGATCATGGATAGTTAGTATGCACATTCCATATTTATTTTGTATTTTCTATTGTCTTGCAGGGTCCACTTTTGTGATCATTATTAATACTTCACCCAAACACGTCTGGTTATCTTCATCAGGAATTTTGAAATCAGTGGGCAATATGCTTCAGTTATGAATAAATAAAGACTATTTCCCCTCAGATCTGAGTCTACCATTGATTTCAACAGTATCAGGACTTGATCGCCAGGGCAATCCACAGGTGATATAGTTGACATCAAAGGAGCTATAAGGATTTAAATCAACAGAGAATAAACGCTTGTTAAGTGTTTGAGAGCTACTGGGTTTTACCTGTCTAGGATTTCCATAGCTCTTACTCACTCTTTGTTTTCTTCTATCAGGTGAATATTCAGAAAATGTAGACTGCTTTAAATATCTTGTTTGCCACAGTTCAGCACTCAGGGGGACTTCTTTATCTTTTAGCTTTGTTTTTGGTGGAGTGGGAGGGGGGCTTTTCTTTTTAATGGAAGTCTGTCTGTCTGGTCTCCTTCAACTCTGGAAAATCACTGTTTGTCACTTTTGTAACTTTTGTAAAGTCCCTCTGCTTCTCAGCTTCTTAGTTTCAGCCAAAATCTTCCCTTTGACTCAGGCATCAAGAGAAGGGCAATAACTCCCTCAGTGCTGTGCTTGTCTGATTCACAGTTTTGTTTGAAAAAAGTTGTTCATAATATTTTTTTTTCTTCCTTCAGGGTATTCCCACGTAGAATTTTTCACTGATTTCATTATAAAAGAGCAGACTAGAACTGATAAAGTTGGTCTTAACGATACTCCCAGTTTAGCCTCTCCATTTTGTTCTTGTGAATTTGTTGCCCAAACATTGCCCCAAGATTTCAATTACAGGTGCCAAAAGTTATACATTATTATAGTTAAGTACTGTATCTACTAAGTACTTTACCTGTGAAAGTAAATGTTGCAATAGGATAAGTGCATTCAAAGATGTATCTGGTTTAGTTTGGTTTGGTTTGGTTTGGTTTGGTTGAGAGATATCTTTTCAGCCATTGAAAATTAGTTCTAAATTATAAGACATGCTCTAGTACAAAAGATTGAAGAGAAGACTTAACAAATGGCATCAAAGATGAAAAAGAAAGCCTTTACTTTTTTCAGAAGTGTGTAATGCGTTTCACCAAAAAGGTTCAGATTAGGTATCAGGAAAAATTGTTTAAGGAAAGCTACGGAAGTACTGCATTATTCTGCATGTGGAATCTCTGTTACAGGAAGTGTTTAAAAACAGACTGGGCAAACATCTGTTGACAATTACAGAAACGTGTAGCTGATCCCACCTTGGGCAGAGAGTTGGACTAGTTGACTTGTAGATGTCCTTCTCAATCATACTTCTAAATCATAGTTTTCTAACAACAGTGTGATGCATACAGCTATATGGAAATCCATGACTTTCCTCTTCATTCTGAGAAAGAACTCAGGCGCAAAGGTAGGAGACCCCAAGTCCACCATCAGTGAAAGTTACATGTATGAACCAGCAGAGTTGGAATGTGTCCCTGCAGAAAATAGATACCATTTTGTTTGCTCTCTGCAGCAGTAAGGCAAAAAAGAAAATGGAAGATAGAGAAATTGATTCTATTACTTTGACCCAGTGCAAACATTTTACAGGCTGGATTAAGAGAGACATTCCACTTCACAGCAATCACATGTGTACTTGCACATAGATTTGGAAGGAGCTTCCATGCTTGTGGCTGATTAGTTAGTGAGCTCCAGATTATTTCCTTGTTTGTGGAGTTTCTTAACAGCATAATAGTAAGACTGGAAAATGAAATCCACTGAATAATTTATATTTTAAAAAATTTAAAGTGAAAGGGGAAAAAAAAGTAGATTTCATGCTTATCATAACTCACCTAAGAAGAAATTATTCAGCTCACTTGGAGTTTATAGCATTTGACAACTGTCTTCTGTGTCTTTCTCTTCTACATATTAATATAGCATCAGTGATGTAGCAGAATATTTTTGTGAAGACTCTCATGAGGTGCTTCAGTGATATTTTGAGACACAGCAGATTTCTGGCGTATATATTAGAGTCAAGGTAGGAGTAAAAATTTCATGGAACAGAAGAGCAGTGGGGTTTTTGATGAGATATGAACAGCTGTCACCTTTGAAATTTCCCTCTCCAAATCACTTTCAACTCTGAATATGCTTTACACAGGCTGGATGATGCTGGTGCCACACATCTAACTGCTAATGTTAGGCATGAACTGCTGCAGGGAGCTGATACTTAACAAAACTATTTAATGAGCATCTTTTTTACAGCAAGCAAATTAGTTTTTGAAAATTGAAGAGAACCCAATCGAAATCTAAGAAAACTGTACTGGGACCAAACATTAGATATAAATTAGAAGAAATTAATTTAGGACTAGAGTCTTGTCCTTCAGATATACTTTATAGTATGGGATTTGGAAGTGCTTGACAGTGACAAGAAATTTACTGGTGGTGTATGCCAAAGGAAAGCACAGTTCCTCCAGAGAACATTTTGATCAGGGAAGTCTACTAACAAGATGGTATGTGAGTGGTCAGGGCCAGCTCCACTGCCTAAAGTGAAAATAGGGAAGAGGTACAAGGTAACTGTGCTTACTGTCTACTCAGGTTTTGTCTAAACTCATGTCATAGCTCTTTTTAGCTCTTCCCAGTTTCACATGTCCCATTCAGCATGTCTCAGTGTTACACACTCGATTTACAGAAAGATTTCTGTATATTTCTGTCCACCATATCAAATATTTACAACCAGTAGAGACTTTACTGGAAGCTTTATGGTAACTATTAGCTTACGGTGTACTTACATGATCCATACATAGAAGGCAAGAAGACTTGTTAGCCTGTCAAAAGGTATCTGTGCAAGATTATTTGGGTTCTACTTACCCACGTGCACTAGCTAACAACCCAAAGGTGAGTATTAAGTTACACGCTTAGTTACAGACACACAACTAAACTAATGGGATGTTTACTTCAGAGTAACCTGGATGAGTTGTCTATATAAAAACTTTATGAAAGATTGCTGTTACCCTACATAAACCACTCATATTATGTGATCCATATGATTGGATTTTTGGCTGTTTTTTTTTCCAATATTGACAAAGCCATTCAGTTTTTCATAGTTATTCTGAGAAAAATAATATCCAGTCTTTAGACGTAGCTGAGAAAATAACACCTGCAAAATATAAATTTCAGACTATAACCATAGAGAGTACTATGAACACCTGAGAATGTTTTGTTTAAAAAGTACAGTACTTCTCTTCCTGTGGTCTCCATTATAAAAACTAGAATAATCCGTTTATGAATACCCTAAAACTTGAAATAATTCTGTTATTTTGTTCTTTTCATGAGGAAAGCACTGATTTTTTGCTTCTCCATCTCAAATAGACTTAATATCAACATAGCTGTTTTGTCTAACTTCAGCTTCTTGAAGTGAACACCTTATCATGCCAGAAAACCATTTTTTGTTCATGCACCTGCACAATGATTAATGGAAGTACAATCCTGGAAATAGCATTTGGCAGTTAACAGCTGCTACCAGCACTCTGGAGAGTGCACAGAACCTTGCAAAATTAAAGCCACTGATTTGTTCTCCTCTAAAAAGCCAAACAGAACTCCTGAGTCACGCATGAGGTATAGATTGTGTATCATAATTTCAAGTATCCTCTTTCTTTTCCCTCTTTGCCTAAGAGTGACAAGTTCAAAGCCGGCTGATAGATTACAACAGAAAACCTCTCAGGAAAGTGTCAGCATACACCTGGAGAATATTGCCAACACCAGCAAAGAATTTTAAAGCAGTCAAATTAAAACGAATTTTAAAAGTCTCAATATGAAATATAACCAACCAGCACACCTCAGCCAAGGCAAAAGCATCCAGTTAGTCTTGAGAAAAAATATAAAAGATAGATGAAAATTAGGACAAAAAGCAGCTCTGACATTATTGTCAATGTCATAAGAGAAATGTTCATACTGACTCTCCATTTCCTACATCATAGAGCAAAGTGTTAAATCATAACAGGCATAGAATGATCACTTCTTGCCTGCTACTGGTCAACATCAGGTCTATATTGGCCATACATATGTGGAGTAAATGACCCTATTCAACTACAGTTGTGGCAGCAGAGTTGGTAACAGCTGGCAAATAACAGGCGTTCTGATTGCATGAAGGTTGTATGACCATGTCTTGGACTTACTGTGTACTCAGTAGTAAATGTTAACAGTGAGTTTCAAAGGCAAACTAGAGCTATTCTTCTTGACCCTACAGTGACCTGTAATATCACGTGGCACAGTAGCACACTAGACAAGATACCAAGCAAACTTATATATAGGGTGTGATAACTTATCTAAAGTAAATATTTTCAGGCCACAGATTCAACACCTGAAAATTCTCTAGAAAGTTAGAAACTTCGGGTTTGGCACCAATTTGGTTCCCATCAATTCTTCAAAGGCTTATTGACCTAGATCTTCAAGTGGCTTTACATATGCTTTCAATATCCATTTAGCCTCAAGGAATTTGTAATTACCAAGGGGCTGAAGAGAATGTGAATGCTGATGTAAGTGCCAGAGGTGACTATCTCAAGAAATAAGAGACTAAAGCCAAGTTAATCTAGTTTTGATCTAGCCCAGCTACATAGTGAGAGCACTGTGCCAAACCTGCTTGTGTTGCTATGGAGGATGTTACATACATGTTAGATACTGATGTCAAACTTGTGTTGGACTCCCTGGAAGTCTGCTTATTGCTGGCTCAAGAAAATCTAGCTGTTTTATATTAAACCTGGGCCTTCTTGTCTTGCTATAGAGATTGCTATAAATAAGCATGGTTGTTTATTCAGGTCAAAGTGTGGCCATTCTCAAACAGCTTATGTTTTCCAGTTCTTGCTGATCCCTAACAGTGGTAGTAAAAGGTTGGAGAGAAAGCCGGCTCTGTGCACTTGTAGACATCTCACTCATGCTCTGAAGCTTTTTATGGTTTATTAAATAAATGGATTTAATGGATGTGCTGGCCCTCTGTTCCTTCTTCTTTATCTAATACCTTTGAAGTACTCTCAGTGCTAGCTGTCAACTAAGAAAAAAATATCAGTCAGACTAATGAATAGGACCAAAGTTTCCCTCCCTATTCTTCTCCCCTGAGAAAAGGCCATGGCATATTGTTGAGGCAGTACAATCCAGATTTACTATTCTCCCCATTCACTCTCAGCTAAAAAAAAAAAAAAAAAAAAAAAAAAAGCTTGCACCAAATTGCAGATTAGTAGAGCATCTGAGAACAACTACTTGTCAGGGCGAGAAAGTCAGAGTAAAGACTTGGCCATGGAATCTTTTGGAAGGGAAGGGAAGGGAAAGGAAAGGAGAGGAGAGGAGAGGAGAGGAGAGGAGAGGAGAGGAGAGGAGAGGAGAGGAGAGGAGAGGAGAGGAGAGGAGAGGAGAGGAGAGGAGAGGAGAGGAGAGGAGAGGAGAGGAGAGGAGAGGAGAGGAGAGGGAGAGGAGAGGAGAGGAGAGGAAAGGAGAGGAGAGGAAAGGAGAGGAAGAGACTGCTTGAGAGATCAAATTCAGAAAATATCTCTGCTAAGGAATTTGTGCCACAGGGGCAATGGTAAGACACTGAGCTACAAAAGGAAACCAAGGGCTAGAGACACTGAAAGGAAAGGCGTCCCACTGTGGAATGACTGGAATGCCCCGAGAGGGAAGACTATGTATTGACCATCTTGCTTGATCTGCATGTCAAAAGCAACTTCTGCCATACAGAAACATATGCTGCTTGGAAAAATGCTCTGACAAACAAAGCGCCCGAGGCCATGCCATTGTTCTCTTCCTCCACTGTTTTCAGGACAGGTATATGTCATGAAATAGCATGCCTTTGACAAAGCCCCACGTACAAAAAGGAGTAATGAAAGTAAACAGTAATGGCTGTTTTGTAATGATTGATTCTACCAGAAATAGGAGGAAAATGCTCTAATGTACCATCACAGTTTTTAACTGCTAAATCCCATAAAACTAGATATGGTTTTTCAAGTTATCTTATAGTTGCACAGAATTCTTCACCAAAAAAAATAAATAAATAAAATGAATATGAGTCCAAGCAGAAGAACACCTTCCCTAAAGAACAGTTTACATAACTTAGCAGGTATTTTTGTGTAGCAAGAATGAAAGATGTTGGTAAACAGACAACCATGGAAAAATTTTCTGTTGCCTGAATTGTCCAAACATTTATTACACATGATGGATGCTTACTGAGCACTTCCTGACATACAGCAAACAACCTAGCTTTTGGAGATATGCTCATCCATTAAATAAATATACATCCCAGTTGTTATGATGAGAGAATCCATTCTGCAGAACATGTTGAAACATACTGATTTTTGTCATTCTGCCTTCCAGTTATATCCACTCACACTACTTAGTTCTTTTCTATTTAATTCTATGTCATACAGGTTGAAATTTGTGAGTGAATACAGAGTAATTCCAAAGCAAGTAGTCTTAGATAATTTATCAGGGACCAAACTCTAATTTTTCACTTACCGGTTCTGTTTCCTCATCTGCTTTTCAAGGCCTTGAACTGACCCCATTAGATAGGATCTTTGTCACTGACTTTAACAAGAAAGTTATCAAAAAGCAATGGCTTTTCAACTTGTCTGCTAAGGAGCTTTGTAGGTTTCAATATAAGTGAGTTGATGCTGTTAATGAAAGAATCAATAGCAAATTCGTCAATGAACCATCAACCCAGACATAGTTTTGTGCCTGTTACATCCATATTTCTGTCTAAAGGATAAATTTGCCCTAAGCATCACTTAATTTCCACGCAACGTTTCTGGTACCAAGTAGGTAGGCATAGATACAGGTATAGATATGGATATATATTGCTTCCCACTAAAGAAATGAAAGTGTCTTGAAACAAATAATTCATTCGCTTTAGTTAAAAGGCAAACATATTTGTCAAAATCTTTAACTAGAACTGAAGAAAAAAGTTCTAAACATTCATCAAAGATGAATGTTTAAACTTCACTTAGTGGACAGCCAGTAGCCAATTTACAATTGTTTCAGTGTGGTTCAAATGCCATAACCAATGCTAATAAGAAGACACTGCTAACGGCAATCAAGAAAAAAATCTTTAAACTTGGAGTTGGTTGACATAATTACCTCTGCAACATCCCTTTTCCCTTCCTAAAATAAAATAAATGCTACAGAAGAAGCTGTGAGTTCAGAAATAGGACTTGTATTATTCATTATTTTGTAAGCAGGGAACATTACATCATGTAATGAATGATTCCAAATGTTACTGTTGGAGTATTGAAGGCTGTGATATAACCAGCTGCTGCACTATACAAACTTTCCCAAAAAGTCAGGCTTAAGAAAACAAAATTCCCAAACACAGTCCCACAGAGGTAAGCCAACTAGTTCTCAGCGTGTTTAGTGGCCATTATGGATGTATCCCATATGGTACTAATTTGAGAATTATCAGTATAAGTAACAAGGCAGCGTGGCTGCTGGAAAAGCCAGCAAGGTGGTATTATGTAAAATGGCATCTCTGAGACTGTTAATTTTAGAGGCTGACTTTAGTTTAAGAGGCAGGAGCTCAGGAGATGATGCATTCTGGTGTGATTTGAAGCACACTGAGTCTTGGTTAGAGTCTGGATATTTCCAGGCTTTAATATTTTCCCTAAAATTTGTCACTACAGGTGATACTTGTTTCTTATATAGATGAGGCCCAATTTGATAACCATCTACATTCTGAACTAGGCAGACTCCATCTCTACCAGCACCTTGTAGTAGTTGCTTGCAAGATTAAGACATTTATTTCTGTGCTACCACCTTTTACCACCAGTAAAAGACATTCCTCCACGTGAAATGGCTTTTCAAACTCACAGGCACAACTGAGGTTAGGCTTAAACAATATGCCAGATCAGTCTCAAACCTCTGCTTGGAATAGTGCCTCTCACTGAGTCTGAGTTTGATGCACAAAGTATTAGGCAGTGGCACAAGACTAGTAGCAGAAAGCTCACACATTTAGCCCAGGTACCTGAAGTGCCTGGGCTAAACCCAGACCGAGTGTAAGTGAATTTACCTCCTCTTGCCTTTAGTGCTGCAGCACCCATGCGGCCATGTGGGAGTTTGTCCCAGGGCATGAAAACTTTCCAGGAGTAAGACAAGTCTTTAAAAGAGAAACAGTTTTTTTAGGACCAAGATAGCCAGATCTTTAAGCAAAGGCTGTTTTGTTTTGGTTATACTGTTGCTAGCTGAACAAAAGCAAACCAGACAGACATTAACTTATGTTAAGAGGGGGAGCTGGAAATACTTGTTTGTTTGGTGGTGTTTGATTTTGTTTGTTTGGTTGGTTGTTTTTTCCAAGTGATCAGTCATTAAAGAGAGGGAAAAAAAATTCACAGTGGGAGACTTGTAAAATGGTTCTTGTGATCCTCAAGGGCATTTCTTTCAGTCTTTCAACAACAGAACTGGTCTATATCATAAGTCTTATTTATAAAGAGGCTTTCAGGCAATTTCACACCGCTTTTCTCTGATGCCGCCCAAAAAAACATGTAAACCCGAGGGATTAGTAGTGACTTAGAGGGAAAATAGTGTAAAGTTACAGGATGAACTGAGCCAGTGCAGCTGGCTTGATGCACTGTTCCCTTGGGCTACTGCAATGAATGAAATTTATCTAAGTGCCCCAGCCCACTCCCACACCACCAGTGTACTGGCTCTTTTGTTATATTGTGCACTAGAATTGCTCGGTCTCAGGGGGCCGTCAAGTCCTTAACGGCCTGTAGTGCGGAAAGAGGGAGTTCACTGTCTTGGAGCTGAAAGTTAAACCTCCTTTTATATTTCTTTCTTGACAGTAACAATTGGGAAGCATGGTAAACAAAATGTTTACTTGTGCACTGCGGTTGGTAATGACATTATCAATAAATTGTGGCATTAATTATCCATTGTGGGTCCATCCAGAGTTACTGGTATCAATTATATTTTGTTGCAACTGGTTGATAGTACTGTACCTCCCAGAGCCATATTTTGAGAATATATTTTTTCATTTATTAAATTTTATTTACAGAGCAGCAAGCAAAAACATAAGGAGATGGTATTTATTTGTTTTCATCTCTTGTTTGCTGTATTAACTAACTTACATCTAGTTAATCCACTTCACATTTAAATTGTTATCAAAAGAATCATATAAGCAATAGTCATTCTGTAAACACAGTGAATGAAAATAGACACAAATTTCACTTCAGTCTTCTGTATGCACAAGCTCCACTTTTAAATTAAAGTCTTAAAAACCCATCACGTCTGGAAGTCTGTATAGCTCGTTCCCATTTACTAAATGAAATACGGATTTGTTTGAGGTTTGTCGTGATTGCAATTGTACAGATACTTCCAGCAATTCCATACGTTGGAATACTTAGCATTCACTTGTCAGAGAAGACTGTGAAAAAGGGTAGGAATTTATATATTTAGTTCCTGCTGCTATTGCAGTCAATAGCAATATTGTCTGTTGCTGCAGAGTTGGAATTGGAATACTTTTAATAGCTCTTTAGTCCTTATGATCTATGCTCTAATATTGCTACTCTGTCAGTGAGTAAAAGGCTATTCAGGGTGGGTTAGAGTAGAGTTTTGCTTAGTAAATAGTGCATGATCAGACTTATTCCTTCCTCATTGAAGTGCCGTGAGGATTAATTTATTAATGTCAGTGCAGCACTTTGAAGACATAATAAAGAAAATAAAGTTACTCTGGTGATGAGTGCCACAGAAGTGTCTATAAATGAATAAAGTGCTATCTAAGTGCTAAGTATTATTATGATTACTGCCTGCATTTGCAAAGAAGTGGTTAAATACAGTGGGATGTGGGTGTAAAATTACATTTTAAATGGATCTATTTTTGAGATTACTTATCAGCATGATTAGTGTGATAATAATTACATTTATCATTAATAATACATTTTTGAAAAGTTAGGCAAAAAAAAAAAGCTAACAAGTTTGATTTTGATTTTGCCAGAAATGCACAGTCCTTTCCAAAAGCAATCTGTGGAACTTGTTTCTAGAATGCAGCTGTGTAAGATTTCACTAACATCTTGCAGGTGGAGCCTAATTTTAGTTCAGCCTTGAGAAGGGGGAATTGTTTTCTCTGATATGCACAGCACCATAACAGCAGCAAAGCAGGTGGAGCTTTAGACAAGTACTTGTTTACTTTCCTGTTTAAAAAAAAAAAAAAAAAGGAAAGGAAAAAAAAAACACAGATGATTCATATCGTTAATCATACAGTTTCGATTTGATTTTAACAAGTCTAACAAAATAGTCTGGAGCACATTTGACCTACTGATTCTCAAATGTGGAACAAACCCAACAGCATGGAAAATGTTCAGAAAATGAGCATTCAATCCTAAATGTAGTGGAGAAGGAGCTGGTAAATGCTGGGAAGGAAAATTTAGAAATACATCTGCTCAGTCACAAAGAGCAAGCTGCAGAATCAGTCTCAACAATTTCCCTGTCTCTCATTAGGACTCTGAAGTTATCTTTCTGTAGAGCTTAGAGATTCTTGAGCTGCAAAACACGGAACAGAACAAGGAGATAAAAGCTGAGCAGCATCTCGCTGCCCTTATTAGTAAAGTAAGTCCAATTGGCAAAATAAAGTCAGTATAATGAAGCCTATTCATATATTTTTGATCTGTTTATGCTTTAAGCCCACCAAAAATCCTTATTAGCTGCATGATCAACAACTGGTGACTTTTTCATTGGTAGTTATGAGACTTCTCAGTTTGTATGTAGCAGGGTAAAATAATCCTATTGGGGCTCTGGGGTAAACACTTTATTATTTGGCTAGAAAGGCTATTTTGCTATGCATAGTTATTTTGTAGGCTTCCACATTTTGGATTAATATACAAGATACATTGAGTTTTTCAATTTGTTCCCTTGAAAACCCAAGGGTCCTTTCCACATCTATGCTCCACATTCCCTTATGTGCTATAGGTCATGTCTCACCTGTAAGGAAATCGTGGCTGCTGGAATAGACAATCCACATCTCATTATTTCTAATTGTTCATCTAAAATGAACTGAGCTGATTCAACAAAGAACTATTGTTTCGTGTGTTGTTATTTCCAAGCACCCTTTTGGGGAGTTCATACACCTATTACCCTTGACTCTATAGGCCTTGCCTTCCAAACATCTTTCTTAATGAGCAAGAAAAGACGAAAATTTGTCTCTATCAACTAAATATGTTTCTGGTAATCTCTCAAAATGCATAAGCTGCTCCTGCATTGACAATCAGATGGGCTAATTAAAGGTCTGTATTCTGATTTCTTTTGTTTTATTTTGCTCCAACCAGATGTGTCACGTCTAAATAATTCCTGAGAAGGGCAATAATTTACTTAATCAATTCATGTGATCATCTATTTATTTCTTAATAGCAGCAATAACACCATAACACACTTTATCCTATAGTCCCACAGAAGTTGTCATTCTTTCCGAATGGCTCAGCAACCTCAGAAATGCAGCACACTCTGGACCATAATGGCACAGACTGTTTGTTGACTTCTCTTCCAAGTAGTTCTAGTATGAAATAAGTTGGTAGTGACATGCCTCTGAAGCCCAGAGATGGTGAACAGAGCTCATCTTATATTAAATCTTGCCTTATCTTAGCACTTATAGGAGGTTTTCCAGACATCAGAATAAGTTAAGAGCTGCTTATACTGAGGGCATGTTTTGTTGAGTTGCATCTGTCATCTCCTTGTTCTGTATGCACAGGGCATGGGTATCAGTGACCATTGGTCTCATTTCTGTATATTCTATGCAGTTGAACTTTCCCATTGCACTTGGCTGAGAATGAGGTGTGAGCTAAACTGAGGATCCTCCTTGATGTAATCCTGTGTATGGAGGTTTGTGAAGGAAAACCTGACAAAGATTAGCAGACTACGGATGTGAGTTCACTGTCAATTTTGAGAAAGGAGTAATACCCCAGGAAAGGTTTTGTGGTCATTTCTTACTCTGCTGTGCTACTCCAATTGTAGGGCCAATTTATCACTGATGCTGAATGTCATCTTCTGAAATATTTAATGGAGATTATAGCATTTATAGCTAGTACCATAAAACTGAGCTTTCAAAACCTACAAGAATGATATCCCCTGTGTTGAAGAAGGAAGACCGCACAATAATTCCCTTTAATCTATCATTTTTTGATATTGATTTATGCCTTCCCTGGAAGCAAACTCCAACTGCACATGTAAAAGTTCTGCTCCCTCCACTGGAGTACTGCCAGTGTTGGTACTTAATGTGTACTGGTTATCACTGTAGGTATAGCTCAAAGAATGTTATTCCCATGTCATTGTAAACAAGAAACTTGACAAAATAATGTTTATTTCTAGTACTATCATCTGAACTGCAGCAATGCTTTTAAGGTTGATATTCAGATTGGCAATAGAGACGAGTCCTTGGGCCTGGCATGTCCAAGTAGAGAATGGAAGTACCTGAGTATATTGTAGCATTTGCAAAGAAGCCAACTTTTAGAAACATACAACCTGGGAATAGTTTTTGCCTCTGCCTAGTTTCACTGTTTCTTAATTTTAATGGGGACTTTGGGTATCATAGAATAGAATGGCTCAGATAGGAAGGGACCTTAAAGATCATCTAGTTCCAGCTAAATTTTAAAACATAATCAAAGGCATTCTAAATATTTTTACTGCTTAAGCTCAGTTGATTCTGCAAATATTTTCCAAGTCTATCTTTTCCTCCTATACTTCTGATGTTAGTAGTTTCTGTTAACCCAAAATAAGTGTTTCTAGGATTTCCATGTTTTACTATGTCAAAGCAATTTGAGCTGACATATTCTGTTCTAATTTATTTTTTATAAGTGATGCGAGTGGACCTCAAATCCAGCAGAAGCTGAATATGCTCAACACTGAAGGGATGATCGTAACAGCACAATGGTGTTTCAATATAAGTTAAAGAAGGGGGCATTGCTTTCCTCGTGGTATTTCAGCACTTCCTTTTGTCAACCGAGGGAAGATAAGTTACTATGCTAATTAATATTATTAGCATAGACAAGTCTTCCTGAACCAATGCTTGCCAGTGTATGTCAGGGTAACGCTTTTCAAGTGATGCACCAGCATGATAGGGAACCAAGCCTTTTGTCATTTTGGCCACAGTTAACTGTATTTGGCAAACAAGAACTGTCTGGGGAAGTTAGACCTTGTGCTTTACAGAAAAAAATGGTGTTGTGTCAGACTTTTTGTCAGTGCTTCATGTTACAGGTAATTACAAAAGACTCTATCCTTCCTTTAAACTGTTGACAACGTCAAAAGTAATCGGTAAATGTGATGCTGCAAAGACTGTAGCACTAATGGGATGAGTATCTTTCTTTTTTTTTAATTTTATTTTTCCTGCCCTTTTTTTGGGCAGCAGTTACTTTATCGGGAGATCCACTTTTTCATTTCAGTTTTGAAATAATTATCCTGCTTTTTCCCAGGGCCAGGTTACATGGAGGAAAAAAATCTGATCCTGTTTGGGAGTGTGTTTTCTGGTTTAGTTGGAATAGTTAGATTAGTTTTTTAAACTGTTGGTGTCCCTTGCAGTGGTAAATCTGCTGATACAAATACGAGAAGCTCAGGGAGTAGCTCTGCACCAAAAGCAGTTTATGGCTCCAAGGAAACAAAATCATAAACTCTCTAGGAGTCCTTTAGTTCTGCAGTTGAGGAAGCATTCTGTCGGAAATTTTGTAAATGCAAAATATGTGGGGGGCTTGAATACACCATTTCATGTTCCTGACAGTCATAGGAGAATGGTCATATTGCAGAGATATTTGTGAGATAAAATAGTAAATACATTAAAATATAATACTTTAATTTTTCAGAAGAGGTCTCAGCTAAAAATCTGTTTTAAGAAAAAACTTCTTTCAGCTGAATTATAGAACCAGAGCAGATGACTTCATTGTGAGAGGCTGGATCTCACCACTGCCCCAGAAGTCAGCATTTATGGACCTGCACTGCAAAGAACTGTCTCTGCTGCAGTTCCACTCTATTTGACAAGGATTGCTGAAATCTCAATCACATCTAACTGTCAGCTCTTCTGCTCGGCCTTCCCATTTCCCTATTCTTGATCAGCAAGAGCATGCCTTTTAAAAGCAAAAAGCCATTTCAGGGAAAGAGAAAGAGAAGGAGTTTTTAAATTAACATTGAAATTGTCAGAGACTAATTGTATGTTAGCATCAAACAAGCACTGTTGATGTTGTTGTTGGGTTTTGTGTTTTATAAGTTTTCTGTAACCCCTAATCAAACATGGGCGAGTATCTGCTGAAACAATGTATGTAATTTGTTTACATTGTTAGTTGAGATAATTACAAAGCAAGCACAATGGAAATAACTGGTTTCTTACTTTTATGTGGAAAGTGTTGAGGGGGGGTTGAACACAACAACTAACCAGCGGTTGTCAGCTGCTCTCTAAAATATTGCCTAATTTACAGTTGTTGCATATTAGCATTGCTAAGAATGCTAGGGACATAAAGTGTCATGTTGAATATAGGGTGATGACTTCATACTAGAGCAAGTCTGGGGATATGACCAGTTTGCAGTCACAGAGAAATCAGCTTTAATTAATTTGAGTGCCAGCACTGTGTATAATTACACAGCATGAGAGTTTGCATGCAAATGCTAAAATGCTGATTGTTGAAATACTTGCACTTACTTATTAATACATTGGGACTAAGCAATACTGGCCTGTAAGCAAGGAATAGAAAGAACACACAGTGCTGTGAGGGTAATTTGCACTGCCCTATAGTTAGCAAGCTGAATTCAGATAGTTCTGCTTCTTAAGTGATAAGCATAACATATTAGTCACTCTTGTGGGTGACATACCTTGAAGCCCACTCTCAGTGCACAACTAAAACAAGATGATCTATTATTATTAAAGTTGTCAGAAACATAACAGCAGGATTTGAGCTTCACTTATTGGAGACACTAGCAACAACTCAATCTTGCATTTCAATTTCATTTTTTATTTACTTATTATATATTGTCACTTTTCTCATTTAGGGAAAAAAAAAAAAAAAGAAAGCTTGCAGGCAAATGTACTGCAGAAACTGCCATAGCAGAAACTGCCCTCTTGTGTGATGGTTTCTACATTTGGTACATCAGAGACAATGTCAAACAACCATATGTAGTTCTTTGTCCCTACCCAAAAATTACTTAACTGTGTAAGGTTTTTTTTCTGGACTTTACAGTTGACAGCCTGATGGTCTGAGGCATCTAAACTGATAGCCTGAGAAATAGAAGTCATGTATGGTCCAGTCCTGGGTTTAATCAGTATGTTGCTCCTAGCCATGTGTGACTAATCCTGTTTGCAATCAATTTATCTCAGTATTTTACTGCAGCAATGAGTTTCACTGATTAATTATATGCTGAATAATGAAGTAACAAGGACAGTAAAGCGTTATTCCTTAATTTGGCTGAAAATCTTGTGTCTGTTGATGTACACGGGGAAAAATCCAGAGGTCTTTTGTTGTCATTCATTAATTTATACATCAGCAACATCTGCTGCTACCTTTCTCCTTTCTAAACTCAGATAGTCCACTCTTCTTTAGTATCTCACCATATGGAAGCTTCTGCATATCTTTAATCATGCAGTTGACCTTCTCTGGATCTTGTCAAAGTACATTCATAATTCAGAAAAAAAGAAAGAAAAAAAAAAAAAAGGTTGAATGTCCTTACTCATCACACAGTGATTTTTGTATACATCTTGGTAGTATAACAGAGGTTAATATAGGAGCTTACTTTGTATGCGTCTGAAAATTTGCTTTTTTTTTTTTTTTTTCCTGTTGTTCCTGGAAGAATGTTTTTCATTTGCAAAACATTAACATTTGTCAGGGTTATTTCCAGCCACACAGAAAAATGTTCCTTTGTGTATTTTGATTATTTAAAGCAATTTTGTTTCTCTAATGCATATGTGCATCCAGCACAGCATGTTCACTGCTTTGAATGGATATGTGGGGAATGCTGTTAATTTCCTCATGTGCATGTACAGGAATGCTTTTATTGTCTACTGCACATGTTGAGATGGGGTTGCTTTGTCTTCTCTTTCACATTCTTCTTTTAGTGCAGATTTCTTTATACTTGAGATGTAATAATTATTATAGATTACAAAGTAGACTATAAACTGTATATGCTAGACAGTTATGGTTTGGGCATTTCCAGGGTCCCCAAATGAATTCCAGAGTTCTGTGTTAGGCACCAGCGTTCTCAACCATGCTTAGGATGCTGGATGCTTAAGAGAGGAGTCCAATATAGGTAGATGGTAGCTAGAAAGTTTTCTTTGGCTTATAGTGAAGAAAGGTAGTGATGCTCTACAGAAAGTTTTTGATGGCTTGATTTCATGAGTTTAAGAACGCTCTAGAAAGCATTAGGTCCCTTAAACATACTTTATTTTTTACTTTTTTCTGAGCACAGCAGATTCTGCCACATAGCCAGCAAAAAGTGCTCAAGGAAGTCCACACCTCCAGCATGCTGCAAAGCCACCCTCCCCATGGACCCAGGACTAATAGCCTGAAATGAGTGTGGCAGAGACAGGATTGGTAAGGTGTTGGGAATTGCTGTGTGACTCTGTTTTCACTTGCCAAGCTTCAAGGATGGCTTGAAAATATCATGTTGAGAGGATTATGTGCTTCATCCTGCCTTGTATTTAAGCATGTGTCTAATTTTAAACACATAAATAGTTCCATTCACTTCATGGGGATTATTCTTACACATAATTTAAAATATGTGTTCAAATGATTTATGAAATTGTGTTCACAGAAGTCATCAGAGGGAGCAGTAACATTGAATGTGATGGGCCAGCTGGAGAGCAACTGTCCAGTGGAAACATCTCTCTTCTGTGTCAAAACCACTAGATCTATTCTTCTTCAGTTTAAAGAAAAATCCCAGTTTCTCACGTCCTCCTGTGTACGAACATTTTAGGCCTTTTCCTTCAGAAGTAATTCTTCCAACAGCCCTCATGAGCTGTCTTAGCTATGAGGATACATTATGCTGTGGGCTTCAGTTGAAGTCTCATCAAATGGTATATCATTTATTCTGTCCTTCACTGTGTATTTCAAGCAAACTCACAGATTTTTAAAAACAAGCAAAAGACATTTTTGCCGTTATTTTCAGGAGATTTCAGTAGAACCCAAGCTGAATAAATAATTGACAGTAAAGAAAAATATATTTTTCTTTTTCTGAAACACAAGTCAGGCACAGGACTACAAAGGGGATAGCTATGATTTAGAAAACTATAACTCAGTATTAATGTTTAATGGATGTGGCACATTCCTTGCTGTGAAATGTTATAAATCACTCATTGAAAGTAAACAACAGAATCTTTGAGGGGCATGTTGGCAAGGGTTTTGTGTGGTTCAGAGGTGACATGAAAACAGTGACCACCTGAAGACAGTATTATATTTGTGACAAAAAGCAACTCCACTCTAACCATTTCCTAAACACAGAAAAAAAAAAGAGGGGCTTTTTTATTTTTCCATTTGTTCTGCTGTATCTTAGGTACATTCTTATTTCTTCTGCTAAGATTTCCCCCTCCTATCATTCTTAATTAGAAGCAGTTTTTCATGCTACGTTTTAGTCTATCAGACATGAAGGCTCTTCACTGCATTTGATTGTACTATTAAGTGAACTTGCTACTCCCAGAAGACTTGATTCTTCCATCCTTATTCCTATTGAGATTGATTTTGATACTGACTTTATCCATCCTGAGTTGTTTCTTTCTTCTCAATAATTGTATTGAAATCAGTGGGACTGTGCATATTAGTAACTGCTCACCATGTAATGATGTTCAGAGCACGGCCCAGGAGGACTAATTGATGGCTAGCATGTTAGCCTGCATGAATTCAGGTAGCTGAATCTGGTCCACTGAGTAGTTAGCTTAATAGCACTTTCCGGAGTAATTACAGCTTAGTGTAATGGAGGCAGAGCTGGATCCTAACATGTTTTCTGTCTGTGTTGCTTCTCACATTCTTTTTTTTACTTTTTTCCCTTTCCTGAAGTTAGTATTTGGCAAAGTGTTCCCCTAAATAAAGAAAGATATGTGATTATAACCAAATGAGCCACTTGGAACTAGGGTAAAAAAAAAAAAAAAAAAAAGCACAAATCACATTTGTTTATAACTTGTTTCTGCTTTTGTTTGTTTCAGAAAAGCCTACTACATTTACTCTTAAATGATACAATATGACCAGTGTGATCTTGTGGTCTAAACAATAAGAATAGCTGTTTCTCAGATTTTACTTTCTTCAGCTTCTCAATGTTTTTCATTAAACAGCAGAACTTGTAAATTTTATTCATAAATTCACCTTTCAACCTCATCGATCATCATAATGAACCTTAATAGCTAGATGCTCACATCATACACACTCTGTTGTGGTTCAGATCTTTGTCACCTCCTTTTCTGAAAGATTTTTGGAACACTCGGTTTTTATGTTGATTGCATATGTTGAAGAGAAATTTTATTGTGAATATTGTTTGAGATTGGTTTTATTTAAATAAATAGATGCTTCTATGAAAGAAAACTTACTCAAACCAAGACATAAGTGGCCCCAGTGTTGTATAGTTTCTGGCCCTTGCTAACCTTTCTACACATGCAGTTTGGATAATTGCCAATAGTTTCTGTCTTTCAGCTCCTAAAATTGAGTATTTTCCCTTTTACCCTACAAAATGAATCTATATCAATAGAGAAGTCGTATATACAGACAGAGCACTATCAATACTAGCAGTACAGTTTTGCCTTGAATGTTGCTGCTAGATAGGTATCTCTGCTGAGCACTGTGATCTTGACTATCACTAATAATAGATAAATACTAAAATTAACACACACACCCTAGAAGAGAAGTACCCAAAGGTCTCTCATAGCTCTTAATAGTACATATGTATTATGTTCTGTGTTGGAAATATCATGGTATTCATCCAGGTTTCACTGTGATCTGAGCAATTACTAACAAGCGAAATTCTGTATGTTATGCAGGAGATCAGAGCAGAGATCATGGTAATGGCTCCTCTTGACCCCAGACTCTTCTCATTTGAAGCTCATTGATAACAATCACTATGACATATTCACAGACAGTCGTTTAAAGCTGCTGAGTTGAAAATACTCTTTTTTTTTTTTTTTTCCAAAAATATTTGGCTGAATCTTTGGTGAAAGTTGCCTTCAGGCAAACACATGGAAAATGATACAGCTTATTAGAGCTTAAACTGTGAAAAACTCTTGATAGCTGATGTTCACACATCACTAATAACCTGAAAAGCTATGGGTTTTAGACAGTGGTATTAAAAGCAAGTTCCATGTGATACATTGCACAAGTGCCAATACTATTCATACAAGGGTCCAAATGTTAAAAATGTATTAAATCAGCTTTCTGAATGCTCCTGTTCGTTATTTTGCTGACTTGGAAACCTTGGAGTGTTTTGTATCCATTTCATTATCTCCAAAAAGCATGAATTGTCATGGAATTTACATAAAACTCCTGCCAGAGAGAGGAGACTTCACCACACAGTCAGCTGCCCCTCCTAATCCAATCTTCCCCAATGCAGTTGGCCTGGCAGTTGCCAAACTCTAACAGTGGGGATCTCCTTTGTTAAGAAAAGTATGAATTTGAGCTTTAAAATGAGCAGAAGTCTTTTCTATTACTCAGGATGCCTCCTCTTGCTGAGTTTACATGAGACGTCTAGCAGGAGGTGTTATTAAATAGCCTAAAAATTAGGCAAAAAAACAATTATCTAGAAAAAGGACACAAAAGGCTTAAAGAAATGTGCACTTGAATTTTCATTATTGAGTATCCATGGGACACCACACCACTATTTGAATTTTGTTATTAACCCTTTGCATAAAAAAGGATTTAATACTTTTAATCAGCTTTGAATTACACTTTGAGGAAAGCACAAGTTGGGAATTTTAAAAAGTCTCCTTCATTTCTTTCAGTGTTATTTCAGGGCTCTCATGTTTGCACTTATCTCAAAAGAGTTTTAACTTTGTATTAGATTTTTTGTGAAGGTTGATTACATGGGCATTTCAGTCTCACCTTCATTCTTTATTTAGCTGAAATTTCTAATCACTTCAGTGGGTGGTAGACAGGACTCAAGTGTTCCTTTAGATGAATTTCAGCTTCTAAAAAATCTTAGGGTTTGAGTAATGTATTCTTGTTTATTTTTTCCACTTTACAGATAAAATCTAAAGAGCATTCATCATCACCTGGATAGAAGTGATTTAAAGCAGTTCACAGTTTAGGCTGGCAGCCATTTTCTGAACTTCAGCAAAACACCAAGAAATAAATGTAATAGTGATTTCATGTGGACCTTGCAAAAAGGATGCACATAAAGATACACATACTGCTAGGGCATTCTTCCTGGATCAGCTCTCGCTTTATTAACAAAAGCCAGCCAGCTGTCCCTGCCTCAGAAAAAATGCTTTTTTCAAATTAACTTTAAGGAACCTATGCTCTTTCGTTCTCCTGAAAACAAAGTTTTGTAATACTTCAGTCTCCTATTTTATTCTGTAGGATCCTCTGTCAGTGCCAATGCCCAGCCACCAGAGCCTTCTCACCTTCCTGGTCAGCTTACTTTTTCAGTTCTGCTTCTCTGTTTCCTTCTCCTTGTAGCAATCTTTTGGTTAATTTTTTCTATTCTCTTTTACATTTCTTCTCAGAAGGTTTGGGGATTTTGTTGTTGTTGTTAAATCCTGCTAAAAGGGGTGTTCAATTTAACTGTCATCAAACTGTAAAGACAAGCTACTCTGGCAGCACACGTGTAAACTGAGAAGTCATACAGTCACTACCAGAAATCTTCATTTGGTTTCCTTTGTTTTTACTGGGCTCTATTGATTTCTACTGGAGGACCAGCCTTTCCAAGACCAATAGCAGAGCAGTCCTTTGGCTCTCATCCAAAATGCATTTGCCAAGTAATAGCGTTAGAAACCACTGGAATTTCTAATAGGGAAGGCAATCGCAGTGTCCAAGAACTGTACACTTTGATTCTGCCCATGTAGACACTATGCCAAACTCTACACTCATTTAGAAAGAGATCAGAAACCTCTGACATCAATGGATTTACAAGGGCAGAGTTTACTCCGCGCTAATAGCACTGATGAGAATGACATAGTATTACAAGCTTTCTCTTGCTGTTTAAAAATAATAATTCTGTTTCCAGACAAATGTATCACTTCAGTTCAGACCTTTATAAAAAAAAATATCTGCAGATATATCTGCAGTAAAATTTGTTGAATGCCTTTCTGTTTATGATCTACCTTAATTTTTTAAAACGCGTGGATGTGGACAGAATTTGTTTCTGCATTTGAAAGGAGTTAAGAATAGAGTATAGCCTGTTTACTGAGGTAAATACAGCCTTGGCCTTTGCTCATTTTCTGACATACTAGTTAGTTTTTCTGTGAGAAGGAATGAATGAAGCATACGGCAGTGCATGGCCAGGCCCCCTTGAACATTACTGATGAGTGCACAGTGCTGGTGAACTGAGAAGGAATGGAAAGGACTGCCAATTTTTTATTTTTTGCTGCAAAACTAGAGAATCAACAAAATAACATGGAAGCAACAGCAGAAATGCACAGGTATGAGAGGAATCAAATATTTTGGGGCATTCAAAAAAAACTCTACAGAAAATCAAACTCAGATCTGTAAAATTATTGCTTGGGAAAAGCTGCGTTTGAAGATTTGTGGAAGGATTCATAATTGATCCTTGTACTGAGAAAAATATAACAGGGCAACCTTTAATATTTGTGTCCAAATCGTTAGCTAGTGGAAAGGATGCAGTTCCATTAAACCAATGCAACTGTCCTAATTTGCACCAGCTGAACTCCTGCTCCTTTGTTTGTGTAGCCTTGCCGGCACCCCCTCCAAGGGAAAGCAAACATTCATTGTTCTTTCCTGGGTCAAAGAAAAGTCAGTACAGAAGGATCCCAAAGTTTCCTTATCTCTACTTTTTTTTTCTTTTTTTTTTTTTTCATTTTCATGACTAGCATTATTCACGTACAAGCTATTTGAACTTACAGTGCAGAACTTAATGAATGTACCTGACAGTGGCTGATGGATGAGTAATTTCCATGAGCAGAATTCACGTATTGTCATTGTTTCATGCAACATAATTCATGCTACATTAATTCAAAATGTGTAAACTGGAAAAAAAAAAAAAAAAAAAAAACCAGCACAATCTGAATCACAGTTCATTTCTGAGGAAATTAAAATCATCTTTTCCTCTAAAGTCTTACTTCTTAACCATTTATTTCTTTAACAGTCATTTCAGACCCTTTATTATTTTATTCTTCTGGTGTCACAGAGCCTGTTCTCAATGAGTTGCTTTTTCATTCTAAGTCAAGGCAATGCAATATTTGGATCCATGCAACACTGTCTGCAAACAAACTATTAGTGACTGAGAGATGATCATGGAGAGATATATGATGGTGCCTTTGTTTGCATTCACACATATACACTCATTGCACATTAAGAGTTACATTGCTAGCTATGATTTTATTATTTCCCATATAAATACTTGCTTGTATTCTCATAGGATGTTATACGCTCATTAGAATAAGAGTAGCTCTCTTGATTAAGTTGAAATCCATATCATGAAGGGTTTTGGAAGTTATTGAAAAAGATTTTTGAAAGCTGTTTTCCAGGAAACAATTAAGAAGCAGCTCCTCAAATGTTGGAAGGTACTTCCAGTCACCCAGCTTCTTTCAAAATTAATTAGAAGGTCAATACTTAGTCACCCCTTAATTAGTCAATACTAATTATAATGTGAGAAATATCACAACAAAGCTGGAGTCCTAGGATCCATCCTCTGCTGAGTTGTTAAAATAACTTTCAGGACTCTCTCTGGCTGAGGGTTTGGTGCTGAATGTTTCTTGAGACTGCCTCAGATGGGCTTGCAAATCTCATTAAAATGCTGTAACCAGAATGAAATGTGGTTTGGAGTGATTTCCTTGTCCCTGATGGAAATCACCCGTTCCCAGGATATTGCTATCTCATTTTTGCCAGGGACAATATATCCCTAAGGCTCACAGAGCACTTGGGAGTGAGGGAAATGTTTGGCCTTTGAAATAGACAAGGTTGTGTCAAGAGTCAGTTATTTTAAAAGAAAAAAAAATCCCTGGAGTGAGAATCTTTGCAAGTTTTAAAACTTTCCCCTTTTCAAGTGGTACAAGCTGAGCAGTGGGCTCTGCTTGGCTGTACATTCAGCATTTTATCCATGAGCAAAGTATAAATATTTCCAGAAAACCCATTTCTATATTTATTTTCAGAGTGATGTCACTTCCTTTCTTTGTACAGCTGGTAAGAAAGGATTTTTTTATTGCCGAAGGACTCGAGTCCAAAGCGAACTTTATTTTTGGAGAATACAGGGACACAGCCAGTGTGCTAGCTCTGTAACTGCAGCGGTTTCCAATGTAAATGAAACAATGGAAGTTACCTTCCAGTTCCCCACTTGAATTCTCTGTATTTTTTTGGTCTCGTACAGGCTAAAGAGCACATTTTTTGCTGGGAGTCTCATGTGAAAATATTGACAGTCAATTACCAGGCAGACTCCAGTAGCAATTACAGTAAACTGTGCTGCTCCATCCAAGAACATTAATGTTTTTAACAATTGTCTTTCCAAAAATAGCTCAACTTTACAAAGATCAAAAATGAACAAACATCTATTTCTCTGATGTCTTTGAAGTATTTTCTTAAAAAAAAATCCAGGATTTAAATGTATTCTTCACCACACAAGTACAATATAATTAATGCAGTAAGTTTATCTGAACCTTTGATTGTGCTTTTATTGGTATCAAAATATGTTTTATCACATTTTTATAGAAATGTGTTACATTATATACCCTTTTGTTTACCCTGCACCACTTTACCCCCTGAGAAGAGGCTCTTAGGAGGCAAGGTGTTCAGCAGCATCCTCCCCATGTTTCAGCTTAAGGGTGTGCTTCCCTCAAGGACCAGAATGCTGCTTGGTTTATAAATATCTTCTCAGGCTCTTTCTGTTCAAAAGGCCAGTGCTGCTGGGGCTCAATCACTGGTGGATAGGCAACCTTTCCTGTCTGACTACGGTAAACAATCATCAGGTTTTACCTTCTCCTGCAGGAGTATGAACACGCTCGCTGCATGACAGACCTATGTTCAGGAAAGAAGGAATCTGTCATTGCTTTTGTATCTGCAGAGCATAATTAGCTGTGTTTCCCAACCAGGCTGCCTCATTATCAGTGTTCCTGAAAAGCATTTTTTTCAAAAAAAGAAAAAAATATGTTTCTTCTTCCGTTAGTTGCGTGTAATGCTTAGAATAGATGGTACAGCCATGGTATTCAGAACAGGGGCTCTTCTCTAGCCCAGAGAACAGTCTGATGTTTTAAGGAAGCCAAGCAGTTCCTCAAAGTCACACATGCCTCCAGTGTCTCAGTCTAGATTAAAGTCAGGGTGCTCTTAGTCCTTCCTGCTCCCCACTTAACCACGTGGCCTCTCCCACTGCTGATAATATGTGTCTGAATTACATGGGCTGGGAAAACTGCTCCAGACAAGAAAGAAAACAGCATATCACACCTCCGTAGCCTTGGGACACAGGGCAGGGCAGGGCAGGCTTAGCAGCTGGTTACAGGTAATGCATCTTTTCACCAGGAAAGGTCAATTTAATGTGAGATCCCTATCAAAAATGCTAGTTCAATGCCCTAGAATTCTGGTTTGAACACCTAAGGAAGTAGCTAAAGTAGTACTAGCTAGCTAGTAGCTAGATCCCCTGTCTTTAAAATTTTCGAGTGTTTGGGATTTGATTTCCTGGAGGTTAAGATAAGACTATCTTGGCTCCAATACAGGTTTTTTCAGAACCTGAGTTGATATGGGAATTTTATGTTGTGCTTTCCCTATTTCGTGTATTGTTAAATTATACTTTCTGAGGTACTCTCGTCATTAGTGTCATTTAGTCTCAAAGTTTTATGAATGTTATTTTGAAACACTTCAGATATTTTTCAGACATATAATGGTAGCTACAATTACTAAAAAAGACATCCCCATGTAAACCTGGCAACTTCTTAGAAATCCTGGAGTTCCTTACAAAAGCAATAAGGCAATGAAAATAACATCTGGGCTTTTAAATTGTAAGCCAAATTAAAAATCAGCATTTTAGTTTGCCATTTAAAAGTGTTTTCATTGAGTCTGATGTCTAAAGGAAAATAATTCCACTGATACAGCACTTTTAGAGCACCGAGGGCAGAATTACCCAGTTTTTGGTAAGCCTTTGGAACAGCTAGCAAAAGCAGTGTCACAAGAAAAAAGAAGTAATCACTTTCATAATTTAGAGAGTGCTAAGATCATGTACTAGTAGTACCCTGGATGTTAATTACAGAATCTTGAAGTCTATTCAGTGTTATATAAAGAATCAATTCAATGACCTGAGAACAGATGAAATATGAAAGGAAAGGCTTCTTAGTCTGCCTTTGTACCCTGATGGAGGCACTTTCAATCAGTGGAAACCAGTACATTCATTTACTTATTAGAAAGTTATTCAGAAAGAGAACTACACTGTGAACTGTCTGTAGAACAAACTAATCTGATGTCTTTCTAGGAGAGGTGACCATCTAATATGTGAAATGTACACTATAAAAGAAAAATTTAGCTGATGTGTAGATACATGCTGGTGCTGAATGACTACTAAAAGATAGTAAGGATCAAAAATTTCACCACAACCTTTTCTTTCTGATAGAACCTGTGTTATGTCAGTTTGGGGAAAGGAAAAGGGGTGTAGGGAGAACAGTGAGGAGTCTAAAACTGCAGTATTCTCATTATGGAGAACAGCTAAAATACCCAACAATAAGAAACAAGCCAAAAGAACACAACAAATTTATTAAGAATTCCACTGAACTTTCGGAAATCATTAAAGCATTGAAACTATCAGTGATATTATCCTAATCTGCTGTTCACACAGCATCGTCTCAGTCTTGACAGTTATTTTATGACTTTAAGCAGATACGCTTTGTAACAAGGTTTAATGTAAACTTTTGTTCTAAGAACCCAGCCAAGAATCTTAATTTAGCTTTATCTGCAAAGTTGCTAGATTGTCTTGTTCTGTGGAACAGTCCAAACAAAGTTTAGATAAGCACTTAATTGTAGAAGTCAGATATAATTAAGGGGTTTCTTCCATTCAGCTTCCATATGCATCCAATTGAGCCCCATACTAAGCTACCGTATTCATCCAGTTTGACTATGAATTAGAGAAACCTTTAGGATGCCTATTGGATATTCATTTTAGAATGTGGTCTAGATCTCCTCTTATCTCCTGTCTCACTCATTATTCTCAGCCATTTTCCTGAAGAAAACAAAAACATGAAGGAGATGGTGCTAACAAGCAGACAGAGCAGCAGGGTGGTAGCTGTGGGTTTTGTACCTGACTTGATGGCCGAGCACCATTTAACCTTTCTGTGGTACCATTTCTGTGTGAAATTTCAATAACTGACTTCTTCAGTTAATTGTGCTTTGTGATCTACATGTAGAATACCCTAGGAAGACAGACATTGTTATTTATTATTAAGGATGTCTGTTCAGAAATTAAATATTTTCATTTTAAAAGTAAGGGTTTTTTGTTGTACAAATATGTTTTCTAATCCCTTTTTTGATGTTTTCGCTTGATCTCCAAGTGTCTGTTTTCAATTTTGCTTTAACTGATTAAAAACAAGTTATAAAGCTAAACCAAAATAGATCAGTCCTTAACCTGGGTTGTACCTTTATAAACAAAGCAGTTCACATGCTTTGTATCTCCTGAGGTAGCAGAAAGAAGCAGAAAGAAAGAAGAGAACTAAGAAGGAGGTTAATGCTATGTAAGTCTGACAGTCTTTCATTGGTAGACCAATGAAAATATGAAAAAATAAGTCTGTGGACACAGTAAGACATGAAGAAGTTTTATAGTTAGAAATATAATTTTCTTCATATTTTTCTATAAATGATAAAGGGGAAATATAATCCTTAGGACTAACCTACTTAAAGGGCAAAGTATGCAAAGCACCAACAATAGAAATGGTGTCCAAAAAAAAAAAATGAAAAAAGTAAGAGATGTGATAAAAGATAGGAAAAAGATAGGAAACTTAAAGAGCATGCATAGAGCATGTATATAAGCATGCATAGAATAGAATTGTAGAATATCCTGAGTTGGAAGGGATCCACAAGGGATCATCAAGTCCATCTCCTGATTATATGTCTATGTTTAAGAAAAAGGCAGATAAAAAAGCAATGAAACAGAAACAAAAAGAGTATGATTAGGAAAAGCAGCTCTACATGGCTAAAATGGAATGAGTTCTGAAGGTTTAAGTATTTTGTTTGCCGTTTTCTGATATAAATTGAGTAAACCAGTTCAAATTTTTTTCTTTAGGGGTAAGATGTTTTCACAAAAACCTTTTTTTCTCTCTTTTTTTTTTCTTCCCAATCTAGTATTTCTTAACTGTTTAGCTTGTGTATATTCAGAGTAAATACTTGCAATTTCTCAGCCTTGAAAGGCTACATTTTAACAGGAATTTTTTGAGATACGTAGGGTTAATGAATGTGTTTTTTTTTTTTGTAAGGAATCATGAAAGGATGGAGCTGATGCAAAGTCATGCTGTAATTGGATAAGAGTTATATTTATTCTTGAATGGAAAAGTACTGCTAGCATTTTCTAAACAAATTATTGCTCAGCAAACTACTGGGAAATGTTTGTGGGAATCTATCTTCGAGGCAACATTTACCAAGAACTCCCTGGAAACTTCCCAGTTGATTACTGGCAGTCAGGGTGAGCTTTACAGCGCTTTTTCTGGTTGGTGGGCCCTGCTGCGTACCTGCTGGGTGCAGTGAATGGACATTGCTGAAGTTAGGTCAGTAACAATCTTTTGCTTGCTTGAGATTTTCACATGGAATTAGCAAATAGTTGGCAGAGGCTTTTATGTATCACACAGACCACGTCTCAAACCACATTTCATATACAAATTTCTCAACTTTTCATCATGCCCATACACACAGTTTCTGCAATATGTTTTTGAATTGTTTCTTCTATTGTCAGGAGGGGCTGTTTGACTCAGATTTCAAAAAGAGGGTGAGATTTTCATTTTTAAATGCTTGGCATCCTTCAAAATAAAAGGTTCTGTATTGTAAAAAGTTATAATATAACTAGGACATTATATGTAAACATAAATTGTAGTACTATATTGACATGTATAGGTATATTGGGTATAATCACACTGTCCACATTTGAAGAAAAAAAATAAATAAATAATATATCCATGGGTGATGCTGTCAGTGGGATGGATGTGTCTGTGTGCACGTAGCCATAAACATAATTTTCTTTTATCGAGAAGAAAATGTGTACAGCTTTTAGCCACAAAGATTTCAATAAGCATTTGATAAAGTTAACTCGGGTTAACTGTGAGCTACATGAGTTTCTGTCCTGCATGGTGTCACAACAGCTCTGTGCTAGAGAGAGCTGTCCTCGCAGCCTTGCCTGTGAGGGCAGCTGGCATCCAGGGCGGCCAGGCTTCCCTGGGGCCTAACCAGGGCCTCCACTGGGCCTGCCCTAGGCCTGCCCTGGGCCTGCCCAGCTGGGTGTCCTGCCCAGTTCCCACTGAAATGGCGGGCACAGAGCTCTGAACGTAACAGAAGAGCAAGGACTGGGACTGGGATTTTTCATCTTATAATTCGGTTGCTGCCTTTGGCTCAGTATTAATTACAGAGACACAGTTTCCTACATCTTCTTTGGTTGTGCCACCAACAGATGACACACAGAGACACAGTTTCCTACATCTTCTTTGGTTTGGCTACCAAATGACCTTCTAACACTGGCATCTTTAGCTTTAAAACAACAGGTATCTCAGGAACAAGCACTTGCTACCTATATTCTAGTCCTGATCCCCAAACCATGGTCTTCCTGCGTTTGAATGATCCAAGAGCTACTCAGGTCCAACCGCAGGCTCAGTGGCTAAGTATTTACTTCATCTGCTAAAGAAAACATTGATGATTCTCTGAGGAAAGTGGAGAAATAGCAAATATGTATACTGTCTTTATAACAGACGGAAAAGTGTTCAGTAATTCAGGTTAACATTACTGTTTTTAATTCAAAAGACCCTTTAAAGCAATTGAAATTGCTATTTTAATTATTACATGTACATATAATATTCCTTAATGCTGCACTTGCAACATAAAAAATCCAGCTGAACAGTACAACATGTGTAGTACTTTGGGGGTCATGCATGCTTTGATTCCATGCTTTCTTGATGATTGTGTGTAAGTTTGTTATGAATTATTATTTGACTGACAGGACTTACAATGATCTAGATGCTTTCTCAACACTGAAAAGCTTACATACCTTGTAATTACCTTTAATGTATTCCATTTTTTTGTGTGCATTTGTAACTATGACATCTGGTTCTTTGCCAGACATTTTGGGTGGCTTGCTATACACTTAATTCTCAAAGTGCTGAGTGATACGGTCATGGAAAATACCTCTTCTTTGCCCATTAAAAAAAAAAAAAAAAAAAAAGGCAATCATATCAGAGATGTTAAAATTTATGCTAAGTCTATTCAGTGAAACATAAATAGTCATCACTTGGAGAACTTGCTGTGCAAGGCACGATCCTGCAATATGCTAGGCTCTTGCAAGATACTCCCAGCACCCTTAGTGTTTAGTGAGTTGCCTGATGCTCAGCACCTTGTAGGATCTGGCCTCAGAGAAAGAGCATGAAAGGACCCAAAGCAAACTGGCAAACATTCAGCTGTTCCTTGTACTTTTCTTCTCTCTCAAAAGTAACAGTTCAAACAAAGGATTAATTTAGAAAAAAAATAATTAAAATTGAAAGAAAAGGAGGAAGGAGGATGTGTGAAAAAGAATGTTAATAACAGTATTTGAAGAGGGAAAGAAATTAGAGAGATGAAAAAACTGATTTTTCTTTTAAATAACATTAGGAAAGTTGTAGATGTTGTTTAATAATGTCCTTGAATATTTTGCAAGTGGCACAACCACTTCATGAGATGCCAATTGCTGAAATACAGAGTTGTGATTTAAAGTGACAATGTCACCTTAGTTTTAGTCCGAGTGATGGATTTTGTTTTGAAATGGGTTATACCAAACCTAACATGGAGAGATGTGTTTGCATTTGTTTTAATTTCAATTAAAATTACTCTGGTTAAAAACACCACTCCCACAACTTTCTATTTTAATTTTATATCTTCTAATGTGAATTCAAATGGGCTGTACAAGATCCCAGCTTCTCAGGAATAGAGCTGATGCATCCAGACAGCCAAGACAGACACCAAAAATCCCAACCTGTATAGATCAGCTTTGAACATTTCTTTCTTTTTTAACTGATTTTTTAAAATATGGAGGAAGCCTATCCCTAATAGCTTGCGCCTGGTTTATGTGAAAAGCTAATATGAAATCCTGTGATACTGATATCACTTTATTTTCCTTTTTTTCTATTATTATGATAAAGTGTAAAAGGCGGTGGAATAGGAAGCCCTAAGTCTTTATTTCATTGTTTTTTAAGTAGCAGATTGCATAGTAAATCAACTTAATTTATGTACCTTGTTTATTGTTAAATTCTCCAGATTCATTAAAGCCCTGGAACTGCAGTTGAATAGCAGAAAATGACCTCTTTTCCTGGCTGTTTAATCCATTTTCAAGCTGCATATACCTCTTTGAATATGTGTTAAAGTAGTAGCCTCATTTGACAAGGAGATTTCATAAAGCTTTGAAGTGTATCATTAAAAGGGACACTGTCAATTTGGATTTTTTCAAGATGACCAATTTAAAAAAGACAATCTTTTTGAATGTTGGAGGGTTTTTTTAATTCCTAGAAAATGTCCACTTTTTTTTTCTTTTCTTTTTTTTTTTTTTTTTTTTCCTTCCCTCTGTGCATGTTTAGAACCATCGTTTGGAAGACCAGGGAACATTACTATCATAGTCACAATAATTAATCCTGAACACTTTCATATTCCCCTGCATACATCTTTTTCTCTAACAGGAGCTCAGCCCAGTGCATACAGCCTGCCTGAGGCCTGTGAATCCTCTTGGCGTTATTTTAAAACTTTGAAACAGGACTTCACTAGAACAGGGCTTTGTCCTGGTCTGGAGCACTGTGCTTATTTTCATTCTTTGCCTGCTGCCTGCTGTTTGGTGAGGTTTTTTAGGTCTGATCTTTCCAGCATGTCTTTCCAGCAGACCCCTGCCTGCAGAGCCTGCAGTGCCAACCACCCTTTCTGTCATGGGTCCTTGACAGACAAGCTCTGCCAGATGTCGCTGCCATGATTTCGGATATTCATGCTTACAGCTGTCCATCTTACAGTTCTGCTGGAAATTACTGTCAACCTACAGAGACAAGAGAGAGAAGCATGTGCCTATATGTTAACCACCTCCATCACATCGCCTGCTAATTGAAAGAGTCTTTGCCCTAATCTCCCAGACTGGCATTGGGATTGCGATCTTCCAGTGGAGGGGCAGGACAGACAGCTGGGAAGCAATAACATCTGAAATTGTGGCAGCTTTGTACTTCTGTGTATGTCAGAGCACAAACTACCTGCGCTACATAAACAGGGGAAAAATCGAGTGAAAAAAGGTCTTTCATCTTTTTCATCTACACTGCACGACAAGTTTCTAGATGAGAAAGTGGTATTCAAGTTCCCAGTGTCCTTTTAAAATATATATATTTTTCTCCGTAAAGTTGTTGCACTGAGAATATTTTATCCAAGTGATTAAAGTTACTTTTTACTCTTACAGGTTGGGTGCAGAATATTTAAATATAAGAGAGAGAAGGAACCCTAGATGTGTTAATACCTGACAGTTTATGGGAATGTGTTTCAGATTACAAGCAAAGCATGTGCATGCACACATGAATACAGCTGTGGTTTCTCTTCAGCATTATGTAATGTTCTTTCATAAAAGAAAGGAGCAAAGGCTCCTGCTATTCTGTTCAAAGGAAGGACGTTTATATATTTTATATGGCTCTCTTTATACTGCTGTGTTATGGTATGTAATATATTGGAAGTTCCCAGTCTGCAATAGACCCCCAAAGGGTAGATGTGTAGGTCTAGGAGATGAAAAAAAATCAAAGACATGATCTCTTGACAGAATTATATAACCTTCTCACACTGCCTCTGAACCTCATTGAATCCTCCAAGTGACAGAAAGCTGGCAAGCTAAGTAGAAGCAGCTGCTTGTGATGGCATGCCTAAGATATATGAATCTATTCAGTGTGATCAATGGCTGAATGCTCAACAGCCCAAGTCGTTGATCATCACGATGACCCCAGTTCCTGCTAAGTCCATCAGGTTGCTGTGAAGGCTTAAAGAAGGAGGGAGTGGAAGGCAGAAAGCTGGACATAAGCAGCAAAGTGAGGAGAAAGACGGAGGCACGAGCCCTCCTCATAAAAGCTATTCAGGAAATTGCAAAGCTCATTACTGTGTGTGCAGTACTTGATCACACTGAAGTTTTGCTTTAAGGTGTATACCTGAATAAATGCAACAAAACTTTCTTCTGAGCATAGTCTTGGATTGCCACAGAAGTCTGCCTTCTGTGGAATTTCAGTCAGGGGTGGGGGTCTACGTTCTCCATGCTCCTTTGGCAGTCTCAGACATAATACATATGTGTGCATGTGCACATGAACCTTACTTTTGATATTCTTTCCACAAATGTAATGCATTGTAATAAACAAAATATGATCCCACAGCATATGTCAGGTTTTGCCAAAGAAAGCAATAAGGATATAGTGCAAGCTGAGTGTTTATTATATGAATGTGTAAAAAGGGTACAAGTGAGTTTTGTTAAATATGTTCTACTCATCAGCAAAAATAATTAAACAATTAAATTCTTTCACAAAAGGAACTATTTTAGTGCAATTGCATCATGAAAAGTGACTTTGTGAGAATGGCAGAACAGGTTTCAAAATGCTTTAAGTCTCAGAGGATTTATCTAATTTTCTCAGTTCACTAATAAAAATATATTTTACAGCTTTTAACTGCAAAACGTGAAAAAGTCACATGAGCTGCAAAAGGCCAAGCTGGATTCCTTTTATCTTATGTATCCTGTTATTACTAAAGATGTTCCCTGGTAAACCAAAGCAGTTTTTCTGCTACCCTTCATTGAGATAGTTCAGTTTTAGTACAGAACAATTTAAATGTACTGAGGCTGCATAACTCTCATTGTTGATACAGAAAGTAATGCCAAAAGTGAATTCAGTTCACTCCATCAGAAGTGGGAATAAAAACACTTTTTTCCACTAAAGTAATCATACATGTATGTGAATATACACAAGGGGCCTGATCCAGAAGTAAAAGTCTCTCCCAATAACTTGGAATCTGGATTTAGTCCAAAGAGCAGATCTGTTGAACAAAAACAGTACATTTCACATTGGCACTTCTGAGCATGGAAGTGCCCTGTAAAGGCAAATGTCTCTGAGGTTGTTGTTTAATGTAAGGTTTGATTTGTTTCACAGAGCTCTATTCTGAAAGGAAAAATAGTCTCACATATACAAATTGTTTAGTTTGACATAACAAAAAAAATTATGAATCTGAGCTATTTGCATTTAGTATGCATGATGCACTGATTATGAGGCTTCAGCTTAGAGCCAAAGTGCTCAAAGCAGAAGAGAAGATTAATTTCCGTTTTCACCAGGAGAAAGCCACTTCCCTATTTGTTATATTATTCTGATTCATGCATTAATATTTCTTTTGTTTTCATTTTCACTGAATTTCCTTTCATTATATAGCAGTTGGACTATAAATATAGCCGTTAGTAAGATACAGTTTCCAAGTACATAAAATCAGAGGAAGAGATGCTTTTTTTTGGCCTGGTGCAAATTGGGAGTACTTCCAGTAGTACCATCGGGATTACAGCATTGTAAAAATGAGATAAAATTACATTCTTAATCTTCCTTCCTACCATACCTTCATATCTCCATCTCCAGGTCCAAATGTTCTTTGGTTTTTTATTGCCTCTAAGTCAACAAAGATGCACTGTGGTAGTGATAACAGTTGGGTAACACTGTCATGAAAATAACTGAATTATCTGGTTAAATTGCAGTTCCTTATTTCATTATGTGACTGGGATATCAAGCCATCTCATTTTTCGTTCTCAGTGTAAAACACATAATGATTTACACAGCAAATTCTTTCACTATGACATACATTATGTTGAGGTTTGAGTGAAGGGAAGTAGCAAACCTACAATTTTTATTAGCAAAGATGAACGATCTATTCAGTTTGTTCACCTTCACCTCTGATGAGTGCATCCATTTACACCTGCATAAAGTGTGATTTCCAAACACAAATTTAGTGTTTAGTTAACACATGCTATAATAATAGTAACTAATACTATTAATGTTTTTTATGATTGAGTCTTTGATCTCAATATGTAGACTTTGGCCAAGCCAAATTCTGCACTTCAGTCATCTCAGATATTCTTTATGGGACTTCACAATTAAAATGTCCTCTTTGTATTTAATTTTAGAAATACTCCATCAGGAGTTTTTTAGTGAAGTTCTCAAAGTTGATCTCACATAGCCCACCAATTAATTCTAGCTGGGTCTTTCATGTTACTAGCTGTGCTTGGCAGCAAATATACCTTCCATTATGCTTCCGACCTAGGTAGAACTTTAACTTACTGTTTCTGGGCTCTTCTTTTATGAATTCCCATCATACCTCTCCACTCAGTCTCAAAGCTTAATGAGAAATTCCCTCCATTTTTATTTTAAAGGTTGACAAAAAGTCGTGCATGTCATCTTGCTCGAAAGTCACAACACCTACATGAATATTTTTGAAACTGCATTTCCTGCAGCAGAAGTGGGAGCAGTCAGTAGGCCCAGAGGAACTCCTAGACACGCAGGGCTGGATAAATTCCTGCTGTTTATTTTTGTCTTGCCTGTAGGCATTTTTTAACAGTTTTTAGTTCATGTGCACTTTTACCTCCTGTTTAGTTTTAATTAGTCTAACAACATAATAATACCTTCAGGGAGTATTAGTACTACAGTAAAAGCATACATAAATTCTGCATGTACATATATGTATATGTGTGTGTGTAACATAAAAACTGAGGAGTGCCTCCTCCCTTGTAGTAATTCCACTCTTCAGCTTGCTTAAGATGTAAAAAAAGAAAAAAAAAAAAAAAAAAAAGATGGTTACTTGCCTAAATTAAAGAAAATGAACTCTGTATTGACAAGACTTTATACAAAGTTTCTTTAAACTTGTAAAGTTGAGACTATGAGACTGGAGAGCTGAGCAGAAGTTGCTCCAAGCAATATACGGAGCAGTGACTCTCCACCCTGGGGAGAGAGAGAAGCAAATATGTTGAACACCTGGAAGTGGAATAAAAATAAATATATAAATAAATAAGAACTATGGAGAATTTTACTCAGTTTTAAAATTTTCCTGTCATGCCACCCTGTCTCTCTGTCATGCAAATTTCTCAGTTCTTTGGCAACCATATGAAGAATAGAGCTGCCACTAGTGCTGGGCTCCATGTCCTCTACTTAAGGCAGGACGTTTAGGCTACAAAGAGTTGTCCAAGAAAATGCTCTCCCAAGAAAATGTCTAATTTGGTGGATCAGGAAGAGGTGCTGGGATGGATACCTGGAGTCCAGCAGCTCCTGGAGAGGTGCCTGCAGCAAGCGGGGTGGTGCCAGACAGTAGGAGGATGCCAGGAGCTCTCCTGGTGCCAGAGGGAAAGGGAGCCCTGCTGGGTCTCTGAAGAGAGACTTTGGAGATTACAGAAAATGTAGTTTGTTATTCTCAGAATGAAGGAAGGGGCCAGGTTAGAACAGAGGCTAAGGAAACACCTACTTGGAGAAGGAATGAAGGAGCAAGGAGGAGACAAACTATTACTGAAAAATAAAGTTGACCCGTGGCAAAGATTTGTAAGCTACTGATAAAATCATGGTCAGAACTGCATCCCCCCCATATAGAACAGTATGGCATGCCTAGAGATTGCATTATATTACACTCTATTATGCCGTACAGAAAGCACATCCCACCAACAAAATTGGTTTGAAAATGTTTTACTTGTGGTTATTACAAATAAACACAACCAGGTAAAGTGCTTCATAAAGTTTAGAGTACTTTAACAAGTTGGCTTTTTTGTATATATAACTTATTTATACTCTTTTGGGTAGTTCTTTCATACAATCCCAGACAAAACTAAAAAAAAAAAAAAAAGGCAGGAAAATATGATGCAGAACTGGAATATATAACAGGAAATTTACATGAATAATCCCAAATGTACGAGCCTTAAACTCGTATTAAACTGTTTTTATCTTGTAAATGCATAAAATTAACTAATTAAACAGGAATGTGCAGAGAGGAACAAATAATAACTGCCCTATCCCACATTTTCAGATCATTTCTGTTCTGTGCATCTTTCTTCATACAGTCTTTGAACCTATGTCAAATGTTTCCTCTCTTCTGTACTGCAGTAAAATCACACACCGTCCAAAAAGTATCTCCTAATGACCAGGCACTGTTCCGTGGGGGTTTTGCAATATCTTTTACAAAAGTCCCCAGTTTATAAACTTTTCAAACAAGGAATATATTGTTTGGCGTAGATTCCCAGTTGTATATGGCATAGATAATTACAGCACCATAAAATTATTATTATTATAAAGACTATGCACCAGATTCCCAGCTGGTAGAAATCAGCATAGCTCTTCCCATGTTACATGAATCAACTTTTAAATGAATTCTCTGAGTGGAACAAGTCACAACAAATATTTTGTGATCTTTAGCTATGCATGGATATTGGATTTTTTAGGTATAAGTTTTTTTTTATTATTTATTTGAATTTTAGTACAGAATTGCAAACTCTGAACTTTAAATGATCTTTGCGTTCTCTATGGCACAAATATAATTTGGGAACATTATTAAAACTTATGTAGTTTCATATAAAGCATATATTATATATACAATTCTGCAAGGAAATACCTATTTTAAACTCCTGGGACCAGTTGTACAAAAATAAATAGTTTTTATTTATATGATCAGACCCATTGATTTCAAAGGGGTCGTGTGTACATCTTCAAATGTACTGATGTGAAAAAGCATTGTAGATTCTGTAATTTGTAGTTTCTTGTTCAGAACACTAAAAATATAGCAGCTTCGCTGATGGATTAGGAAACAGTGCTATCATATGAGGTCCCAGAGAAGGGCCACAAAGATGACCTGAAGCTGGAGCACCTCTTCCACAAAGACAGGCTGAGGGAGCTGGGGTAGTTCAGCTTACAGAAGAGAAGGCTCTGGGGAGACCTTATAGCAGCCTACCAGTACCTAAAGGGGGCCTATGGGAAAGCTGGGAAGGACTTTATCAGGGAGTGTAGTGATAAGACAAGGAGTAAGGGCTTTAACCTAAAAAAAAAAAAAAAAAAAAAAAAAAGTGTTTAGGTTAGATACAAGGAAGAAATTCTTCATTCAGAGGGTGGTGAGGCTCTGGAACAGGTTGCCTGTAGAATCTGTGGATGCCCCATTCCTGGAGGTGTTCAAGGCCAGGCTGGTTGGGGCTTTGGGCAGCCTGGCCAGGTGGGAGGTGACCCTGCCACAGCAGGGGGTTGGAATTAGAGGATATTTAAGGTCCCTTCCAACCCAAACCATTCTGTGATTCCATGATTCTATGACATATGTTAGGCTTCAGCAACCCTGTTGGAAAAGTCTCTCAAGATCCTCAAAAGACTTCCCACATACTATTGGCTTTTGTGTTATATATGATCAGATCCCTTATCATGTATAAAAAGTATACTGGGTACTTTTTTTTTTTTTTTTTTTGCTATATGTTCTTTTAGTATCTTGAGCTATGAAGCCTCTAGAAAAGCTGCTGTGGCTCACCAGGAGATACACTGTAGAGTGATTTTATATTGCATGGTCAGGGAGACTGGTCAGACTTTGTAATGATGACAAGATGTACAGTGGCTCTGATTCTGACTGACTCCATTATACCTCTCTGGGACAGCAGCGGCCCAAGTCAATACTGTATCTACCTAGCAGTAATCCAAGACCTTACTTGAAAATGAGCTGTGAGAGTTTATTACTTGCGAGCAGAGAAAAAGGTATGAAAAATGCAAGTAGAAACAAAAAGCAGTGTAGCATATTTATTCTGATGTAAAAAATTAAAATCAACTAATTGACTTTTTAAAGACAATCTTCAAAATATGCAGAATTATGTTTTAATGCTCTATGTCTATCATTCTTTCCTGTAGGTCTGACTGCAATCCAATCTAATTCAATCCATCTAATGCATTTCTAATGTGTTTTTCATCATAGAAGCTAGGCACCATTAGGAACTTATCTCTGTTCCCACTTTACCTTGGTGGTGACATGTTTTCAAACCAGATGATATTCTGTGTCAGAAATATCAAGATTTCCCATAAGCAGAATTCAGTAACCCCCATGTACTTTTAGCTTCCTGATTCTTCTTAGTGACTGCATTTCAATATGTAGTCCCCAGTATCTGCTCATCACTCCTAATTACTTTTATTTTAGCCTATGTTCCTGATTTCTGGGCCAAGAAGTTTACAGAACTATGATGTACTCTGATGATGCATTTAATCAGGGCTGAGTAATCAAACAGAAAGCTTTTCAGGGCAGGGTGGAATATGGGAGGAACCATATTGTCTGCCCAATTATTGTGTTTCCTGTTCTCAGCCGACAGAGATCCTGCAGGGACCAGAAGACCTGCCTGTAGCTTGATGGGAAGTTACTGAATAAGTAGAAGCCATGTGAAAAGGGGAATGGTGGCAGAAAAACAACATAGGATCAGTGAAGTACAAAAAATTTAAAGTGTACACACTTTTCATTTTCCAAAGCCTTTGTCATCAGGGTGCAAAACTCTCTAGAAATATTTGTGGGTGAGGGGCAGGGGAAACCTAACCATTAATTCCTAAGAGGTGTTATCAGATGCATCAGAGTTTGGCTGTAAATTTGACTACACTGCTGTGGTGCACAGAGAAATGAGTGAAGAAATATCTGATTAAAGTGTACATTGCTGCTGAGGCAACTGAATGTTGCCATAGCAATTGAGATGAAATGTGCAAAGAAGTGAGATAATTAAATCTAACCCCTTTAGTAGTTTTGATAGTCAATGCACTGCCAATAGGAAAAGTTATCTACAGTGTTAAAGATAAAACATATTCCTCATAGAAGTACTCCTTGCTGGTATTTTGTTGATCTCTTTCTAAATACATTGCTTCAGGTAGCTAATTTGAATGTTCTCTTTAATAATCAAATACAGTTTTGACCTTGGTCTGTAACAGCCTAGAACTTTTCCTGACTTCTTGTATCATGGGAACTGGCTACACAAAGTATCCAGAATGTTTTTATTCCCCCCTTTTCTGCCTGTAGTACAGTAAAGCCAGGGCTTCATGTCAAAGCTTACAGTTCAATAATATCTAGAACGTGCTGCCCTCTTCAGGAGCTAGCGATTAAAAATATGCAATTTTGTTTATTGATTCCAAAACTGTAGTGAGCAAGCAGGAACTACAGAACTAAGTTTTTTTTTTGACATTTCTAATGCTACTGCCAGAGACACTGAAAGTAGTTGCAACATTAATAGACAAATTGGGTTTGGAAAAAGCAAATCAAAAACTAGTTAGCATTTCTCAAACCAGATTTGAGAATTGGGTGGTCATACTCACATCCACTCAGGTTATTTATTTGAGCCAGTGAAAGCAAAAGCTAGGAGAAGCCTTGACTCACTTCTTCTAAAATAATAATTCTCTTCTATACACAAGCTAATAACCTGTTATTAAAAATGATTTATGTCCAAAAAGAACTCATACATTAGCTGTCATACTAAACTTATTTTACTTTCAGCTGCTTTGCTTCTCTGAATCCATGTAAGGATTTAAGCCGTGATTTAGCAGAACATTACAGCGTATGCTTAACTTTAGACAAAAACATTGCTGCAAAGACTGCAGGGAAATATTTGTGCGAAAGCACCAAACAACTTAAACATCAGTCTGGAGGCTTCCATACTTGGCTGATATGTAGGGGATAGGACCACAGTTTTCAGTTCATGTCTTACAATGCTGTAACTCATGTTGTGGAATCTTAATAATTAAAGATTAGATCTAGAGGCAAAATCCAGCCTTCCATGAATATAATTTCTTTTGAAGTCAGGGGGAACTTTTGTTCATTTATGAAATGGTGACATTTTATTGGTTTACAAATAGCTTTGACAAAAATAATTATGGCTCTGTGGCAGGGGGACTCGCAAGCTGTGCAGAGGAAAGGCAAGCATTACTTTGCTGAGATGAATGGATTTTTTATGTAACAGCCCTGAACAGGCAGCGGATTAATGATTACCTCACCCAAACAGGGCACCTGAGAGCAGGGAGGGCTGAGGAGCAGGGATGGCTGGGAAGGCCGCAGACCCAGTGCTCTGTGGGAACTTGGCTCCACTGAGAGGCATCATCAAAGGGCTCGTTTTAAACTTACGTGCAATGCTCTTCCTTTGGCCGAGGGAGATCCTATTTTCCTGAGCTTCATAAATGAAGTAAGGGAGATATTCTGTGCTAAGTCTCACACAAAGCATAGTAAAGAAGCTGTAGCCCGCAAAGAACGGAGCAAAAGTGGCTTTAAGGCTTCTCCGTGGATGCTGGGATTCAAGGCTGGATACAGGCCAATGAATCTCCACATAAATTAGAGCAGCCTGGGGGGGACTCTTCTAATTTACATTGGCTTTATCCAGGCTCCCTGTTTCTTGTGCTGTGCTGCAACCTAGATTGGGCCTGAATTTCTGCAGCGCTGAGCACTGTGGAAACTCCCTTTTTGCCCAAGGTAAACTCCTTGAACGGAAGTAACTCCTGTCCCGGGGAATTCTGCTCTAGCTGGACACTCCCTTACCAGTAAATAGTGATATTTCATCCAGCACTGTATGCGGTCATGCTGAAAGCCTAGAATCAATCTGTCATTTAGCTCAGTTTGTAGTTTTTGTCTTCAAAGCTAATAGCCCTACCTAGACGACAACATTTTTTTTTTTTCAAAGTGGTTTATGACTCTGTCTGTTGGTTATAGTAACATTTTCTAAACATAGTTTTAAATTGAATTCCTTAATTCTCCTCCTTGCATGTTTACTTTAGGAATTAATTTTCTCAAAGAATAAAAATAGTTAAGAATTATGAAACAATTTTAAATGTTTTCCTTCTTTTGATTAAAAAAAAAAAAAAAAAAAACTCCTTATTTTACCTCTGAAAAGCCTGCACAAGGCAGATTCTGTACCTAGCCCTGGCTGTTTCAGTGGGAGTAATGTTGAGAGATGATGTGTGAGAAATGATGGCAAAATTTACCCTATTGTCCTGAAAACTTTTTATTCTTGAACTGTACAATTGGCACATATAGCATAAGATGTTATAGAAAAAGTCAAAAATCCTCTCCACGTAGCTACTGAGGGAAAGTGATCACTCTCTGCTTAGTTTAAGGAGCTGGTGGCAGTGATTCATTTGTTTCTAAAGAAAGCAGAATAGCTACTATGTCAGGTGTAAGACAGACTAAAAGGGACAATAGAGTGGAAGGAAGAAAAGAGAGTTAACTGGTATCCTTTCTTTCATTTCCAAGCCACAATTAAAGCATGCTGAAGAGGTGTGTGATGGACTTCGTACTCCAGCCTAATCATTACAAACTTACAGTCCAGAACTTATATTTTCCTAAAGCAAAATGTAAAGATTGATTAATTAGTTTAATAATCATAAAATATTTAAAAATTAATTAAGAAGAAAATATTTAACATATTGTTGACAATTATCTCTTTATACATATATATATAACCATTTATGCACATGCTTTGCCCTGTTTTCTCCCACTCCATATAAGAATAACAGCCAGCCCAAAGTTTTATTTTCTAAAGTACAATCACTAGTTGGATGCCAGGATCCTATGTCTATATTTTGTGAACACTGTACAGATAAATTCCAGCTGGCATGCAGTTCTAAATACAGATATGCACAATAGCCAGTACTTTTTTTCTAATCCAGTACCTGCTAAGTACATGTAATGTATATTCAAAACTGCATTAAACTATTGATCTATGATTTGAACATATATATATATATATTTTTTTTTTTTTTTGATGGTGATGCATTGTTTGGCAGCTAGAATCCCTGCAGATGAGAGTATAATAACTAATAACATTTTCTTTGCTTTCTAGGGTCTTTATGGCAGAATGATTAATTCCATCTTTTCCAGAATGGTAAGCAGAAAGCTATTTCTGTTTCTGATAACAAAGAATATAAGGTAAATTATTTTAAGATTGCCAAATTGCTTAAGAAATAACTGTACTGTACAATTTCATAATTATATGGCTTGTACAACTGAAAATATTTCAATATTCAAATCCTGTAAGCTACCTAGAAAAGATTTGCAGAACATTATACTAATTCTTCAAAAGAAAATGTCAGGATTTAGCATCTGTCTTAGAAATGCTACTGACCTCAGAATGCTCAACTTTTAATTTTTCTGTATAATCTCTTATAATGTATGGATTCCCATACACCTAAATACATTTTCATTCCATCAGTGGAGAATATAAATCTCTCTCTTCTTTAGGCTTCAAAACAGTGAGTACCATTATATGTGTTACTATTTGAATTGTATAAGATTGATCTTTATTTATGTTTCACTAGGGCCTTGCTGTATCTGTGAATTAAAAATACATATTTTTCAGAGACATCAATTCTTCTGCATGCCATCAGGTTGCTTAAAAAAAAAAAAGAAAAAAAAAAGATTGTTTCATTTGTCACTCTTTTTTTTTGATGGCTGAAAAAGGCAATATTTATTTTACCCCTTGATCATAACATCTTTGCAATCAAATAAAAAGAAAAATTCATCATACTGTACATGTAAAGGTCATCCTAAAATAACATGTCTGAGCAAACTATACAGAATCCTATGAGTACATTGCTAAGGAGAAATGTTTTTCAGCAGGTCTTGGGCATTCACTTTACAAAAAAAAAAAATTCTTTTCCACTACATAAAAACGTAGTCTGAAATCAACATAAAACCATCATGAAGTGAAACTACGGTTAAAATGGAAAGAAGTATTACTCAAAAATATCCCATCGGAGCACAAATTCTGACTTGAAATGTGCCTGCTTCTTACCGTTACACTTGAAAGATCTTCCATCTAATCCCAAAAGAAACTCAAGACCCTTTAAAAAAACAGATTATTCAAAAACCTTAATGCATAAAAGCATAAAACAATGATAGATTTAAAATATTTTTATTTTAAATATGATTTAGGGACTGATTTTTTGGTTGTCTTTGATATAAACTGTATCAAAGTTGCCAGTCTTCAAGAAAACCAATAGCAAAACACAAGTTTTATGATGAACCTTAAGAACGATAACATGATTTCCAATGAATAAGGCAGGTTAGTTGTTCTTTGAAACTTTTTAATAGGAAAGTAAAACCTGCAGGTGAAGCTGTTTTGAAACACTTGTTTTTCACCTATAGATCTAGCCCTCTGATAGTAACAATGAGGTCTGCTTTGGCAAAGTTTGTGATGTATTTTTACCTGCCTCCTAACTGTATTTCACAAGGATCAGGGCTGAGGATCCTTTTGGAGCATGTATGTGATTAAAAAGAAATAAAAGTCACATTGAACTAAGGAAAACACACACGCAAAACAGTTGCAAACAGGCATGAGAACTGCATTTAACCTCCTTCATCAACAAACATAAAAATATTCAAGAAGAACTTGAGTCATTTTTAATCAAAAAGATTATCTGTGTGACAGTTAAGTGGGTTTGGGATTAAACTATCAAAGGGTCTGTCTCTTTTGTGTATGTTTGCCTATTAGCAGTAGGTACTTGGCACAAGGATCGTATGTAGGTTGCAGCCACAGACAGACGCTTGCACTGCATACACCCTTTTCTGCAATGTTCATTAGGCAATAATATTGTCAAAGGTAAGTGTTTACCAGCAGCTTTAGTCTACTTAAAACCATTTTAGCCTGGGGCTGATCTTGTGAAGAAGGCTTGGGGGAAGGGCAGAAAAGAGGCAAAACATTTCATTTTTCATGAAAACAAATGTATTCAGCCAGTATCCTGATTTGAGGTAATTTATAACACGAAATTTGCATGCTAAGTGAAATTATAATTATTTTTATTTTGAGGCCAAGCGTGTGATCTACACTATAAGTGAAGGCAATAGGACAAAGGCTTGGACCTTAAGGGTTACTACAACAAAGACCGTAATAGATTACTTTGGGGAGAATTAATTTTATGTGTATAACCATATACACCTCAATGAGTTTTCCCTGACTTGTTTGGAATGTAGCATTACTCTGCTGATTATGGATTTCCCTTATGTAAATGTTAATTCAAATACAAATATATTTTAAAGTTGGGTGTCTATTGTTTAAGGAATGGGAAACTGAGCTTCCTCATATTACTCCCTGTCAATATTGCAAGGCTTTTTTAATCCTGAAAACAAGATAAATGTCTCAGAAAAAAACAAATTGTTCAATATAATTAATACAAGTTTAAGGAAAAAAAAAAAACACTTCTAATTTCTTACTCTGTGTTTAATGAATAAAGATTAAATGCACATTACTTTGAACAGTCACAACATGCAGATTTTAATCTAAAAATGGACTTTTCTCTGTGTATGTTAAGAAATGATATGTTATCTCAAGTTATTCCTAAATACGTAATATTTAGTGGTAGCGTTTAATTATATATATAGCCATTTTGTCATGAATTTTGAATTCCGTAACTGTTTTTGATATATGAAAAATCATGTTTTAGATAAACTGAGAACATAAAAGAACTATTAACATATGTAGAGGACCGCTGCAGCTAAAAACAGGAGACAAAAGATAGTTCTCACTTTCCTCTCAATTAAAACTTTGTGCAATTATTCTTTTAGATTATAGATCTCTTTTGGGATTCTGGTTACACAGAACTTTTTGGTTCATTTCACAGGAATAATATTCATCTTAATTAGCAAAAACAATTGATGGGCTTTTCTCTTTTTTACAAGAGGGAGTTCACTCGGTGTACTGATTACGAGTAGTAGATTATCCTGATAAATGAAAAGTTCTTGTCTTTCTGAACAGCAGCTGAATATGTTATCTGTCTTCAGCCTTGTAGCTTCTTTGTTAGGCATCACCTTGTTGAGACAGAATGACTTACTTGGTAAGTGGTTGACCCGATTTTTTGTCTGGCACCCTAACATTGCTGGGCATTATGCCAAGCTGGATCTGTAGCTATTTATGACGGCATTCAAGGTTCAACTATGCAAATCACAACTATTAGCCAAAAAAGCATAGCAGATTTGTTTTTTAAATATTTCCATAGCTCACAAGGTCAAAGCAATTGTTTTCACAATTTTTAAATATAGTTTTGTAAGTAATGATCTGTAATGTTTGAAGAGATTGTCACCTTTTAACATTTTATTTAGACTGAATTAGACAGAACATAAGCATTTTTCCTCATGTGTTACAAAATAATTGTATGGAGCAAAGGAAGAAGAGACATGAGATGAAGTGAACAAACATATATCTTTTTATCTGTTCTGTGAGTAGCTTGGCTGCTCTGTGCAGAATTACAATAAAAGGAAGCTGAATTATGACAAAGAGTCTTTGGAGAATACAGTCTTCTTCCAAAAGCCCGCCCTGATGAGGACGGTTGCAGGAAGCTGTAGCCCAAAGTTCTCCCCGGCCTTCAGCTCAAGCAGCTCCACATTGTCTGCACATCTGCTCTTAGTGTGGAATCAGATCTGATCCCTTGGCCAGTTGATCTGTATGTACTCAAAAACATTTATGCCTCTGTTATTTCCCACCCCTAAAGATGGTGCATACCCACCATCTTCTTGATGAACCATAGTTCCAGCCAGAGACAGGGTGCTAAGTCCCAGGAGACCTGTTCTTGCACCGTGCAGTGAACTGCGGTGGTCTGCTGGGCCTTCGGCCTAGCCCAACACTCAAAGATTCTGAGACAACATAATATAAATAGGCAATAGCTAAAATGTAGTATGCAATATGTGATAGAGAACTGTATAATGACAACATGTAATGGACTGTATGTAGTAGACAATATAGTAAATAGCAACATTTCCTCTTAGAGAAAGGGGAAGTAGATTTATGTATGAACAGTACACAGTGTGTCTTCTAATAGAGATTTCGGGCATAATTTGGATTAGGTCTGTATTTTGTGACAGAATCTGAGAAGGGAGCACATGTTTATTCACCGGGTGAGCACCCTTCACATAACACCAATGGCTGCTTAATTTAACGATTGCAACATGAAATAATTAACAAGGCTGAACCTGTGGTGCAGAGTATTTCTTTGTCTGATATATATATTTATCCTCTATAAAGGATTAACCTTAAAAAGTATAAAATAAAACGAAACAGATATCAGAGTTGTAAGGAAAAAAGTGTTTCAGATTCTGTTGGCTAAGAAAAACAGTTTGAGTGTTCAGTAACTGTGGCTGAGTGTAGTTTTCATCTGTGAGATAATTTTTATTCATCATCTGAGTTTTGTGGATTGAAGTAAAATAATGTGTTTTGGCAGAAGTACAGGAGATCACGTTAATGTTTGAATGCACAATAAAGCCAATCAAGATAAACTAACTGGTCAAAGTCTGATTTCTGTTTTTGAGTTACCATCCAGTCAGAGCAGAAGTACTCATTGATCTTAGTGGGGTTTCTTCCCTTAAGAACTACAGGACAGAGACTGTAGGGATTTGCTGAATCATCCGTAACAATATTTCCCTCATATTTGTCCTAACAGGGTGTGAAAGAGGCTGCCAACAAAGTAGAGAAAATACATTAAAGTGGGATTAAAAATATAGGTTGAATTGGGCATATGGAGATTTTCCATCAAATTCATAGGGTTTGCGCAAAGAAGTAGAGTATGAGCCTTCTTAATACAATGCAAAGCCCCAGAGTTTATTCATGGTTAAATTTCCATGCTTTGGTCAATCCTTTTTTAAAGAGTCCCATCTCCAAAGAAAGGCACAGAGCACTGTGTTATGGTAAACACCAGCAACTCTGTCCACAGTCAAATCTAAATAATACTTAAGAAACTAAATCCAAAACATTAGCAATAAAAATACTTAGCATGTATTTCTTTCCTGGGAGCCTACATGGAAATTGAATTCCACTGAGCTGCACTTACACGGCACAGAATTCAATTAAAAAAAATCCGCCTGGATTCCATGCTGTGAAAAGCCCTTGCAAATTTATTTTAGGGACTTCGGGTGTGGAGCCTGGACATAGTTTTATTTTATTTTTAATGGAATCAGTCTTAATGTCTAAGGTTATTCTTTACTTGCCTCTGCTGCACAGTTTTCACATATAAGCCAACTGAGGACAACTCGTTATTAAAGAAGTCGGCAGGTGTCCTATGCTCTGAAACATATTAAATAAAGAACTCAACGGGATCATGTTGACTGTAAGCTCCACAAAGAAATTAAATAATGAAGACAGAAGCTCTTCAACAATGACCATTTATGCATAAGTAAAAATGTCTCATCGGAAGATGGAAAGTTCTCTTACAAATTTTTACTGGAATCTCTATTGTGGTATTTTCTGAAAACATGCGGTCTATAGATTTTAGAGTCTTAAACTTTCTGACCTGAGTCTTATGCAATAAAGTCATCAAAATGGCAGGAATTGAGGAGCCAAAATCTGCCCTTCTCTATTCAGCTTCATTGCTCAACAAAACAGCCATTGCAAAATGGCCTCGTTATCACTCTGAAGTTTTTGAATTGCCTTACCCATGTCAATATTAATATAGAGTAGCTGTGGAAAATACAAAGAAAAGAGTAGAAAAGAGTCTATTGTATCTTTAGTTAATATAATTCTAATGTATAAAGCCCTCCGGCCATGGTAACATTTAAAATACAGTCCCCCTTGAGATTTAAAGGGTATTGGGATAAGGTAATTTTAAATCACATTAGAAAGGCTCAAAAATAATATAAATACAGTTTTGAACTTCCCATTGATTCTGAGTTGTTGAATAATTGCACCAGACAAATGTCTTTAGAGTGGGCCTTAATACAAGAAATCACAAAATGTATTGGATTTTCACTTATTAAAAAATGTTGTCATGCAGTAGTTGTTTGAAGAAAATTGACAATTAAGAAATGTAACTAAATCCCTTTTTGAACAAAAATAAAACTTGATTTAATTCTCTTTGAAAAAAAAATGTCAACTTCAATAGAGGTTGGTCTGAGCATCTCAGACTCAATTGGAAAATAAATTATGCTAAGTGCATCCAGACTCACCCAGCATCTTTAAGAAACAGAGTGTTCATAATGAACCAAAGTCTTCCGACAGCTTAATATGACTTTGAAATAACTAATATGAAAAAGAAAAAAAAACAACTACAAAACCTTTGTTGACCAGGTGTTTTCCCTTTTTGTCAATACAGTATATTCCTATAATGACCATCCCATGCTCTGTCATTAAAATTTGAGCTTTCCTTTCAGGCACTCTACCTCAGACATGTGGAATTCTCATCTGCAGTTTTTACCCTCCCTCTCCAAGTTAATCACACTGGGCTCCAGGAGCGGCAGCTTGCTGCAAAAAAACCTCCACACTCTGGGAAGTGGTGATTTAGTATGAATTTACAATTAAAAACTCCTTCTCCAAAATTTACCCTCAATTTTAATACAAAACATAGGATGACACATTTCCTTATAGCTGCAACTTCTAAGTTACTATTGTTGATGAGATTTAACAGGCATAAGTATTTGTAGGACTGAAAATATGGTCTCAGTTCAGCAAAAGTTTGCTCACCAAAGCCTGTATGTTTGCAGAAATAGGGCCTCAGCTTCTTCTATGTTACAGGTGAAAAAGAAGTATGAGGTTCTGAAGTCCATTCATGATACCATTCATTCCCACCAAAAAATTATTCCATATGCATATTCATTTTCTCAAGCAAGAAACAAACAATTCAGTAACGTTAATTCTTCCCTAGGCATAAAATAAACTTTACTTGAATGAGTTACTGTTTGCCAATCTCTTGTTGTTAGCCTAATGCCTCTTGTATGGGTAATTTTGCGTTTAATAGAAATATTTCTCAGAAAGTTCAGATGAAACGGCAGAACTAGTCCAGTTTTATACACTTCAGCCTCAGTATATGACGGAAAATTTTTCTCTTACCATTTTCTCAAACCTTCATATTGCTATGTCAGGTCCCCCAGCACAGCAGTCCTCCTCCTTTCTTAAAATGAAGTATGTTCACATCAGCCTGCCTGGGTCAAAAATTCTGCCAGTGCTGCTTCATGCCAGCCCACAACACAGTGCAAAAATACGTGTAACGGACCATATGCTATACATATCAAGGGCTGCACTAGTAAAAGTGAAAGCAGAATTTGGAGCAATATAGAGACTGAGAGTTATGCTTGTGGCTTAGCCTATATGACTGGCTAAGGCTATAATCCAAAGTCAAAGAAGGCAGTAGGGAATTTACTCTTGAAGATCTCTTGAGTGAAGCACAAATGGCAATCTCTAAGTGCACTGGAAGAGTGAGTGACCAAATAAATTGAATGCATTCAATCACTTTTAAGACATCTCATCCATGTGTAGCATTTTGATCCTGTGCTTCAGTAAATGTATGATTAAATTTTTATTAAAAGGTAATGCTCTTGTTTTAATGATAGTTAATTATATATAATTAAAATGAAAGGATTAATAATATTAAACATTTCATCAGAGGTAAAGATAAATATAAATACACATATTGTAGTATGATTACATATGAATATATAATATTGAGCATATATTATTTTCAATGCATTATGTAAAATAGTAAATGAATAATATAATTTGTAAAATAAAATTATATTCTGGGTATTATGTAAACCAAAGGCCTGGTTCAGCACTTGTGTGTTCATAAAATCTATTTGATTTTTTTGGGGTGCAATATGCAACAAATAATTAAGGCCTTTATGAAAAAGATGCTTGCACTTTATTGGTATATCACCTTTCCATGTGAAAAGTGAATTACAATGCTAAATGATGTACAGTTTGGCCTCAAAAGAAATCTTTTGAGGAGTCATGGATTAGAATTTGGAAAAGCCTCATTTCCAGCTAACCCTGAAGCCATTCATCTTTATAGACCTAACTTCTACTGATTTTCAGAATCTTTACATCAGGCCTTAAATATTCATACACAGGGTACTGCTCTTGCATGCCATTTGCTTATATCTTACATATATAATCTTATTTTGCTTCTTTTTAATAAAATTCTGTATTTAGTAAAGCAACATCACAACTTGATTTCTCATAGATACGCTATATTTTAGGCTATAACGCTCATTCCAGTTGTCATTTCTGCCATTAAATACAGAAAATCTGTATCTCCAGATCTAAATCGCAATGAATCCACTGAGCCTTTGTCCTGTAAAATTTTGTATATTAACATAGTTTAATAAGCTGAGAAATGCATTATCTTTTAAAATAATTCTTTAAATTGTATAGTTTTTTTAATCAGAGAGATGTTTTGGTCTCTGCAAACTATATGGAACTAGTATTTGTCTAACAGGACCTTAAGACCTGTTGAAGAATTTTAAGGATTTTTATGAACATCTGCATGCATTCTTTAGCTAGATTTTGGCATAGTTTCAGTGTAAATCCAGTACAACTCAATCAGTTTACTTTATAATTAAAAACAAGGAAATAGTAACAAAAATACATAATATATGGCACTCGTGTTTATAATAGAAACATCCATAAAGAAAGAAACATGTTCTAACTCTTCTCATTACCCCAAAGGGAATTGCATCTTTAATCACACAAAGCACAACGGCTTTCTAATTTTGTTGAAAGTGTTTCAGTACTTACAAAAACCAGATCAGGTTATTGTAAATCTAGAGCAAATTAGAATCATTGGCCTCTGCTCAGCTGTATTCAGGAATACTATGTAAATCATAAATTTAATGGCATACTAAGACACACATCTGTTTCTATTTTGTAGAAGTTAATAATCTAACTTCAGAGTATTTAAACATTACTTTCATTAACTGGAAAATTGTGAAAAATAGAGACTGCTATAAGTCACAATGTGTTACTGCAATATGCTAAGGAAAATGCAAAAATTGCAGACCTGTACAGTAAAGACTAATTTTCTGAGATATGTGCCATTGTCTGTTTCATGACCTTGCATCTCCTCTGTTTACTTAGAAAAACATCACTTATACTAACAGAGCTGCATTGCTAAGTAGAATCTGCACCTGCACATAGTAGATTTTAATATATATTTCTAGTAGCAAATGTCTTTCACAGCAAGGAATAGATGATGCCTAAATTCCCTAAACCTATATAATGACCCAATGACTTTTCTTATAGTAAACTGATAAAAATTTCTTCTCCATTGATCAGTTTCAAGTATATATTTATTTTTACAAAACTTACTTTGTGGTCTAGGATATACTGTTCTTCTTATTGAAACGTTTATTTTATTCACAAATTAACACACAATCTTATACTGTATCATAAATTGTCATGCATAATGTATATAATTTGCAAAGATCCCATTGTGTGTGTTTTGTTGGAGAAATGCATCACTCTTTTCAACTTTCAGCCTTACAGACACGATTTTTTTCAAAGAAAACAAGTGAATTAACAAACATGTACTAATCTTTTTGAAAATGTATTTGAATTCAGTTGTAAGGCAGAACAGAGCTGGCCTGCCAGCTTTAGCACTGTAATAAAAAATCTAATTGGTAGGGTTTGGCATGATAATGGATTGTAAGGTGATAAATTTTGACCAATAAATACCTTGGAAACTCAAAAGTTGGTTGCATTAAGTGGTAAAGTCAAAATATGCAGGATACTAAAGTATATCTTTATTCATAAAAATTACAATGTCAAAAATGTAATTTTCTAATAATCTGTTTATTTAAAGACATACAAGTCAGATGTCATTTATGTGCTGTTTTGCTTGTGCTAAAATTACCTGCGGTAGTAGATACTTTGCATTAAAGCTTAGGGTGCATAAAGTTGAATGGGATTTATGTAAATAACTGTATGAATATGTATCTCACCTTTTACCAGTGCTAATTTAAATGAGCTGTATTTGAGAGGGAATTATATTAATATATACAACTGATAGGGAATTTGCACATTCATTTTACTATCAACAAAAATTCTAAAGAAGGCAAACTAGACCAATGTATCCATAATAGAGGGGACAGAAAGAGAAAACAGAAAGGCAGAACCGGCCACCTAAATGGTACAATGTGAATTTGTGGTTTATTCCTGAGTAAGATTCAGTGGTTGCATATGCAGGAAATTCTCCCTGTCCTGTGCAAATGCATACAGAGTTCCCGCTTTGCTTTTCAAGCATGCAATAAAAGCTTGTGTGTTGTCTTACTGATATATTACATGCACTACTGTGACTTATCAGACACAATACAAAATATCATATTTTGGTGCTGATTATTCAACAGACAGCAGCCAGTGCTCATAGTGGGATGGGAAATAGCATCTTAATTATTGAATATATTTTAATATTTCTAATTAGCAGTAGTACTAAACAGTCAATCGATGTTCCTCACAACAGGAGGAATGTGGTAGTAATATCATTCTTTGACTGCAGTGTTTTTAGAAAGGCGTAACCATACCTTCAATCAGATTCAAATACTATTTGTCAAAAACATTGAGGTCTGTCAGAAGTAAATGATCATTTAATTAGAGAAAAAAAGGTGGAATATCTTTGATCCCTATACTTTAGTGATATTAATTCCCATGTGCTGCAGGTGTTTGTAATGTATAACAAATCATTACTGGAACAGAGGCTTTTATAGGCAGTTTCAGTGAAGGAAAATGACTGTTCTTACAGCTGCCAGAGTTACACCTGGCAATGTAATGCAAGCATGACAAAACGTGAACTAGAAGATGTAAGCCTGGAAACAAATCTGGGTTTCCCTCTCTATTCTCTGCCCATGCCATCCAAGATGGACTGCAAAGCAGTACTGATGTACCGAGTGGATGGGGAGGGAGAAAGAACGAATTTGCTGCTGTTCCTTCGCTCTCTGACCAGTGATCCATGATGCGTCTTTGGTATCTGCTCCAGAGGGAGCCAATCACATAACTGTCAGCATTTCAATAGCAATCAGTAACAAGAGGAAAAAATAGATTCTTATAAAAAAAATATAAGGGACCAAGTCCTTGGCTTAAACCACAAAACGAAATCAAAGCAAGTATAACCAATCAGCTTAGGGTTATGAGTACTTCCAGAGTGGCACCGGAAACTGAGAAGCAGAACCAGATGACATGTACATAAAGCATCACGTTGCCTTGATTAAAGCTACCAACTGAACAGTTTAAATAAAACCCAACAACAACATCAAGCAACAAAACAAAAACAAGAAGAAAAAACCAAAGCACTTGTACTTACAGAATAAAACCTGGTGGCATACTGGGAAAACAGTAAATGTCAACTAGAATATATAAGTTTGGAAGCAAATATATAAGTTTGGAAGCAACTATGGCTCTCAATCTCTGTCTTTTGATAAGGAGCTTTGAAAGCTGCAACCATGGCATGGGGAAGACGCAGTGGGAGGTTCTTTTCTTTTTGCGATTGATCCTGAACACCCTGTACTTTCATGTTCCTAACCTTTTACCATATCTCTGAACTCGATTATTGTGATTGTGGACCAGATTTTCATTTGGCATGGTATAGAATTCCAACAACTAGACTCTTAAGAAGAAACATGGAAGGAATTTAGGCCCTTAAGTTTAAGAAATCCTCTGCTTCAATGCTGTTCAGTAGGCACTTCCATGTTTTTTTACTAAAATTTAGAGCTCTAACGCTCCTCATGCCTAATACTACTTCAGTCAAGACAAACCAGGCTAAAGAGCTCTGCGCCTACATCATTGCTAAGACTGTGAAACAAAACTGAGCAGCTAAAGGCGATAGTCATGCTCGAAGAGAACCTGGCACACACCAACACAGTATCCTGTCACTAAACTGACCAGTAATCACCACTTTCTTTTAAATGTGTAGCTTTATTTTACAACTAGCAATTGGAGACTTGTCCAGTGTGTGAAACAGGATCAGTTCTCTCCCCTGCCTAAAGGGACTCAAATGCATCTCTCTCTCCATCTAAAGAGTTCTTTAACCCACAGCTTGATTGCAGATGGAGATATTCTCCACTTCTGTTAAAGTTGTGCACCAAGCAGAAAACAATTCAGGATTCACTGGGCCAGAATGCAAGAGCACCCGAGGGAACATGACTGTAGCTCAATGATCTGGGCAGTCATTTGGAATGGGGAGGCCTGAGTTCTGCTCGGTGGTCCAAGAATTTGATGTATTTTATCTCGTAACTTCTCAAGAAAGTAAATTTAACCATACCCTAAACATAGGTTTCTGAATCCTTATGGGTTTGTAAAACTGCAGATAAAGATGAGTATCTCTACAAATCTTGGCCTATGCTGTCAGTAATGTGGAATTTAATAATACCTAGGTTGTTTATATTAGGTTCTTGGGTAAGAACAGAAAAGCCTTCATGGATTCATAATTGCAAATATAGTGGTTTGCCTTTGAATTCTCCATGCTTTGTTCATCTTTCTTGCATCACCTTTCATTTTGTGACACACATCAACGGAAGAGAGTGTCCAGCTACACTAGGTAATATTATAGTTAAAAGCACTCCATAATGGATGTAAGCTTTAGATCCACAGCTGGAGTTTGATAAAGCAAATCATAAGAGGTAGAGAGGTTTGGCATAGACAGCCAGTTTTTCCCCTATTCTGTTTCAAATCTTTCTGCTCTGTTATATCAAGCAGTAGGGTAAAGAGGCAAAGAGGTGATGAGAATACGCAGTGATCGCCACACTTGCCAGTCTGAGACATGGGGCACTCCTTTGGCTGCAGATTAGTGGCTGAAAGAGATACAAAGATTTAGCAAAGTCATAGTAAATTGAAAGGGGGAGGAGGAGAAGGATCAAAATTACACTTATTTTAAATAGAAAAATCTATTTAATTTCTTACTATTCTCTTGGGACTTGCTTCTTTCCTTAAAAAAAAAAAAAAAAAAAAAGCTATTTGCTGCCTGAATGCAGAAATAATGCCTAGGCAGATATAGCAGCTGGAGAACAGGGAACCTAGAAGTGTGCAAGAGTATTTGGAGAATTGGGATCTCATGACATATCTCTTTCTCCAAAGCTCAGTGCTGTAGTTCCTTTTCTGGCATCATTGTTTCAGCTTCTGTACTGAGCTTTTCATATGAAAACAGGGAATTGTGCTTGTCTCTTTTTAAAAGCGTTCTGCTACGTGACTCCTAACAGCTCAATCTCAAAAACTCTGAGCTTTATAAATGCCTGTACGATTACACTGTAAACTCTTCTCCACCAGCACACACCCATAAATACCCAAAGCCCACAGTAAGGAATGTACTTCATCAATAACACAGCTCCATTGCTCCCCTACATTCACTTTTCAGAAAGTAGAGAGACAACTGCAATGAACATAAAAACATGCATCCAAGTTCACTGTTAAACATCTTATTGATGTCTTCTTATTTCTTAATGTGATACAAAAATCATGTTTCAGAATACCTAGTTAATATGGAATACACATGCTTTGTTTCATAGACGCATTTTCTCTGAACAAGGTTGTTTCTAATATTACTTAATTAAACAAAATTAAATTAATTTCTGTCTAAGAAACAAGAAACAACAGCTTCGTTGAATAAAACAATCTTCATTTTCTTGAAGCTATTTAAATTAAAAACATGAGTTTCTACAGTTGGAAAAAAACATCCATGGTTAAGATGTTTGAAGCCCATCAATCTCTTTAACCACACAGCTAATGTGTTCCTTCTGTTTTCTTTGAATGAAATCACCATGAGTGGTTAGATGTTGATTTAACATAAAGCAAATGGAAATGGGTGTTTCCTTAGTCATGTGTAGAATTTATTTTTTAAAAACAATTAGCAAGTGTTATGAGTAAGTCAATGATTTTGTCATTTCTTAAATAATGATATAGATTATAAGTCATTAAAATTGATTACTGAAGTAAACTATGTATAATGCAAATTCATATTACATTTATTTGTTAGGAACAGCTGCAGAATTCTCTTACTTTATTGATGACTTTAATTTTTTTTTTTTTTCCCAAGCGACACTTAAATCAATTACTTAGTTTAAAAGACCAGTAATTGTAGAGATATATTTCCAAAGTTTTAAGACAATACATTAGATATTTCCTATTATGATTTATATAATTTGCACTTTGTTTTTATAAATTTGTCTGCAAAAATAATTTTCTTTTTTTTTTTCTTTTTTTTTCTAAATGAAACAATCAAAATTTGTCTCTTTCAGTTTTCAGTTGAAATGGTAAGATCATATGATAGTTTGTTACTTTACCGTGTGCCAAATTAAACCGTGTCTTTATATTACACCAATTTTAGCTGTTGCTACTGTACTACACATATACAACCTCTCTGTCAGTCTTTGCTAACGTTACATCTAATTATACATTCATTGATATGTTATTCACAAGAGTATATACAGGTAGCAGGAAATGCCAGTTGCTAGTATTTAAAGTTCAGTCATTTCATAATTTCATAAAACTTCAGTAATATAAAAATAGGTTGCATAAAATCTGTGTAAACCATTTCTCATGGGACAACTGACTCTTCAGGCAATACAAAAAATTATTTATCAAGATGTTCAAACATTTTTAAATCATCCTTTTAAGAACAGGCGTATGTAAGCTGCACTTCTATGGAAACAAACAAACAAGACCTCTAATGGAGTCAACAGGATCATATTTATAGACATCATAATTTGGCTATGTTTTGCCACAAGTTAAATTATCTTTCTCAGCTGCACCTTCTCCATGTAGAAAGTAGACAGTTAAATCTCTTCCAGTTGTTACTGTCCTACAGATAGTCCCTAGAAATGCTAACTGACACACAGCCCTTGTGCTTATTTCAAAAATCACTATAAATTTGCTTTTATTTTTTCAAGGACACTATCCAGCAGGTTCACCAAAGTGATTTGAGCGCAAAGCACGCAGAATATATAGCTAAACCTGGAACATCACAAAATTTAATGTTAGTGAAAGGGGTAGATAAACATATTATTGAATGATTTTGCTAGGAGGATAACATTTCTTGTAGTGGTTTCAAGCTAGATATTTTGTGATGTTGCAGCAAAGTGAAATTTTAAGGAAAATGTACTTGTCTGTATTTACTTGTGGAGTCAATATGGAATGAGGTACATATTTTACAGGGATACAGCAAAAAACAAATAATAGGCAATTTTGATGGTGACAAGAGACTTGACTTTTTACAGTTACTTTTTTATCTTAATATTCAAATCTGGGAATAGTTGTGGCTGAGTAAAAAACAAAGGATCAGATTCAAGTATGCTAGGGGTATACGTGTATACAATTTTCCTGTTTTAAAGAAACAGATGCTGATTCATATGAAGTAAAATTAATTGCTTGAATAGTACTATTTTACTTGCCAAAATAATATACACTTCTGCTGGGGTATTCTTATATCCTACTCTGGATTTAATGAGAATTCATGAAGCATGTGCTTTTGAAACAAATGCTGAAAGGTCTCTATCTAACATTTTTACCAATTGTTTAAAACTCACTTTTACAACTTAGAGTTGTAAAACTCCATTTTTGCATGTAGAAATAAATATGCTTCCAGATGTTTTTGATGAAAATGGGGGAAAATAAACTTTAGTCCTGCAGTTGAGTCCATGTAGGAGAATACACTTCAACTTCAGCAAATATTAACACAAGGCCCAATTCTGCAGTTATTTTCAACCTTTTTCAGTGGGTTAAAAAATCTTACAGAAACCAGTAGACTTTTTTTTGCTCCAAATGGAAGAGTTCCTCTCTCTCACCTCCTCTCCAAGGAAAACTGCCAACCCCACATAATTTTTATTGTGTTCTTCACTATTTTGTGGCTAAGTCCTATTCTCATCAACCAAGCAAAAGGCTCAGGGCAACAACAGCTTATCTGTAGTTACATTCATTTGACAAAAAGTAGGATGTGTTAATGATATATATTAAAACTACGGTAAAAAAGTAGCCAATCAATATGTATATTTTTACATTTCTATGATTCCCTTTTTAAGAGTGTCTCTGTAACAGATGCACCCAATTCTCTCAATGAAAATGTTTCTAATGAAATACATGAAAATGACTTTATGATTGAATTCCAGTTGGAAATGTATAAGGGGTTATTTAGGATTCTATAAAGATAACTATATGGATATTTTCAGCAAGACAGGGCGAACAGCTATACTGGGGATGTACAAAGGACTTAAAAAAATGAGGGGAAAAATACAGAAAACCTCTTCTGCTGCATTTTGCACTCACTGTAACCCATACATTTTACTTTTAGCTATACATACTAGGGATAAAACTATCACACAGACACATGATCTTCTGTCCTCCCATGCTGAGCTGAAACTGGCCTCGGGAAGATGCTCTCAACTACGAGTGAACATCTCCTTTGGTCCTAAACGCCTGAGACTGCTCCTCCGCTGCCCAGCAGGTGCTGTGGATGGAAGAAGGCCAGCGTGGCTGTGGCATGACCGTGTGTCAGTGACTTTTAGGTACTAATCCCTGGGATTATTGCTAGCTACCCTTGAAAAATCACTGTGGTTTTGAAGAGCCCTGGACCAGTCCTATGATTCTTACTACCTCCTGTAGCAAGGTCTTAATGATCCGTTTTCCTTTTAATGTCATGTTTCTCTTAATACACGTTAAAATTTTCTTAACAGGAACACTAATTGCATAGGTATGCAGCGGAGTCCAAATGATTAAGTTAAAAAATAAACCTTTACCATTGACAAAGGTAACGACCCCAGTTTCCTGGAGTGGCGTGGGTGTTTTAAGCTGAATTGTCAATATGCTTTGGACCTGAGAGTTTAACAAGCCCTGAGTGGTCCTGCCTTGTGCCAGCGATTCTGTGGGCAGATGGAATTGAGGGGGTTTTTATTTCACTGCTGCAGCTAGAAAAGGGAGGGAATGGTTTAATAAATAAATAAATAAATAAATCAAGTGGTGGGATTATCAGGGCAGGTTTGTGCTGCTTTGATCTTCGGCTGTGCCTCCGTTTCCCCCTCTGGCCACCGCCTGGAGCAGCCCTCGGCGGGCACTGCCCGGTGCAAGAGATCCCCCCAGGTTCTCCCGTGGGCTCGTGTCCCCCAGGTCCCCCCGTGGGCCCGTGTCCCCGGCCACGCCGAGCTGCGCCCAGCCGCTGCTCCCTGACCTTGGGAGCTGCGCATCGCGCCCATCCCGAAAGGTCGGAGCGGATCCTCGCTGTTTCGCAGCAACCCAGAGGGAAACAAAACCCCCGCCACAATTCCAAATCCCCCTTTCTAGGACGGGGTTTTGGGCAGGAAAGGACCGGCGCTAGCAGCCTGCGTTCCGCAGCCGAGCCGTGAGCCAGCCGGGGCTCCCCGCCTCGCTGCCCAGGGGGCCGCCCTGCCCCTCGCGGTGTCCCTCTCGCCTCCCCGCCGATCGCCGCCACCGGGCGCTGACCGAGGGGTCCCCGGGGGGCACCCCCCGGTGAATTCACCGCTCCCGGGGGCGGCCGAGCGGGGCCCGCCTCGCAACTTTGGGCTGAGGAAAGGAAGGAAGGAGGGAAGGAGGGAAGCAGCCAGGGTACGGCCAAGGAGAAAGTGCCGCGGAGACGCCTGCCGGCCTGCAGCGCGCCAGCAGCAGCCGCGGGAGGCGGAGGGGGGGGCGGCAGGCCCCAGGGCCCCGGCCCCGAGTCCCGGGGACCCAGGGGCGGCTCCGCGGTGGCTCCGCGCCCCTCGAGGCCGGGGGCGGCCAATGCTCGCCCGGCCGCCGGTGGCGAGTAGCCGCCCGCTCGGTGCTAGCCTTAACCCCCCGGCTGGGAGAAAGGAGGGGGGAGGGAAAATAACGGGGGGGGGGCGGGGGGGGGGGAGCAGAAAGGGAGAGATTTTTGTCCTTCGCCGGTGCTGCTGTACGTGATAATATGTTTATATGATTAGCTGAGCCCAGGGGTGGGGAGCGCGGAGAGAGGGGGAGGAGATTGGAGGGGGAGGAGGCTGGAGGTGACTCCAGTTCAGCGCCGGCGGAGAGTCCGTGTCAGGACTTCGCAATCCCCAGTCACACACGGAGAGGTGCATGAGCAAAAAGGAGGCTGCGATACGATTCATTGGGATTTTTTTTTTCCTGGTGTGTATGTATTGCGTTTTTCCCATCGTTGCGCGTCTTACTCGCTCAGCGCCCGCTCTCCGGCCGCCGGCGGGGCAGCAGCACCGAGAGGACGAGGAGAAATAACGCGGAGCCGAGCCGAGCCGTGCCGGAGGCCGGAATGTCATCCGGGGAGATGTAAATCAGGTCGCTGCAAACGACAGAGACACAGGAGGGGGGGGTCGTTGTAAAATTTTTGAGTTGTTCCCCGCTACTCCCGCTGCTGGCGTCGCCTCGGTTTCCCTTCTGATCGCTGCCTAGAAAGGACTCCAAAGGCTGGGCACATACAGCGCGCTGCGCCCCTCGCCCCCTCCATTTTTTTTTTAAATTTAATTTAATTTTTTTTTCCATCGCCTGCGTGCGGGAGCCTGGCTGCATCGTGCGTTTCGTGCGGAGCGGAGCGTCGGAAGCCGCAGGAAAATGTTGACTTAGCCCCGGAGAAGCCTGCCGGCTGGCTGCGCCGAGGAGAAGCCGCCGCCCGCTGCGCGCTGCCCCAGCCCGCCGAGCCGAGCCGTGCCGCGCCGCGCCGCAGAGTCGGCCGCCTCCCGCTGCCCCACCGGCACCCAGCCCCAGCCCCGCTCCGCCGCCGCCCCGGGACTAACTCCCTCCTCCCTGCGCCCACCGGGGCGAGAGCTCCCGGCCCGCCTTCGGCTCGCAGACAGAGGTAAGCGGGGCTCCGCGCTGCTGCTGCTCCCTCCTCCGCTCGCTCCTTCTGGCGCTGCGGGGAAGCGCCGACCTGGCTCTGGGGCTGCCCGGCTGGCTGCTGCTCGGGGGGCCGTTCCCCCCGCCCCCAGCACTCGGCACACACCCGCCGGGGGCTGCCACCCCGCTCCCGGCCCCCACTGCCTGAGGAGGAGGAGGATGAAGAGGAAGGCGGGGGGGGGGGTGGGGGGAACGCGCCCCTCGGCGAGGCCCCGGCTGTGAGCAGCGGAGCCCCGCAGCGCTGCCCGGGCTCGCCCCCTCCGGCCGCTCGGCACCCGGCTGGGGGCTCCCGCAGCGCCCCCCCCGGCCTTTCCCCGCCCTCCCGCGGGCCCTGCGGCAGCCGCGGCGGCTCCGAGCCCGGCCCGCAGCGCCCGAGCCTGGCCCGGGGGGGGGCAGCGGGGCTCCCGGCCCCCGAGCAGGCCCCGGTGCCCCGGGCGCGGGGGGGAAAGTTGTGCCGGCCGGGGGAATAGCGACCTGTTGCCGGCGTGTTCGTGCGGCCCGGCCGAGCCCCCGCGGGGGGCTGGCAGCGGGAGGAGGAATAAATCGCCCTTTGTCGGATGTGGAGCGAGAGCAACTTTTTTTTTTTTTTTTTCATTTAAAATTTTCTGTTTATTTTCGCGTGTAGAGAAATCTGGGGCCATCTGGAGACAGAAAACAGAGCGTGTCATGAGGCACCGTTGCTGTGTCTGGCTCTAAAAATAACATCTTGTTGTTAGTCTGCGCTCAGCCCTGCTGGGGCTCGGGCGCGGAGCGGGGCTGTGCCGGCGCTCAGGTGCTGCGCTCCGCCGGGAGGTGCCCCGAGCGCCGCGAAGGGGTCCTGAGGAGAAAACGGGCTGCTCCTCGCTCTCCTCGGCCCCCTCCCTTTGTTACCCGCCGCTAAAAAAGGTGCCATTTCGCATCGTTCTGCCCAAATTGTTGGAATTAATGCAAGTGTGAATTCGTACCGTTTGAAGGGGGGGATATTAGCATATCAAAGGGTGCTCAGCTCCGGCTCAATTGAGAAAACTTCGGCTCGTCTTCCATTTGCTTCCCAGCGGAGGCCCAAAGGGCAGTGGGAATTCAAAAGGGGTAAAATGGGGAGGTGGATGTGGGTTATGTTGCTGAACTTTCGCTGTTTTGCGATTATGTGAGTGAAAAACAAGGTCCGGCCGCTGCAGAGCCCTTGCAAGCGCTCAGACAATTAGATCTATTGATTAATGGCTCGTTCCAGGGGGAAAAAAAGTGACCTTTTATGACAGGCACTGTTGCATGGTTTCTGATGTCTGCTGCCTGTTGGAGGATTTAGAAAGCCTTTTCTGCCGCTCTCCCGCTTTGGGGCTGGCCTGCACGCTGCTGCGCTGGGGGACTGAATGGGGAAGACCTGCTAATGACTTCGGGAAACAAATGAAATCTTGTAATGAAAGACCTCTCCCTTCCAAGCCTTTGAAACAAATACACTTCAGTCCTTAATGGGTGGGTAGGCTGGGGTAAGAGAGATTTTTATGGAGAGTTTCAAAAGAAGTTTTGAGCCCCACCAGCCATATGCTTCCATTTCCTTTTTCTTCTGAAGTAAAGTGAAAATGAGTTTGTCTTGTAATCTCATTTCATCGGTTACGTTGTGTTTGGCGAGATAACTTAATTTGCAATTAGTGTTACCCTGTAAAAATAATTTGATAATAAATATGGTAAAGCTGCTATGTCGATGGTAGCGTAGAACATCTACCACATTTAAAGTTGTTTTACATGGCTAAATATTTGCAGGTTTTTTTAGTCATTTGTTACTATTTCCTTGTGTCTGCAAGGGGATGTGGCCGGCCTAGCCTTTTATTATCTTTGCCAATCGATATTCATAATCTCCCAAACCAAAAGCCAACAAAAGGCAGTTCTCTATCAATAAGTTGGGACCTTTTCCAGGGACCAGATGTATCTTAGGGACTGTATTCTGGTTTGTGTCTCTGGCAAACAAAAACAAACAAACAAGCAAAAAGAAAATAAAAGAACTTCCTATGTCTTCGTTTCCTATTCCTTCCTTCCAAACCTTTTAGTTGAATGGTACAGATACTGAAATATGTATTTTGTGCTGTTAGAAGTGCTTGGCTTTTTGGTGGGGGTTGGTTCTCCATTAGACAGTCGGGGGGGGGGGTGTTTTTTTTTTTTTCTTTTCAAGCCATGGAAGTGATGTGCCTTTAGAGTAGGATGTCTTCACTCACGCGTCAATTTCCTTTCATTTAGTGAAGGAACCGAGCATATATGGTACGCCTTGCAAAAAACCCCTGCGATTAAATAAATAATTTAGATAGATTTCTGTTATTTCTAAATGAACGCGAACATTTGGGCATTTTGTAAACAGATGTGTTTAGTGGTCCTAAAATTGCATGTCATTACTTTCAGGTAATTTTCAGCAGTTTATTTACCTAATGTCTTCAGCTGTCTGAAGTAGTACCTTTTGGTGGTATAAAAGGAACATATTGATGTAATTGCCATTATCACACTTAAGTTGCTGTTAACTAGTCTGCTTTGAATGCAGAGTGCTGTAAAGAAAGCGCATTATCCTTACAGCTATTAGGGATAATCTAAAAATTGTCTTGAAAATGTTGCACTTCAGTTTATATGATGGCAACCCCAAATTAGACAAACCTCTGAAGTAAAAAAAAAAATGTAGTGGAAAGAAGATTTTCAACATTCAGATGACAAAATTGGACCACTTAAATAAAAATTAATGTGCTGCAGCAGCACTTCAGCTGCCATTTTCAATCACTGGGTTACTATGTGTTGGCAACAGCAAAAAAAGTGTAGACGTTCAGATAGCTCAAGGAGCTAGTAGTTGGGGGAATCAGGATGTGGAATCATGTGGGGTAGAAGAAACCAATTACTTCAGGTTTTGACTTGAGAATTTCCAGTAAACATTTTTTTCTGGCTTTTGTCTCCCCTGCTCATTAATAGACCAACATCAAAGCAGGCAACCAAACTTCCAAATGTTATAAAAACTAATGTAAAGATACAGATCTCACATGTAGTCTTGCAAGTCTTAATTTAAGTCAAGCAGTTGGAGTTTTTATTGCTGCAATTTTCACAATCAGCAGAGACATTAACACCAGGCTTCTGGGTGTTTCCCTTCTTAAAATGAGCAAGAGGAGAGCTTTAAAAAAAAAAAAACACAAAGTTTGTGTAGTTAGTCCTTATTTGATCGCTTGAGAAGCTTTCTCGATGTTTTATTTATCTCTTACAGCTTTTAATGCTTAAAGTCAGGAAAGGGGACTACTCTGGAATTCTAGTATCTAGTAAGGAGGCACCTTATGAAAATTTAAAGAAACTAGGTAGTATAGGCTTAGGAACATGTTGTTTTTATGGTCAGTAATGTGTACTGAATGACTATTTTTATTTTAAAAAATGTAGTATGTAAAGCTGGCTTTTTTTTTTTTTTAGTAGAACAGTTCTGATGAAGAAAAATGCTAGTCTCTAATTACAGCCTTTTAGAAAGGTCCATCACTTTCACTTAAGTGAATGTTAGAAAGAGAAGTCTCTAATTAGACAAAATATTTGTCTTAAGTTGAATTTACAATACATTTCTATGTAGTGTGTCATAAATTCATACAGATAACAATACCTACCCGATATAAAGAATTGTTTAGTGTTCAGAGAAGGTAGAAAAATGTCCTCTTTCCTGAATTTTGGTCTAAAAAGTTAATGTATTTCCAAGCCCATGCTCATCGTATGTCCACCTAAAATGTTGACCTGTTTGTAAGAAAATACTGCTAACTTCCACAGCTCTTCCCAAGGATTGGGCTGTGCCTTGTACTAATGGAAAAACCCCTACCAATAACTGCCTGAAGATATTTTTTGTCAAAAATTGCTGCATGTCTTCTCTGCGTTCCCACTAAGGGATGACTGATAATAGGAGAACTTGAAGTAGCGATTAATGATTCTACCTGGTGAACTGCAAGAGAAGTTAAACTACATCTGGTGTATAATTGAAATCATATTCATGCATAGGTAGACAAGCAGTCAGTTATAAAGCAATATACTTTAGAGCATAGGTTAGGGAAATTTATAGTCAGACGTGTTACTTGGAGATGTCATGTTAAACAGACTCTTTCAAAGCGTTTTTTAGGATTGATGTTTGTGATGTACAAATGTGATTCGAAATTACATGATATTCAGCTTTTAAAGTATTTATGTGCAGCTTTTAGACTTAAAAGCTGCCTTTTATTTTTTTTAACCTTCAGTTTGAAACAAGTAAAAGATTTAAGCCATCATGGTTGTAATTGCACGTCAAGAAAACTGGAAAAACAAAAAGCTATTTTAAGGCCGTTCTCAATACTCTTAACAATCATGTTTAATATTTAAATAGTTTTCCAAGATATGTGCATTTTCTTTTTAACAGTTCTGAAAATAAAAGTAGTAGATGGCTCTGTTGGAATACAGATGTAACTTGTGGCATAAGGTGAATATGTACCTGTTTTAGAAAATACTTCCAGTCTTGCTTCAACAAATATGATATTCTTTTAATCATTCTTCATATTAAAGGTGAAAGATGACAGGCTTAAAGCCCTTCTCAGTTGATTTTTTTTTGATTTCATATTTATTTTTGCCAGTGGTGTATGAGATGTGTTTCTATAGCATAGACTTTGAAGATTGCGTCACTTACTGTAAGCGATTTAGTTACAAAAATGCACTTGCTTAATGCATTTTTAGAGCATTCTCTAGGTAGAAAATGATAGTTAACCAGAAACTAATTCCATAAAGAAAAAAAAAGTCTTGTTCAAATTCAGAATTGTAGCATCTCCAGGATATAGATCGTTGTATGAAATGGAGTATTTTTATGGGTTTTAGAAGATTGTGTGATCTGCATATGTCACGATTTCTTTTCTATTTGATTTTTCACTAGGTACTGTAATGATTCAACTTACTCTAGGCTGCTATTTGCCAAAATTATTTAGGAAGGCATAATAATCAAAAACTTTGCAGGCTGACTGAAGCAAGCACAATGCTTAACACCTGCAGGTAGAGTGCAGTTTCCAACAAAATGCTATTGATTGTTATCCTGGCACAAAGCAAGCTTAAATACAGTTTGCTTAATTACAACAAAAATGTTTTTTTATGAGTAAGGTCCTTCATGTTTGGGGAGTGTTTTGTGTGTTGTCTGCTAAGTAAAATCCCATCACACTTGTATAAATTTGTCCAATTATCAGAGCACCTAAGAGGAGGAAAAAAAATCAATTTACCCTGAAAAGCACCAGAAATAAGATTACCTTGGCTAGTAGGAACTTGCCAGCACTGTCTAAATTGCTTAATATTATCAAACGCTGCCATTTTTCAAGTTCAGTAAGAAGGATATTGACTATTCTACATGTCCAGGTCTGCTATTTGGCTATTTCTCTATAAGGTATAAGCATGTCTTATTTTTGTTCCCACAATAGCAGTTACAGATAAATCGGAGGATCTAACAATAACTTTATGAAATAGATGGAATAATACCATTCACTGGAGAAATAGTATTTACTTGAGATAAGTGATCGCAACTAGTTTTTTCTCCTGTCTAGCTTGTTGTTCTTGTAACAGACGAATGTAAATACCTTAGCAGACATTTCAGAGTGAAAGGCAAGAGATAAAATGTAATTACTTTTCAGGGTGGCCCTGACGATGCCCGTGTTCTTGTCTGTAACACACACAAAAAAATCTTTGCTCATCACCTCAGCATATGAAGGCCATTGTTACCCCTGAATATAAAAATATTTTCTGATTTTTAATGTTGACCTCAGTATTTATCTTCAGCTCTTCTTTGTAAGCTGGAATCCTTATAGCCGTAAATTGTAGTCACTGTTATCCAACCGAGCATTTAATAGAGCACCTAATGGACTCTGCTCCTGTATTTTTCTTGAATGCATAACATCTTGCTTCATTCAGTCACCAAAACCAACTTTGCTACAAGGACAGGCAACACGACAAGTTAGAATCAATGGACCATTTGTAGGTCACAAAGTCAGTTTACTGGAATTTCAGAGGAAACTGGTTGAAAAGAGAGGACAAATGTCACTTTGAATAGAGATGTTTAAATCAGACTTCTGCCTTAGGGTAAAATTTAGGTCTGTTGTAGCCTAGATGTAATGTCTCCCTCTACAGAGCACAGCATTAATCATGGCTTGACAAGTGATCATGGGCTGAGAAAAATAGGGCCTGTCTTGGTTGTGTGTGTTTTTTTTTTGTTTTTTTTTTCTCCTAATCTTAATCTCTTAGGAGCACATTATAAACACAAACATTTACACAAAAAGATTTAAGTATCGGTGCCTGTATTTCAGTAGTGGAAGGAGCTAGCTTCAGAGAAAATCTAGTTAGAGCTATTGAGAAGCTACTTAGGTTTCTTAGGTAGACGCAATATTAGGAATATTTCCTTCTAAAGTCATGGAGATTTTTGTTGTAGGAAATTCATAGTCCATTTTTACTCCATTACATCATACAAATACAGTAGAGTCTGGGTCTGTCTGTTTTGTCCCGTGATGTATTAAATACGTCTGAAACAACTGTTTTGGTTTTTGTTCATTTGTTTTGTTTAAACAGCATTCTAGAATGTGTTTGACACCTAACAGAGATGCTTCCTTTTCCCCAAAATGGCAATACGGGGTGACAGTGGTATCCTTTTTATACAGTGCCGATTGACTTGATGTTGATCAATGTATATGTGTTTTTTATACTATGCTTTTTTCTATATACCGTGTTTATATTTTAATGATAAGTTACTTGGCCACAACGAGCTACAAATGCTTGAATAAAATAACAGGAATGAAGGCTGCTATTTAAGATCCTGAGTTCTGATACTGTGCAGATAAAAGTGAGTTTAATATTTTAATTCTTAAATTAGGGATGCGTCGATGCACAGATTAGGTGTAGGGAGCACTCATACCTTTTAAAGAAGATTGGTAAAGAATTAACTCCGTGAAGAAGGGAATCTCTCTATTTCTTAGGTTTCTTTGCTGTTTTCTGCAGTGGGATCAGTACAGGGAGCGGCTCTAGCATTCCATAGGTACACTTTGTAGAGAGGTGTACCTTTTAAAGGTACAATTAGATTCGTATCTGCAACTGTTGAAAAAATAGATAATATCAGTCAAGGAGCACCAAAACAAATAATCACTGGAGAATTGTGCGTTAAAAATTATGCTACCTCTGTTTATTTAGTTGCCTCTGGATGTGATAAAATCCCAAATCGCTCGTTTCGGGGAGGCTGCTGCTTTCTTTTTTGCCCTCTGTTGGTATTTTCATATCAGTCCACACCTCAAACCGATTATTGCTCTGAATCTAGATGACAGAATAATCTAACACCGATTACTGTTAAAAATTGTTTCTGGCAGCTAGGGAGGGGATGACCGACCTTGTTCCTGACGGTAATACTTGCCTTGCTGTTGATGGGATCTGGTGTAAATAGAGAGCCTTGCTCTGAAATCATGCTGCAGTGGTGAAGAGAGATCACATGCCAGGAGGAGGCTGTAGTTCACCTTTCTTTCTATATATTTTCTTACCGTATCATATTTGTCATTTTTTACGGCATAGCAGCCTACACCAGTATGAACAGTGTTCAAAAACAATTCCCAAGCAATAGGCACTGTCAGCTCTAAATAAAGTGACATTTTAAGAAAAGATTCCTGAGAAGTTCTGCTGTTGATGCTGCATTTCTCTGACAAATTCCTGATTCCTGTTTTATGGTAGGCATAATTCTATTCACCTGGTCCAGGCATTCTTATATTCATTCTTTGAAGTTTAATTTAGACTTTCTGTATGTGAGGTGCCCGAGTTGGACAGCTCTGCTTTCGCAGGAGAAATGACGCATGTTTGCTTTGAACAACGTGAATGTTCTCCAGAAGACCAATTCATAACTATTTTGTTGGTAAATTTAGCATTTAAATATTGAAGGGCAGTGTCTTCAGTGGCTGTGATTTCCTTCGGCACAGTAGGCATTTTTTCCACATGGACTGCCAGCTGGCGGGGCTGGTTCTCGCTGGGTAAAGTGCTAGGGATGGGGTGCTAAGGGAGAGAAGGTGCCTCGCAGCGGTGCTGGCTGGGGAGAGTGGATGAGAGTGGAAGTTGTTTTAGAGAGGAAGGGGACTTGCAGGCTGACAGAAGTCAAATACGAGAAGAAATCCTTTTGCCCTTCAGGCAATAATCTTACCTGGTGCTGGAAGAGAGCATCATCTCTCCATAATGTTAGATTTTTTTCCTGCTTTCTCTCCTTCCTCATTCTTTCCGTCATTTGAGAAGGTGTACAATGGTATCTGCTAATAACTGGTTGGGGATCCAACTGCTACTGATATTCCAGCAGCAAGGAAGAGCTCTGTATGCAGCAATCATCGTCTTGAAGTGAACGCCTCAAATTTGTCCTACATTTGTCCTGTGTAATGCATGTAACCTTACTAGAATATCATGTCTGTTTCTACTTTTTTTTTCTCCAAGTGTTCAGTATGAGCTTTAAAGGTTGTATTTTGGAGTTTATTATTCTAGCAAAAATTAAAGCCTTACTTTTTATTTTATGAGTATTCTTCATGAATCTAATGACACTGCTTGTAAACAAGAGGGATTTGGCCGTATTAGAGAAACAAAACTACTGGTGTGCTTTTTTTCGTTCCATGTTAGAAGAAAAATTAACAGTGCCTGATGTCTTCCTTTTTTTTTTTTTTGATGGTACATGCTAAAGGTTAGCTAGGAGGAAGACTTAATTTTGGTCTGCTTAATATTTATAGCTTCATTCATTGACTCTTTTTCCCATTTGTGTTGAAGGGATTTTTGTCTAGAAAGCTTGTTACTATAAAGAACAAACTTAAGATATTTTAAGGTAGCTTAATGTGTTTTGGAAGAAAAGTTGTTTTCATCCAACTGAATGAAACTACATTGTTACTTCATAATTTGGTATTTAGTACTAGAGACTTTGATTTTTGAGATAAACTTAACCATTTAGTTCAACTGATTTCTAAACTTCGGTGGAGTGCATGTGTAATCATATCCAACAATGGCATTGGGTTTTGTCTTGCAGCAGTAGATGGAAGGAGGGATGCTGCTGTTTGTTGTTTTGTTGTGTTAGGGAGATGCATTAGATAGGTTGAATTTGTTTTCTTGTTTGTGGGGGTCTTTCATTTCTGTTTGGTTCTGGATAAGCAAAGGATTTTTTAAATTTTATTTTATTTTATTTTTTCCCCTGAAAGCATTTAGGTGATTTTGATAAAGAAACCTGTGTATTTTGATATAGGAAAGACTAAAGCTGAATGTTTAGCTCCTTTGAGGGACAAGAACAGGTGGGGGAGTGGGAGGGGGAAGACTGTTTTTTGTATTAACTCTTTATCTGAAAACATTCGAGAAAGATTTCTGAGGGAATTTCTTTAAAATAGTGACTGACCATTTGGGTTTCTGTGCTGGCTATTACCCACATTTTTCACATATTTTCACTAATTCTTCTTACTACCTGCAGAGGGAGCTTGTATATGAGATAATCAAAGTAATCAAGGCATTCAGGGCTGAATTATTTCCAGTAAGTACAATTTTCTTTTGCTGTGCATTCTCTGTTATTCAGGGCAAGAAAGCCTCTGCAAGGGAGCTTTTAAAAAGATTGTCCATCAGTAGCAGTAAATAACAATAGGCAAAAAATTTTACGTTGTTAGTAAGCAAGAGCTGACATTATAAATACCTATTTGTATTTTGAAGAAGTGCCTTTCTATTGAAAGCGTAAAAAGGAACTGAGCAAAACAATTCTTGCATGTAGAGGTACAAGAAAACAGTTTTGGTGCTCTGTATGACGCGAAGCAGATTTCAGTTGCATAAACTGTCTTCTCTGATTCTGAAAATGTCATGTCAGCATGAGAGAGACAGCACAGTGCTCTAAGGGCTCAGTACCTCTCGTGCAGAGTAGTGTGCTAGCCAAAAAGCGATGGGTAAGTCTTTTCTATTTATGCACGCAGTCTTATGAATCATAATCAAGCTGATTGCAGATGCAAGGTTAACACTTAATTTTGCTTTTTCTGTATTATAAAATATAAAAAGGTGAATGATTCCATCCTAGTATAATTGATAATTTTATACAATTGTACGTAAGCAGACAAACAGTGGAAAGTTTTTAAGAAAAATATGGACAGGAAAGAACAAGGAGTATCAGAACGTAAGTTTATTCGCAAATAGTAATTTAAACATAGTGTGAAGAATCAGAAATACTTTAGTGATTTTCTTTAACACAAATGAAATGATCTGGTGCATTGCAGGTTTTATAATTTGTATTACAGTGATTTGGATAGTGAAAGTATGTGATCCTTCAAAAAATGTTGAGACCTTTTTCAGTGAAGAAAACATAATACAGTTTTGTTTGTTGAACAAGAAGCATAATTAATGATAGATGAATTCTGTGCTATTTATCTCTGGAAAAATGGTGGCAATCATTTTACTTTAAAATATTTCAGTAAATTTAAAGATGATTTGCTATAATACTGCTAGGAAATAAAGCAGTATGCATGCACATTCCGTAAAACAGACGCAGCTCTCTGTAATGTGCTCTTCTGTAATAAATTATGCCACATAAATTGGTCCAAGGGTTGATTTTTTTGTTTTGTTTTATTTTCTTTTGGTTTTGTTAGTTTAAGTTAGCAGAACTTTAAACAGAACATATTCATCCTAACGTGGTTTTAGGGTTTTAGTTTGGATTCTCTTTTTAAACACCAGGAAAGATTTACCATATCTAAAAGAGCAGCAACTCAGTGTCGATTTATTATTTATACTGGCTAATCCTTGCTAATGTGAAAAGTCAGCTTGTTATTGTAACACCAAATGGCCCTCTAAGTAGGGAAACAGTTAAGTAGATCTCCTGTAATAGGTTGTTGTCTAATAAAGAGATTTATGGTATTGGCAAGGGCTATTGTATAGGTATTACCCTCTCACAGCATGATCATGTATTATCTTAACAACTCAGTGCCACGTTTATGTTGAGCATTTTCATAACAGGGTAAGAATATTAGCCACAGCAATTACACTCCAATAGGATTATAATGGTAAGACTTACAGAAAATATATAAATGATGTCTTTTACAGAGATTTTGATAGGTGTTGGGAGTTGAAAAGTTGCATCGTGCTTTTTGCATGGGAGAATACTGTTGTATTAGCCATGATGAAGAAGGAGAGATTTCTTAATTTAATCTTTCTGAGGAATTATGGGGAGGCAATGGACGTAATCTTTCTTTACACAGTGCATCTTTTTCCGTCCCTGTGAGGTAAGGATGTTTCAGAAATTCAGTTCAGTGGAGACTGCCATACAATACAAAAATCAAGACGTACATGTAACTTTAATTCTGTTGTAAGGATAATACAGCTGGGATTAAGATACATTCTTTTGCAGCCTTGTATTTTGAAGGTAGAACAATGATAATTTACTTACTATGTTGGAAGAGCCTATGTGAATAAAATCATATTCCTTCATTTTAACAATAGTGTTACACACATTTTCTGTTTCATCAGGGCCATTTTTTTTAATGGTGATAAGCAACTTAAATTCTTTTTAAAATGACTACAATCAACAAAAGTGACAATAATGTCATACTTGTACAGTTTTCATGTAAGTGACATTCAAGCTGTTCCTTAATTCTTAAAAAAATTCCATCTGTTTAAAAAGAAAAAAAAGTGAGACATTAATACTCACTCACTTGGCAGAAGCAGTGTTCCAGCTACATTTAATAAAACTAATTATGTTTTATCAATAAAAAACACTTGGGGGAAACGACTGAACAAAATACTTCGGGTTGTATAGGCATTTATGAATAACTGTGTTAAGTGTAACAGAAGTTGGAATGGCTAAAAGTAACTAAACAGCCTTACATTTTAAGATGATACCTTGAGATACAATTCAATAAATATTGGAATAATAAGTGTTTAAACAAACATACCTTTTTCCCTAATGTACTTTAACAAAATAATAATAAGGATTATTCCAGTTTAAGACAAAGTATAGATGACCATTACTATTGTAGAAGCACTTTCCAAAATATGTTCCATGTATTGTACACATCTACGACTAGTATTAGGTAAATTTGTAAGACATGTTTCCTAGATGTTTGGGATTAATTCTATGTATAAGACCATGTAGAAAGATCCTGTGCCCAACTGTCTTAAATTGTTATTGATTACCAGAAAGTAGAGAAAAGATGCACCTGTTTATTTTGACAAGAAATATTCCACTTCTGATGGAAGTGCTGATAGAAAGTGATGTTGCACACAGGTTTGAGTGTTTTCTGGTGGATTACTAGAAAATAGCGGAGAACTCAAAACTACATTAAGCAATGAATATTCAAAGCTTTATTATTTTTGTAATCATTATAGCACTGTATGACTTATCTGTCATCAGTATTTTGTACATCTTATATGTACACTACCAGAGCAAAATCTGGAGCTTGGTCTTCAGTCTTGTATTCAGAAAAAGAATTATAACTGATGAATAATGTTTTCAATTTTAGAAAAGCTCATGTATGTTCTTTAGATTGTCTTCACGTTTCATTCATTTTGAGCTGTGGAAAACGATTGTATCTTTTGTCTGTAAGTAAAAAGCAAACACAAAAGGACGAATGTTACCCCCTGATGAATGTGGAGCTCCAACCGATTTAAGAGCGTGAACTGTGACTGCATTGTTGAGGGCAGAGCTTGGCTTGTAGACGCCAACTAAGAAAAAGCAAATACTTAGAATAAAAGGAAGAATAATGAATAAAAATTTAATAACAGGTAAAACAAAATTTTCAATAGTTTAGGAAATTATAAATCTAATATTAGAACTATTAAAAATATGTTACAGTGTATTTGCTTTAGAAAACTTTCTTAGTGATACATGTGTATAATGTTCTAGGAGACAATCTGTGTTTGAAAGAGAAAAATATATGCGGAAGTACTCTGAATTGTTATCCATTTGCTCTCTTAAACCATTTTTTGAGTATACATATGTAACTATAAGATGAAGATTTGCCCCCCTTTTTTTTTTTTTCCTGTATAAATCCCATAATGAATGGTTTCTTAAAATTAGTATTCTTCTGTTTGCGGGACAATAAATTAAAGCACAAATCCACACTTTAGTCATTTTATTTGTAGCATGCATTAAAAATGAAGCCCCACTAAGTCATACTTAACTGCTTGTGGACAGCTAACCCTGGAGAAGGGATAACTTTTTTTTTTTTAATTTCCTTTTTTTTTTCTTGATCTTTTTTATTATTGTTTATAACTCTTTGTTTGGAACAGCAGTGTTGTTATGACTAATAAGGCTTTTCTGTTTGGCAAATGGAACACAAGTAATCAGTAGTTCTTGGCTCATGACTGAAAAATCTGCCAAACAGAGCCCATAAAAACAGTCTAACCTTTGAAATATACCTGTGAGTGAAATTCTTCATTATACTGCTGTCATCTGTAAGCAATTCATATATCATCATCAGCACTTCTAATGGTATTATTTCTGATTATAGAGATATTTACATCAGTGGACAGTAGTATGATTAGAAAGAACTGTTTTGAGCCTGCTTGTGAACTTACAGCCACACAGATTTTTTTTTTTTTAGACAGTATAGTGACTTTTGGTGAAATCAGTTCTTTTTCTTTTACCTTTCAATTAATGGTCATTTAATTTATTTTTTTTTTGTATATTTAAATTATTTTTAGTTGGATTCTCTGTCCTGCTTTGATCTTTGTATATGTTAGACTGCCAAGATTCTATAAACAATAAGTTTCTTAGTTCTTGTTTATTTTTCACAGAAAATCACTTGATATATGAAATGAAAAGGAATACCTTTACCTGAAAGAATACTTTGTTTGATGTAGCTTTATGTTAAAAATATGTTTATTGAAATTCCTGCACGTTAATTGAAGGAAAGTCAAATAAATGAAACGTCTGCTAGCAGATAGCCAATGCATTATTTGTGTTTTTTTTTTTTTAATATATATAAACCAATGCACCAAATAAAGCTGCAGAATTAACATTATTAAAACTAATCTATAGGGAATTTGTAAAAAATACCAGGAGCAATGGGAAAATTTGCTGCTGCTTCAGTGCTATGCTTAAGCAGTTTGTACAACTGTTTTCACGACTTCTGCACAGTTGAGAGAGGTTATTAATGTCTCCTAAATCACTTAATTTCAGCCATTATTTAAGTTACGTAGAAGAACAGCTGCTTAGTCCTTGTACATGTAGGAAATTCTAGGTGCTGCCAAAACAACTTCTAAAATATAACAAATATGTAATTTAAACATAGGATTGATAATATGTAAATTAAAAAATACATCTAGCTATGCTCTGTGGAATTTTTTAGGTTCACAAATGGTATGAGGAAGTATTGTGCTCTGAGATGCGTGGTTTATTTAGTAGAGTCCATCTGACTGTTGAACAAGTTGTTTTTATCGTAAAGTAGTAGTGAAAATTTTTGGATGGCGATATGCACAAGATGTTTTAATCCAAAGAAAAAACGGTGTGCCTTTTTTATTGTAGCCTGCAGATTAGAGCTTTCTGGGGACTTTGTCCTATGCTTGACTCTTGTCACCTTCCTTGAGGTGGTAGTCCCTGTCATGGCTGCCCCGCGGGTCTCTGGGAACATACGAGTCCTTTTGTGCTCTAAAGCTGAATGCAGGGCTGGATGATTTCAGTTGCTTCATAGTAAAACAGAGGCATAATTAGTACTAATTCAGCTAATCATCAGGAACTGGAGGTAGTCCCATCTGCCCTTCCCCCTCAAAAATTGTTCATGATGCAAAAATACAGTCCCTGTGAGATGAAACATTGGAGTCTTGTGTGAGCTGTCTTCCAATGAAGATACTCGGAACCCAGGTTTGTCCTTTTTCTGTTATTCACAGACAAAAAGTCAAAATCTCCATTTTAATGAAGACATTTCAAAGAACAGACGGGCTTAGAAAGGCATTGTATTTCTTTACATGTTCCTTCCTTTTAAACATGGGAACCCTTAGGCTATAAATTAGAGTGTTTTACACTGTGTAGCTGATCTCAGTCTGCCCACTAGCAAGGAAGAGTTAAATTTAAAAAAAAAAAATGTTGTAAATGGCTTGGTGGTTTCGTGCTTTTCAGTCTGTGGTTATCTTATGTCCCCCTCATGTCCTGTTTTTGTCAATATTTTCCTTTCACCTAAGAACTATAGCAAGTGGGAGGAAAAGTAAGTTGAAAGAATGTAATTATGCCAGAGATGCATTTTTGTGTGGGAACCTTTATAGTGCCTTCATGTAAATGAAATTCACTATGGAAACCATAAGAGCACTTCTGAGCAGAAGGGCTTATCCTGTGCTTCATGGGAAACACCAGTTTGCTTATCTCTTTTCCCGGAAACTGTACACGCACGCACAGAGGCTGGAGCTTGTCTCTGACCGTTCTCCAGGGCTGCAGATGAGCTATGTGGGGACTCTTGAGGGATGGTCTCAGGCGATGGAATGTGGGAGTCTGTGCACTTTTATGAACATGCAGGAATTGGAGCTACCTCAGTGGATAATTGTATTTTGCATTTTTTATTTTTTCTTGGTAGGTTGTTCTGTTTTTTTTGTTTGTTTGTTTGTTTTCTCTTGGCATGTTCTCAGGCATGCTCATTGACATTCAGACTTTATCTGAATGCTTACTTCTGGAGAGGGAACCGTCAATGTAACAGATTTAAAATCACAAAATCCTCAAGGCTATATTGGCAAACAGTGCAGCACAGTGTATGGCACCAAGCAGTGCCCTGTGCTGCAGCCTGGGCGCTGGCTGCTCTCGGCTTTGCTGGTTGGGCTCTGGAATTGGTCCTGTGGACTGTAGCTCCCACAGTCCTTATTTCTTAACCTGGAACAAGGAGTAACATAGATGGATTTATTTCAAAGACTTCATATTTGTTAGCTTTGTCAAAGGTTCTTGTAGGATTTTAAAATGTTCTGCAATGTTTGTTATTTTTAAAAATTAATCATCTTGTTGAATAGTGTTTCCCAGTCATCTTGAATTATTGATGTTTTGGTCCTTAGTAGAAGGTCAGTGATACTTTTCCTCCCAGACAACAGCCTGTTCAACCCCAGTTTAATGAGTTACATCTCAGTATCTGTAAGAGAATAACAACGTGAAAGAATTTCATAATTATGGCTTACTGAATGGGGCTCAAAATGAAAAATGGCAAATAAACTTTTGTGTAAGCCCAGGCTTTAAGAAATCAGTGCTTGGTAAATGCTGAAGCAATTGCTGTTTGAATTTGGAGCTGTTAGTGGACTAGAGGAATGCAACATCCACTAGTATATTTAAATATTTGATAGTATTTAGCTGAATATATTTTTATTCTTAGCTATCTTAAACTATTCTTAGAGATTGTAGTTTTCATAAATATTATTTGAAAGTGAATGAAAATAAAAGCAAAATTTGAACAATAGGTGAATGTCTGCTCAGAAATGTGTGAATGCTTGAGTACGTCTGTCTGCATATTTAATACAGTATTTTTTCTTTAAGAAAATATAAAGTGTCCAGTATATTATGTGATAAAACCATGCAACAGATCAGGAGAAGAGATGCTTTTCCAGAGCCACAGGCAAAGGTCATGGCCAGCCAGGAGGAGCCTTGTTTCCTTTGTCCTGTTCTCAGCCAGCTGGACTGTGTGTGCACGCCTTCCAGTTAGTAAATAACAGCACTGCGGAAAAGCTAACAAGTGGTATTTACTTAACAGTCCTAAAGTAATACTGTAAAATTGAAATTGTTTTTGATTTTTGGTGACCAGAAGCCATTGTGGTGAAACATCTGGCTGTTGAAATCATATGCTGTGCTTGCTGTAGGCTCTTATATTGTACACCATATTAATTTTGATTTAGATACTTTTATTTTTAGAAGATCTATAAAATTGCTATTTTCAGGTAAAAAACAGCAGATCACCTTTTGAATAAAGAGGCATTAAAATAAAACAGCAAATTCTAGGGAGCATGTTGATAACCAGTCAGCGTCAGGTGAAGTACTCTGCCAGACCTTGCTCTGCCACTTCTTGCATATCGGAAAAGATGGGCCTTTTTTTTTTTTTGCCTTTTCTTCTGTTTTCATCTGTTATTCCTCCTCTTACCTCTTTTTCTCTTTTTCCAGAAATAAAATCTCAGTTCAGCCCAATAGTGAGCCATAAATAAACTGCACGTTTATTACTATTATGACCTCTTCTGGACTTGATTTTTTTAAACAAAAATCTTGCCCAGAATCTGCAGTAGATGTGTTGAAACTGGTCGGCTGCTTTTTTTATTCTTCTGGCACTGTAAAATCATCAGTCATTTATAGCATATGATTGCTTGCAGAACAGCAAATGTTTCTAAATAATTGTATGCAGGTACACGCACAAGCATGCATCTCATTTTGCGCTCGTGCCGGCCTCTCCAGTAACATCTAGTGTCAACGTTAGCTTTCTGTCTCCACATTCCTTACTGCTTTGACTTGTCATTCAAGCGGCAGTGTGGCTTCTGGTGTGGACTGGTGGATAACTTTTGAGCGGATAACAAAGCTCATGGCTGCAGGTAGCGTGTCTTGTGCTTAAATTCAGTTTTGTGTGTTGGGTCATGAAAGTATGGCACCGTTCCTCGGTGCTGGCAGTCGGCTCGAAGGAGGAGGCGTTACACTTGGATATTCCACACGTGCAACTTGTTCCCTTTGTGCACTGCTCTGTGTGCTCCAAGTTCCCTGTCAGCTTGCATCTCTTCACTGTCATTCTTTCCTCGCTCTCTCAACCACTGCTGCACCTCGCGTGTCCCCTCTTGTGGTCCTGCCTCCACCTAGTCAAGGCCCGGTACGGGTCTCCCCTCAGGCCTTCCCTTCCATCTGCTTCTTCCCCTCTGTGCTGCCCCAGGGCTTTCCCACTGCCACCGCCTGTGGAGCTGGCTGGGGGGGATGCCATTTCCAGCTCTGCGAACTCCATTTGCCGCTTTTCTTCTCTTTTTCTTCTTTTTCTGTGGCCTCACAGCATGGCTCTCAGTGGCTTCTGGTGAGTAATATCAGTACAGGGCCATCTACTTGACGGAGGTTTCCTCGTGCCTTGGGTTAAGTGCCTGCAATGCAGAGGGCTGGGTAGTGTTATTCAGTGCTACATATTCTAAATATTTAAGTTCACGGAGCACCACTTAGATCAGCGTGCCTTCCCAAGCATCTCTGTAGCTTGCATGACTTGTTTTGTGCATTAAATATATCTTTGGGCAATCTGTGAAATACAGTGATCTAGGTAAAATCTGGAGTTTTTCAGATTGCTGAATAAGAAATTGGTAGAAAGGCATGCGTTTTCCAAATGGGGACGGCTCCTCTTAAATTTCCTTCCTGTCTGTTGAGCTGTCAGCCGCTCTGTCACTGCTAGTGTCGTAACTGAAGGCTTAAAACTGTATTCATGAAAACAGGATTTTGTTGAATTTCAAAGAAATTGTTATTTTTGTTAAAAATAGCAGATCAGACCAAAAGGTTAGCCTGTCTTCAAAGTGTCTGTAAAAATATGCTTAAGACCCAATTCTGTTCTTCGCTATGACAAGAGAAGATGACTTATAAATTGCCTTACATGAAAGTGAGTTTGATTTAAAGTATTAATAAAATCTAAATTTGTGCGTTCTTGCTGTGGGGACTGAAGATTTTAATTTAGTGGAATGCCAGAACAGTTTTTTTGTGCTCGGTTTGATGAGTGTTGTGTGAGAATTCCATCTTACTAAATTAGGGCAGACATATATATTACACTGTTTACAAACTGCCATGATTAAAACCTGTTAAATTTCATATTTAATATTCAGTCGTCTTTGAGCAAAAGCGTCACCTAGATTTCTGCTCAGCACTGTTAAAATGGATGAAATAGCAAACGTTAATCAGAGCACGAGCGGAAAGCCCCGCCTGGGCTTTGAGAGGGCTGCAAGATCCCTGCAGCAGCCGTAAGTGCCCAGGATGCGCTTGGGGCTGGCGCGTGGCAGAGTGGGTGCAAGGGTGCTGGTTGGGGAGCAGCCTCAAGGGAAGTCCTGTGTCAGAATTGTCTTTCACTGTGCTGAAGAAAAACGGTAAGAATTTATTGCTTTAATATAAAGCTGTGTTCTTACAGGCAGCGAACAGTGATTTAAACAATTTTTTATTTTAAAATGATAATCTGAAAGTCAAAGTGTGTTTGAGAAAAAAGAATTTGTGGCACTGAAGCATTTGGGCTCCTAATCCCTGTGCGCTGCCTCCTGTGACAGGGATTCTGATCCTTGAACTATGTGTGGGAATTGTAGGCACAGACTTCAGCGTAAAGAAACCATCAGTCCAAGGAAAAAATAGATACTAAATGTGCTTACATGTTGTTTTAAGCTTTTTCCATCAGTCCCTAAATTATTTTTGTTGTTTTTGTTTTTTTTTTTATTTCCTGGCTACGCGTGGCTTCAGCCCAAGTTGCAAGTACTTTAAAACCTGATAGCATCAAAAGGTCCTGAGTGTTAGCTGTCAAGTGCTGTGCTGGCATTGCTGCTGTCTTTTATTATCTTACTACTTTGATTTTCTTCATCTCTCTTACAATGTGTCAAATAAAAGAACATCGAAGATGTCAGAAGAATATGATGATAGTCATTTTTTTAGAGCAATGTTTTGACATAAAAATAATGTTAAAACAATCATGTTTAAGCAATTCATAATGCAAAAGTGGGGAGATTCATTACTAATTAAAAAGAAAGACAAATTAAATGTATTCTACATGCTTACTTGATCCAGTTTGCCGTTCTCTCTTATCTCTAGGTACGTTGATACAAACTTCATTTTACTGCTTTACTATTAAATGATAATACCAGTTGGAATACGACTGTTTCATTCAGTGTGTAGTACGGGTGATTGGCAGGCTCTTGTTATTCGGCTGTCCACAGCTGAGCTGCAGGGGTTGAGCTGCGCTGGCAGGGCTGTGCGTAAAAGTTTCTGCCGTGTTTGCCAACTGTGCTCTTGGCTCCAGCTGACATGGCTCTCGATTCCAAAGCCTGCTTGTTAGCCAAACTCTCCCTAAAAAATTATTCTGGAGTTCCTAATTAAATAAAACCTTTGATGTATATTTTATGTCATAGGAAGACATGCATTTTTTCACAGTAGATTCTGCTTTGGTAGAAATACAAATTAAAAAAAATTGATTAAAAAGCTATAACTGGTATTAGCAAAGAAATTGACTCTTGGAAACGTATTGGGAGCTTCGGTTTCTTGTAAGTATTTAAATTATGTGATTTTACCAGGTTCTTCCCTGCAATTCTTCGCATGCATACATTTTTGTTTATTTTTCAAGTATTTTAAAAATTGTTCTACTACAGATGATAACTGCATCTGGTATATAATTCCATTGCTTTTTTCTTTTTTTTTTCCCCCCATAAGCTAAAGTTATCAGTTGCACTGTAAAGGTATAATTTATGCCAAACCAGTCTAGAAGCTTTTTCAGAAGACTGATAACAACTGCTTTTATACATATTGCTATGTAAAATGCTTATTAATGTTAGCAGATGTTGCACTTTAATCCCCCAGAATAATTGTTTGGTAGCAGCAGGAGATTTATTAAGCTTGAGTTGTGTGAAATTGTGTGTGCATAAGCTGCTGTTTAGATTGTAAAAATGCCATTGAAAACTGTTAAAAAGTTCTAACTGTAATTGACAGAGAGGTATTAGCTGTTCTAAAAGAAGTATATGTGTACCGTTGGCCCTTGTGCTGTAACCTCTTTATCATTTATCTTCTTGTATTAATGTCACTGAATTATTAATTCATGAGCAGGGTTGGATAGGGTGAAGGCACTATTTAAATGTGTGGCACATGCATCCTTATCGCCGGAGACATGAAAAGAGTCATTTTGTGTTATCTATAAAATGGAAAGGACATTTAAAACTTCATTTACGGTAATCCACTTCACTTCCCCGTAAAACATCTAGATTGTTGCTACCATAATATAATGTTCATATTCAAATTTTGTAATCTTTCCACTCTGTTCACTTATAAATATTGTTGATAGACAAATGTAGACTCTTTTCTTTTTAGTTGCACTTAGAGTTCGTGAACTGCAGCAGAAGATAGGAAGAACAGTTTTTTAATAAAAACTCTTCAATATCTAGTAAAAGAATATAAAAGCTATCATTTAAAATCCTAATGTAATCAAATTAAAGAAAAATAATTTTTCCAAAGTAGCGGTGTCTGTCACGTTGAGCAAACGAGACCTGTATTGTTTACAAGAAATTGTAAACGTGTGACAGAGTTCTTGGTCTGCTTGATAAAACTGCATAATGTGAAAGGTTATGTTGTTGCTAACAAATGTGTTAAATTGATGCTATGTCTTAAACTTTACCTGTGCTGTGTGAACGATATTAAAAAGAAAAAAAAAAAAAGAAAATGTATGCAAAATGTAATGTTTTCAGTCACTTCACTGAATAGAGATCATTTTCCATTCAGCATTTCTCAAAATTCTTTGAGTGAAAGTGATTGAGCAATTCTGTGTCCTCAAGCACTCACTGTGGCTGCTGTGGCAGTGCTGGAGACAACCTCTATTCCATTTTGTTTCATAGTTAGAAGGTAACGCCTCACACCTCCCTTTTCACAGTGCATGGGAAAGGTCTTCACTGTTTCCAAAATATATTTTTCTTTTCCCTCACAGGGAAGAGAAAATACTATCTAATATGCTAGGGAGAAGAGAGGTGCCAGTTTTACACAGTGGTACATCCAAGTAGTATGAGCTTTTCTGTCAAATTATAATTTAAAGCTCTTTTGGCTCATAACTTCTAATTAGTTTAATCATTAGAGTTTTCCAACTTAGCTTTTCTACAAAGGGAATTTAAAAGTGTACTGAAATAGTTTTCTGTTTTTCTGTTACAGCTTGAATAAATAAAAAAAACAAACATGGTTCACCCCAGTTAAATGTCTAGTAGTCCTCCAGCTGCCTTGCTCAGTGAAGAACAGTCACCTGAACATTCATTGCTCATTCAATTGTACAAAAAAATACTCTTAATTATAGTTGCACCATTAGATGCCTAGGTAGCTTGTACGTCTTTGTAGAGTCCATTATCCAGTAGCGGAAATGAGCTTATTGTTTCTTTGCAGAATTAGGCACTTTTTGTATAGATACTGAAGATTTGCCACACGTATTTTGTATGTTTTGGACGTTCTTGATGATATGTTGGGCAAATCAGCAATTTATTTACGTGTAGGTGCAAGGAAGAGTTAGTGCTGTCCATACAGCACTGGCATATATGACTTTTGACCCATAATTTCTTTTTTTGATTTTTGCTATGAATATATGTATTAGAAAAGCTAATTATGAGTGAAGGACAAGATAGTTTGATTTTATTTTTTTTATTTTTTTCAGGGTTTTGAGATTTAAGCCTTTAAGTGCTACTGGTGTGTAAAATCGGTGAACCTGAAAGATATCTTCTGCCAACATTTGCTTCCTTTCTGTACTTTATATATATGGGTTATGTAAATTCAGGGAAGTTTCCACCTGTAAATCATACTTGGCTGGAGAATCTCACAAGTGCTTAGAAAATAGTGTGAAGACCTTTCCTGTATATTTTGTTCCTTCAAAGGTAACGTATTTGAGCTGGCCACCATTTCTTTCCTTCTTCTGTTGTCAAAACTACAAATTTTGATAATTCTGTGGCTCCTGACTGAAATTGGGATGGTAGTACACAGCACTTCTCAGGTTTCTCCGCAAGAGGTGATCCACCACCTTTTAATGACTAAATGATTTGTGAAGCACTTGAGAGATAAGGCTTTATGGAATTACTCTTACAGAAAGTTTTTTTTTTTTTTTTGGTCTTCTGGAGCCCTTGACTGTCAGGTTGCTAGTAAGAAAATGCTATTATCTGATCACTGTAATGCTAATTATGCTTCACAGGAGAGAAAAACAAACAAACAAAAACCCCTAGTGATATATTAAGAAGGGGTTATTTGAAAGAAGACAAAGAAAAATGCTCAAGTACAGCATGCTTCAAAACTTAATTAAAAGCATGTATGACTGAAATGGTCTTTCAGCAAATTCACTATTGCGATTCTATGGTAAATTCTAATACATGAGGTTATGATGGAGGAAGAAGTACTTGAAAATACCTTTATATGTCTATATTTAGCCAGAGGTTTTTCTCATTTCTTTGCAAGCTTGTCTGATATATTTTATCCTAGATTACCTCACTGTTCCCAAGAAATCCCTTTTGGTAATATTGATAACCTAATATATGACAGATTTTGGTCATTATTATTTCATTTAGTGGTCATATGTATAGACCAAGAGGGAATCTGAATATCGATTCACTGAATGGCAAGTAACAGTGATTTATGAGTCAAGGATTCAACACAGTGAGCCAAACACAGTAGAGATTACATTTTGTGCCACCATTGATTTTGTTTCATATTTCACTGCACAATGATTAGGCCACGGTCTCACAGATGTTGACATTGGAACCATATTCTTCTGTAAGCATAAAATATGCCACTAATATATACCTAGCGCACTGTGTGCCTCCAGCTTCTGATTTTTAAAAAATGATAAATATTTTTCAGTTACTTTTGGAAGAGTTGGTATTTTTTCTAGTAACATCAAAGATTTTTGACAGAATTTTTGACAGAATTTAAAAAAAAAATAATAATCAAAACTGACTTTGCTGCCCACAGAAGCTTTTTCTTGAAACTTGAACAGTATCATTTCTATTGAATACAGACTGCATGCACTGATCTGAAGTACAGCGGGTAGAAACCGGGGTGCTTTAAAATGGATGCTATCATTAACCTGTTTGATGATATTCCTTGGCAGATGCCTAGAGAAGAAGTCTTTGATGCGGTAGTTTCAGCGGGCTGGTGCTACCGAACCAAGATGTGTAGACACATGCGCACGAATGCAAGGAAGCTGCAGCGTATTGGGGCTGAACAACCTGTTTAGCCCAGTTACGGCCTGGGTAAAAAATGCTGCATTCTTGTTCACGCTTGGCCGCAACTTGATTTGGGGAGTTAGCAGCCCACGTATTTGTTGCTAGTGGCTGGCTGCTGGTCTTGTGAGGCCGTTTCACCTCACCATGTCACTGTGAAAGGCTCAGGTCAGCCTGGTGGGCCGCCGGGCCCACGGGCAGAGCGATTCAGGTGTCCCGCGACCACGGAAGTCGGCAGGAGGAGCACCGCGTGGCTGCGCAGGTACGGGCCTGCCAGAGCAGCCCTGGGCCAGATCCAGTCTCGTTTGTTTTTTTAGCCTGCTTCCACTTCAAACAAGCGCTCTGCTGTGAAAAACACTGAGGGTGGGGCTGGGTGGAGGGCGGTAGAGGAAGTATGGGGCTTTGCAGGGCCTTGTCAAGACTGCCAGCAAACAATTCACTGTCTTACAAGAACTCAGTGTCTTCGGTTGATACCAGCCTTCTATTCTATCATTTTTTTCCAAGGGAAATAAATGATATATTTTAATATAAATAGATTATTTTTGAGGATTTCTCTTTTGTGAGAAGTTTGGGAAACCTTAGCATTTTCTTCAGCTGTTACGATTGCTGCTTTCAGTTTGTCATATGGTTCTCCCTGTGTTTTTTATAGCTATTCATTATTTTCTTGTTTATTTTTGATGTTCATAAAGTCTGTCCTACGTAGGTTTGAAAATGAGAGCTATTTGTTTTGTGGTTTAATGAAGAGAATGGCAAGCAGCTTCAGACTGTGCCTCTGGTGTCCAAAGCGATCAGCATATTTAACATGCTCAGCATGACACTCAGATATTACAGCTGATAACGGTTGTAATTGACTTACAGCATCTCTTTCCCTCCCCCGTTCTTTGGATGCTGGGGATTTATCTCTGAGACCCCAGGAAGATTTAGTGACACAGAGGGCACCGGTGTTAAAAAGGTTTTACCTTAGCCGTTTGAGTCGAGGTGGTCTGATTGAGCGGTGCGATGTCAATTCAAATGAAATACCGGAAATTTGTAATGAGGATTGAGTGACACTCCCCCCCCCCCCCTCCGATTCGGAGTGTTTAGCAAAGGCAAAAAGAGAAATTCAGCCTTGGCAAAAGGAGAGTGCCTGGAGCCAAAAAAAGCCATTCTTATTAGCGCTAGCAAAGGTTTACTTTGCTGGCTTATTGAATGAAAACTCCCTAGAGTGTCCAGGCTTTATCCTGTGTTAACAAGACGGGGCAAAGCTGCCTTGTCGGGAATGGAGCTCGGGTAACGTGTCTGTAAAACACAAGAGCGAGGCCAAGCCCGACTGGATGAGAAAGGAAAATCTTCGTCTCTTCCTCTTAAATCCTATTTATTTTCTCTGTGAATGATTGAGGTAGACCACTGAGCTGCTGTGTACTGATGGACTGAAGTGTAATGTTGCACTGTTGAAATCGTGTCAGCGCACTGTCTGGTGTCGTGTCTTGCATAGGTAGGTCTTGCGTTTCGAATAATCTGCTGTTCTCATTAGCTGGGAACCCAGAGCAGTAGGGATGGGCATTTCTGTGGTCACTCTAAATTTAGGGTGCACGTGTTTATTACGTGCTATTTCAGGCTTTCCTCTGGCATGGAGATGTCATTTCAGAGCACGAGGCAGCTGAATGCACAGAAATTGCATTTTTGTTTTAAGATTGGATGACCTTGCTCAAGTCTTGTTCTTACTGTGTTACACCCTTCCCTGAGACGGCGTTCCTTGCCTGCAGCTTGGAAAGAGATATTTTGAGTTAGAAATCCACCATTCAAGGTGTTAATTGACAGGGACTGTTAAATACAGACCAAAAGAAAAGACTTTGTGGTGCATTTTTAGTATTGGATTGCTTTTAATGGAAAATAAGTCTTTGTTAATCAATTTTAGATAGAGCAGAGTTGGCCTTTCTTTTCTTCTCGCATTGTGTGACTTAATTGGAACGGATCAGGCATTGATTGTTTATCATAGCTACCAGAAGGATGCTAACTAAATCAGTATAGAGACTTGCTTGCCTTCGTTTTTTTGTTTTTCCAAGATTTCATAACTTTGAAAATTTTATGCAGTGTGTTACTGTAGCACCAATGCAAAATTATTAAAGTTATTCTAAAGTTGTCTTATATTAATAACTGTATTGAGGATTTGGGAATAACTCAAATGCATCTGAAGGTATGTTAAATGTTGCAAACTAGAGCTGGATCTTGTTGCAAATACTTGTAAGACTAATCATAAACAACATTGGTCTCATTCTAGTATTTTACTAGCGTAGCTTAGAAGCTTTTCCTAATCACACTGCACTAATTGAATTCTTATGTTACAGATTATAGGAAGTTTAACTCTTTTTTTTAAATTGGGAAAGCCTCATGGTGGGAAGGCACCTGGACGCATGATTTCTCAGGAGACTATGTAGTCTATTATATCGTATGAATATATATCTACTCACCCATGCCTCCTCATCTCCCCCCTTTCCTCTGCAGAGTGTGTCTCAGATATATTACAGAATTACTTAGTTTCATAAACTGGGTTATGAAAGGCAGTGGGGGTGCTGCGTGTGTGGCAAGGTAGGTCAAACAGGATTTATAAGGAGCATTGCCTGGGCTCCACTCGTTTCTCAGCACATACAGGCTACATGGCCATGGCACACGTTCCTTACCTCACTCTGCCCCACCGTCAGTAAAGCCGGTCTGGTTTTTATTTGTGTAATAGAGATGTTAAAGCGTAACTATGTCGCAAGTGCTTCACAGTGTTTCGAAGATCATTTGGAAAATTAAGCGCTACATTGTGAAATACCTCGGTGTTAGTGTGAAAGGCTTTCAGCTAAAGGAAAACATTCTTGCTTAGCTGGAAAGATCTCTGTTTTCCTGTCTGGCTTAATTGCCTGAAAAGCTTGGAACTGGAGGGGAGAGGCAGCTCTTGAGCATGCTGTGTCAGTTGTCCGGAACCTCTTAAAAGACCCTTTTTTGGCTTTTGAAAATAAAACCTTGGGAAGGTTAAACAGAGTACAGTTGGAAAGCAGCAGTCCTTTAGAGGTCCTTCTCTTCTAAGATGAAAGTATTTCAAGGAGCATGCTTGGAGCAGCTTTCTCTTATCTCTGGGGTGCTCTTGAGCAGTGTTGTGGGGAGGGAGACGGCCGGCGGTGGCACGTATTCTGCAGCTGTTCTTCCGTCTGTAAGAAGTTTTAGAAGTACTGAGGAACAAGGAAGCAAGGCAAGATACTAAGATGTTGGGGACTTGGAGCACAGCTTGTGAATACCATATTAAGAGATGCCCAGTACCTTTGTGGGGTGCAGGTTTGAACATCAACATTTCCATTACTGATCTAATCTCCTTGAACAGCACATATGCAAAGGAACTTAACAAGGTGAGCTGCTCTGTTTCCAGTGGAGGGTTTCTTTGTTTTTCTACAAGAGACTGCAATGTGGCCCAGAGGTAGGGATTTAAGTTACAACTGAAATTTTCTGGGCAGCTTTTATTGCACTCAGAAATTCAAGCATCCTTTTGCTCTGGGGAGTCTCTCTGCTCCACCCACATGCCCAAGTAGTCAGCGATCCAGAGAAAAGGTTTATTAAGGTCCGAGGGGAAATAAGTTATTTGCACAGGATAGCCGCTTGCTGTCGTCTACTTTTTCTGTTTACAAAGAAGTAACTTAATATGGCTTTTCCTGGTCCTGCTTGTTTGGTTTGGGATTTGTTGTTGTTGTTAGATTCCACTGACAGTCTCCGTATCTCTGACAGATGCATGGTCAGGAAGACACGAGTGACGGCAGTGTCTGGAATCAAAGTGTGCTTTGGCTCCAGCTCATGTCTGGGTACCTTTTTCAGGATTAGCTTTTGTTTTGTTGATGAATAGTTGGTTCAGAATAGTAGTGTTAATTTGTTTGAAGCTGCATAGAGCTTCTCAAGTGTATAGGTTGCTTTAAAAATTGATCACTGTGAAGTTGTTGATTTTTATTGAGAAGAGAAGAAAGAAGCAAAACTAAAAGCCATTGCATCAGTTTTCAAACATTGCATATTTTTTTCTTGCTTTTTTAGAAAAAACATGTCATTGATAATCTGGTAGACGTTGGTTAGTTTATTTTGAATTCTTTTTGCAGCAGCACACTGAGTTAAATTTTTTATCTGTAGGCTACAGCAATCTAGAGAGAAAAATACGTTGCACACAAAGTACTTAAATTTGTCCTAAAATAATTTCCATTTATTCTTAGTTGAATAGTTTCTGCTGGTTTTGATATCACGAAAGCATCGGTATTCTTTCACAAACATTTCTTATTAAAATAGTTAAGTCAGTTGACAGGGTCAGAACCCTTTATTTAAAAATCAACAATAACAACTACAAAAAAGTGTTAAAAAAAATAAATTAGTCTCAGAAAGTCAAAATCCTCTGGACAGACTGGGAGAAATCAGGAGCCTGACTTAATTTCACTTTTAGCTATTATAGTTCCTCATCTATTTTCTTGGATTATTCTGATTGCTACTGAAATTATACTGATTAGTCTGTGGTGTCTGAAATAGTTTTATGATTTTTCATTTGCTACAGGTGAAAAATAATCCAAACACTTCCTCAGCTTTTAGCTGAACTATCTCCATATTTTTTGTTATTTTTATATAATATATATTAATTTTATATATTTATTTTATTTTATATGTATATCCTGGTAGCAGTGTTTGCTGCTTTACTCAGCAGGAGCTCCTTTGCAATTGTAATCTCTGCTGAATGCAGTACATCTTTTGTGGACTTCGGTATATACCATATTTTAGTTGCAAAACGTGCTCAGCCCGGTGTACAAAGATACAGAGATACAATATGACTCCCTCTCATGACTGCTACTGTGTTGGCCTGTAGCAGCTGGTGTATCACCATCTAAATTGAGGGCACATCTTTTACCTCCAGGCATGTGGGGCTGTGCCAGGGAGAGCCACTCTGTGGCCGGTCTGCCCTGGTGCACTCTGCTTGCTATTGTGTGCTGGTTGTTCAGACACGTGTGGGTAAAAGCACCTGTGATTGAAGAGCATCTGTCTGTAGTTGGAAATTGGAAAAAGGGGTTGTTTTTATGTATAAATAAACGTAAAATCAGTTGCCCTCAGATGGCAATTCCCTTTCGTTTCCCCACGTGTGAAATCACAAGCATGCTTGTGTTCTGCGAGAAGGATGTCTACACTGCAGTGGCATGGCTCCTTGTACAGGGGAGCCAAGTAAAGAAGCGTGCGTGGCTATCTAATAATCCCTATTCTGCCACAGTAATATTGCCTTCGTTCGGAGACAGAGAAACTGTACCGTAATGTTTTCTGTTAATTCCATCTTTCCCTCCTTGGGGAAAAAAGTCAGTGTGAGTCTTGTTGCTCTCTGTGTGCTCAGGGAAAAAACTTATTGTTGATTAATATTAACATTCACTAATATAAAAGGGGTTAACACTTATTTCTTGTGAAAATGATCTGTAGTTCATAGTATTTCTTTGCCTGGGATTGTGTGCTTTTCATCCTTTCCAATTCTCTTTGGCAAAAGGGTAAAAATATTTTTATAGCCCTAAACATGGTCCAGTACTCATAAGACTCGTAAGTGGCTCTTGGATCCTGCCAGTTACATTTTTACTAAGTGCTGGCATAGATGTTGCCGTATGTTTATAAACTAACGTTAACTTCAGATATTTCAGAAATACATCCGCACATGAAAACGCAGTCCTGTTCATCAGTCTTGGAGAGACCAAGCCAACATGGCACCAGACTCAGCTCTTCGGAGCTGTAATTGCTGCTATGTTCAGAGTCGTTCTTCCGGAGTTGTTTCATGTATCTGTAATACATAGAGCCATCTTTGCACTTAAAAATCATTTATACTTTTATACTGATGTTCATTTTTGGCTTCCCAAACTGTAGTAGTTGGAGCTGATATAACCTAGTGCAGTGAGACAGGGATGAGGATGCTTGTAGTTGCTGGCCTGGCTGGTGCAAGAGTGGAGCCACTGGCTAAGGGGAGCGCTCTACTGTCAAATCTTCTCTCACTGGAACTGTACTCTATTTCTGTAATTTTATTTTTCAAATGCAAATGATGGTTTTAAGAATTTTTTTCATTGGTACTTAGTTTACAGGATCAGGGAAGTTAATATTTCTCAATCAGAGACAAATCTTGTCAGAAGTAGTAGAGTATCATTCGTAACTTTTCTCTGAAGGTGCTTATTGTATGTAAATGTACCAGACTGTAAAGTCATAAAGAGACTTCCTAGCCAAAAAGATAATTTTGTCAGCAAAGTTGCTGTTACTACTTCTTCCCTGAGGCTGCTGACCTGTGTATGTCACAACAGGGAAGGCCAGAGGTGTGGCAGGGAGAAGACCTGCAGTGTTACTGCTGGGTGGTGTTGCGTAGCTACCCCCAGCCCCTGCATGGTTTGAATCGCTAAGACGTAAGGTACGGTCCTAGAATTAATTTTATTTTTGGTTTTTGAGGTAGAAAAATGCAGGCAGAGTCAGATTTGGGAGAATGGGAAAAGCTTCACTTAGGCATCTGCAAATCCAATTTCTTAAATCCAGAGAAAATATTCTTTTTTTTTGTTGTTGTTCCACGTGTCTTAGTGCACATACATCAATAACATTCTTACTTTCAACTTTAACATGTACCATTATTTGGCATTCTGTTTAATGATCACTGACCTTCAGAGATTAGATCCCACAAACCTGCCAAATTCCCAGTTACAGTATAGGTGTACTGTCAGTTTTTATTAAAATGTTCTGCCTTCAAGTCAAGTAAAATTTGGTATTCCAAATTATTGGTGTACAGCTATTGATGAACATTTTTTTCCCCTTTTTGTTCCAAAATCTCTCCTTGTCCAGGTATGAAGATGAATAATGTAGACCACTGGTTTCGATGATGCTGGGCTTTTATAACTGGATTCATTAAGGAATACAAAGAAAATTCTTACAGGGATCAATAATGGTGTCTTCTGGTCGCAGAATGCAAAGTTTTTGGTTCCTGCTCATTATCAGCTTCCTGCAGTGTACTGAAGGTAAGCTTTAGTTTACTTTTTACTTGAGTTTGCGAATGAGATGAATGGTCTGTACAATTAATTTCTGTTAGACTACTTGAAGCTTTAGGATGTCAAACTAAGAGTATCTGTGTCAGGTTCTAGGTTTAATTTACAAGGTTCAAATTGTTCTCTGTTTTAAGAAAAAAAATATACTTTGTGGTTTTGATACAGTATGGTATGTTGAAACTGGAAAGTTCAGGCAACTGAAAGGACAGTATTAATACCCTTGATTGGTAAGTTCCTTATTTTTGGACTCTTCTATTTATTTTTCTTTTTCTTTCCTGTTCTCATTGTGCAGCCATTTAGAAGCAATGTGTACCATGTTAAATGTGATATAAAATTTCTAAACAGTGCAAATGAAATACCTGTTTTGCTTTTCTAATTTGTCTGGCTGAAAATAAAATGACAATCACTTCATTAAGATTAGAACTATGCACATTAAATTTCAGGAAATAAAACTCAAAGTGCATACAGAAATAGCATCTACTTTAAAAATGTTTCTTTTAAAAAAGGGGAAAAATACTTCACTGCTATTGAATATAGTGTTTAAAATAGCTCTTAAATTAAGGAGATAAGGAATGAAAAAGCTTTTTAAAGAAAACTTGTATAATCTATTCTATATCTTTCTTTCCTCATAAACTCTATTTTATTTAGTTAGTCTATCTCCCTAGCTGTTCTTGTAGACCTTTTACTTAGTAATAGAGCAACACGAATGAATGATCAGGAAAACATAGTTTGTGAATTTATAATTACAAATATTTGTAACTTGAGGCTATTCCTGTTTATAATCATTTTATTTGACTAGATTGCAGGTAGAAATACTGATTTGGTAATAAAATAGCACTTCTGTGCCTTCTTACATTTTTCAGTAATTGGTGTATAAAATATAGGCTTCTTCAGTGCATCTGTCGTGTGATCGCACCATCTTTTAAAGCAGATACATACCTTACACAATCAAAATTCTTTGAATTTAAGGCTGGATTTTTAGAGGAAAAAAAAGGAAAGCTGCTGTGCCTCCCCCTCTCTTCTTTCCCAAATCTATATAAACATAAAAGATCTAGTCCCTAAAAATGGTAAAAGCAAAGGTTAAAAATACAAGTATTGTATAAGAGGTTCCACATTTACTGTATAATTTCCTAGATTCTATTCTGGACTAAGACTTGGGTCTTGACAGACAAGCTTTGCTAAAATAGATTGTTCATTCATATATATATATGAATGAATGTATAATACGAACATACACATAGAACAGAGACTACATACTAAGAGTCTTCCTGAAGGCTTCTGAACATTGGAAAGTCTTATTTCATTTAAATAGCTTTCACATGTAGTTTCTCCTCTCTCCCGTCTTTCTTCTTAAACATTGCAAGGATGCTATTAGAAAACTGCCTTGCCAAGGCACGCTGCAGCTCTTGCATGGTTTCCTCAGTGTTGGTGATTCGGATTTGGTAGCTGCTGCACTGCTTGTTGTCTGTCAAGTCTGCAGTCTTCAGTAAAATCTCTGTTTTATATGAAAAGTCCCATCAGCTGGAAGGTAAACTGTTTTTCAGCCTCTTTGACAGGTATGGAAGGTAAATGCATATTAGGAGAACAGAATTGTAAATTTTACAAAAGGCTGGTTAGGTAGTAATCTGTGATAATTTTAAATGCACTTACACTGCAAAAGTGGTTCCACTAGTGTGTAGGAAATAGAGGTACCTATTTATGTTTTAAAATGCTAAGGTTTTTATTTGCTGTTGTGATTGTTTAAAATCCCTATATGTAGTACATTTAAAAAAATTCAGCAGAGTCTTGCAGTTTAATGCCATGTGGTGGTTGAAGATGTTTGAAAACAGGAAGGAAAAGCATATTAACTTATTTTCTCTATTTCAGCTACAGTAGCAAACAGCATGCTGCAAATAGTATTATATCAGATGAGTTTGGAAAGGAAAAAGTCAACTGAGAACTTCTGCAGATTGATTTTTTTTTTCCATTTGCAGAAAGCTAATTTTCATTGTCATCTGTAATATTCCAAGTTCATTTTGTTCTGTCCCTGTTTTTCTTGCTTTCAGTAGCCAGTAGCAATCTTTTGATGCTTCAGTTGTGAATTTACTTTTTTAAAGTCTGTACAAGAGCTGCTTTTTCAGCTAAAAGAAACAGGAAAGGAAATTGGGAGCAGATAACAGAATCATACCAAATTAATTGTAAATTCTTAAAATAAATGAAATATTGTGGCTCTGTATACTGGAAATGAATATTAATATAGAGTTGGCTTCCAGCCACAGAAGCAAAATGAATACCGCATTATTACACTTTCTCACAAGATTACATTGCCTTCTGCTTCAGTAATAAGAGATGCCAAGTGTAACGTGCTTTAGTAGCACTTCATGCCTGGAAGTATGAACATGAACAAAGGTTAAAATAAGAGCATCAAACTTTTGTTAGAAATAAGGAAATCTTTAACTGTCTCACTTGGAATTTAGTTTTTTAAATAGAAATCTGATGTGTATATGCAGGTTGTTGCAGTCGGTGGGGGAGATAAAACCTGGCTGAATTCCCTGCTGTTACATTTTAATGTTGCAGTACAGTTAAAAAGAGAGAGGGTAAAAAAGGAAAAGACTCTGGGTGTGGACCAGTGATTCATTTATTCAGATAATGAAACATTTTCCAATCAAGATAAAGACTTCATTACTCTCACAGTGTCTTGACTTTAACTCACCAGGGAATTATCAAGCATATACAGTTATATGAAGGCTGCAATTTTATTTTAGTGTCACCTGCCTGATTGGGAATCATATTTTCAGTTAGGAAGGTCTTTGTGTTTTTTTTTTTTCTTCTTCTTCTTTCTTTCTCTGGATAGAGCAGTCTAGGTGGGGTTGCTTTTGGAGCAGTCCATACCTTCAGGTAAAATGAACCTGGAATGGATGAGTGCTGGCAGCTGGGAGGAGAACAGCACTGAGTTATTATATACTGCTGGTACATTGATCAACAACAGGTCAATATTCTTGTGCAGAGGCTTGAAAAACAGTATTACCATCAACAGCAAGCATTGCAGCCCTAAATAAGGAAAAGATGAGAAGCATGAAAAGGAAGATGAAAAGCTGAAGTCATGACCTTGAATATGAATGTTCTTTTGGAAGATTTCTTTCTTTTCATTTTTCTAGCATGTTCTGCTATAAGTTTGTATTTAAAACAACGGTTTTTTTACGAAAGACAGATTGAAAGAGCAGCATTGGCAAATAGTTTGAATCAGAGGTGGACAGGTTGTTGTGTAAAGGCTGGCCTCGTATCCTGGCTGACTGCCTGGGGAAACAAGGGCCTCCACTGAGGCTGCACCAGCGTCCATATCTGGGAGGTCTGTGCCATCCCACAGCTATCCCTTTCAGTCAGGTCCCTCTTTATGTATCCGTTTCTTTAGAACTGCAGGAAAGGAATTACTTTTGACACCACCTCTGTCTTTTTTTTTCTCCCTCTTGATTAAGTGAAATCATCCAACACGTTAAAAATTATCTGAGAAAATACAGAAAGTCAGAGAGAGTGGGATCACACATGCCTTGTTTCCATAGCAAAGCAGAGTAAAAAGCTTATTATACGTATTATTGGTTTCTCTTCAAGCAAGTTAGGACAGATACACTAATATGCATATGAAAAATAGATGTCAGAGCTAAACATTCTGATTAAGATTTGTTTTTTGGGGGCAGTACAAGTTTAGCTATTTTAAGCTTTACTTGCTTACATAGACCAACTTTTCTGCTAGATTTATATATATATATTTAATTCTCTTTGTGAAGCACAGGCAGTTGGGAAGCACTGAAATAATTTTCTTTGCTTATGTTTTATTTTAATCAAGGTTAAACATCCTTCTAATTCAGTTTATTATGAATTATTATCTGCGCTTTGTCCAAAGGAAAAAGCATCATGCTTTCATGATCTGTTTAATTCTGTTTTCTTAAACTGCAGTAATGCTGTTTAAAAAAAACCCAGCCTGTTTATGCCTTTGAATGTACATTTTAATTAACATTACTCTGAGAATAATAATTCCTGTAAATTCCATTTATGCCAGCCAAGGAGCTAAGTGTTAAACTGGAAACAGTTTTGAGTGTATATTTGATGCTAGTGCATTCACTGAAGAGGATAGATACTAAATGCAGATAGCATACATTGGGCCACTACGAAGGTGACTGTATCACTTCAGACCTTCAGCTCTCTATGAAGGCACTCAGACTCAGTGCGTTGAAGGCATAAGTCCCAGGTAGAAGCACCTCTGTTCTCACACACATTTATTATTAGGACTTTGTCCAGTGTAAAAATTCGAATCTTGTACCCTGGGCTTGAGAAGAAATCAGCTTCTGTTAATTAGTGGATTTAAGTTCTACAAGGGGTGAAATCCATTACGGAGTCACGCAACAGCAAGCAGGAGCACTAATTTGATTCCTAGCCGGGGAGTTTATCACAGTGAAGGCTGCGTGAATCACGCTGTTAGCAGGCAACTGCCTGGCTTCACAGGGCTGCCAGCCGTCTGTAAGCATAGCCAGTGCAGTAAGGCTGGGTGAGTATTGCCAGCCCTTCGGCAGGTCGCTTTAATGCACAGTCCAATTCTGTCTTCACTTCTATAATGTGTAACTAATGGAATGTATGATTCTGTAGCAATTGTTTTTTCTTAATTGGTTAATGCAAATTACATAAAAGGAAGTATCTAGATGAAAGGAACAATTGATGGACTATCACACAGGTTTTCACTGGAATATTCTGGTTTGTTCTATGTGGACATCTTTTTCCTTTTCCGAGGGAGGTGTTAGGTACAACATATTTTCTAAAAAGGAAATTGATCTAAACAATGATACCAAATTTCTTCCTAAAGAAAAATAACTGTTAAACTTTTCAAGTGCATTTCCAAATAATAGAGACTGACAGACTGTCTGGAAAAGCCAAAGATTCTTTAACATGCTGGCAGTGAATAGCCTTTCATATATTCCCTGAGCAGTGAGATCTGCAGGATCCTATGCTATATTTTGGAAACAAAGTAATACCACCACTGTTTTAAAATGTAGAACAACTACATAGAGCAATATGTGAAGAACCATTTTAAATATTGTGCTAAAGTTTCTGTGAGAAATTTCTGGGAAATGTTAATGCAAAGATCTTAGTATTAAGTATTTATACTCTTTTTTTTCCACCTTAAATTATGTGAGATTAATTATTGCTCTTCTAATGTGCCATCTTTTTTCAGTTACTTAAAAGCATTCTCCGTTATGAAGTGGAGATTTTGCATCTTAAGCTTGGTATACAGCAGACAGAAAGAACCCTGTACTGCATAAAACTGCAGCAACCCAGTGTGTTGCTGCTAAGGACAGATGCTATATTTTCAGAGCCCTCCATGTTATCATGCCAGGCCACCATCTTTCATTGCCATAACCTTGTTGGATCTTGGTGGGCAAGGCAACCGGTGCTGCTGACCAGTGCAATGAGAGGGGATTGACTTTAACCTTCCACTAGCCTGTATACACACAGTTGCCTAAGGGGATTTTCTTTTCTTTTATGAAATATAAATCTGGATATATTTTAGATTAATTTATTACTGTAAGATACCTTTCCAAGATGACAGGAGCGAAATTTGGACATGGTTGCCCTTTAAAAAACTAATAGTCTTCATTAATACTATATTACTAAATATGAAAAACATGTAATTAATTTTTATTAAGTTATATTTTTAAATGTCCTCTTTAATTATTTTCATTTCTGTTTTCTGTCAAGTGGAAGAAAATTGTTTGTTTTCATCATTTTCTTAAATAGCTTTAATGACTTTTTTTTTTATTGTACTTTGAGGTTGTAGTACAAAACGTAAGTATAAGTGCCTGAAGCATCTGATATCAGTGAATGCCTCAGCACTGGATTTCTTATTACGTTTACAGTCCTTATGATCATGTTATAAAAAATTATAAAGTATAATAATTTTGGATTTAATAAGCTTTGCCAAGTTCTGCACGCACATAATGGATTTTATACTAGCAAGTAGATCCATTGGTGTTCATGGTCTACCTCTGTGAGTAAACTGTACAGAGAAGCAATATATTTTATGCAAATTGTTTCTTTTAAAATGTAGCTATTTTAATAGCAGCATATGTGTTTAGGACACAATTATTAGAGCAAGGAACTCAGGCAGATTCTCAGCCCCGATGTGAACTTCATACACATGCCCATTTCCACACTTATGGCTGAGTTTTAGGTTGTGTTACGTGAGGAACAAGAGAGAGAGAACCATTCACAGTGAGGAGTGTTTGGCTTGTCCATCTATACTCTCCTTGTAAATGTACCTAAATAGTATAGGAGCTCCCACGATGCTGTTTTGCGGTTGTATATACCTCTACAATAATCTTCATGGAAGTGACAAAAATTGACTCTTGGCCTTTTACAGTGGCTAATCAGTATTATATTTACTCATCAATGCTGGTTGGTTACAAGTTTATAGTTCCTCCCTCTCATTATTTTTGTTGGTGGTGTTATATGACTTTGTACTTGGGTAACATGGTTTTAAAGTAGCACTCAGTATTACACACTGTCCAAGTATAAAATTAGAAGAAAGGAAAATAAGGAAACAAACCAGACATGTATGTAGTAAAGATTCTTGAGTAAATTTACATGGTAATTACTGCATGCCTGTGTTGGTAAAATCTTACAGCAAGTTTATTTCTAATAATTTCAAATACAATAAAACTTGATTCTATCAAAGCTGGATCAGCTCCAGTTTTACTCACTTATACATAATATTAGTTTAGCTGTTGATGACTTGTTTAGATGGACATTTCAAATGTTCTTCTTGATAGATAGGAGCTGAAAGAATCCTTTTGCTTGAAGGTGTCCCAGATTCCTGCCCTTCCAGAGTCTTGAGCTAGTCCACTGACTTTCAAAACCCAATTGTGCTAAAGCTCTTTGTGTTTCTGTAATCTCAATCTCCTAGTTTTCTTTTGAAGTGCAGAGAAATAGAGTTGTATGAATGTTAGCTCTGTTGGTGGATCTTTCCTTCGGTCATGGAGACCATTCACCCATGTCCTGCTGACGTTAAGACAACCCACTGAAATGTATGTGAGTGTACTTGTGGTGGTAGGGGACATGGGACCAGTTCATGTGATTGGGAGCATTTCATTCTTTTTTTTTCTTGATTTATACTAGCATAATAATTACCTGTGTTTCCTCAGTGTATAAAATGTTGGGGGGGGGGGGGGGGAACGGGACGACTAGTTGGGAAGCAAAATGACATTTTTGTCCGTTGCCTGAGCAACAAATACATGTGAGAAACCCAGAGGGACCACATAACTTTCAGCTGTTGGTTACAGCACTTGGTGAGTTTTATGAGAGATCTTGGCGATGGAAGGAGAGCTGACTTTTGTGTTCTCCTTATCAGGGGCATTTTGATGCCTCTCTCAGGAGGTAGGTAGTTTTGTTCGATCCCACCAGAAAGCACAATTGATGCAGGGTGCTGTTTGAACAATTTTCCTGTTTAATTTGTGTTCTGTAAGTCATGTAGGAAACGTGATAGGAAGTTGACACTGAAACCAAATTCTCCTGTCTACTGCATTTTTTAGTTAAAAAAGCAATGAGAAATGTCTTTTAAAGACTTCAGTGTTATTTCATATCATTTTTTGGTTTTAGCTAGTTTGAGTCAGATTTGCCTGTTAGCTGCTGTTCCTGCTTGAATGCGTGTAGATTGATCTTCCTTCCACAGTGTTTCACATTACTGTCTCCCATTTCTCCCCATTGAACTGTCCCAGATTTTTTCATTAACTTAGGCTTGTGGATTGCCTTTAATATTTTGTCAATTCTCTCTTTTTTTTTTAATTATAAAATGCTACTTTAAGAATAAAGTTTCAGTTTTACAGTTTATTCTGCACCATTATTAACATCTACCATAGTAAGTCTGTTGGAAAAATGTGGTTTTGTGGCTCAGAACTGATCATGCTTTTTAGTGGCTTCAAGATAAATATGCTTTTAGTAAACAAAAAAGAACAGTTTGCTGCTTACACTTTTGCATCATTTAATTTGCAACAGATAAAGCTGGCATGCATGAAGAGTGAAGCATGGAAAGTACTAGAGGGCAAATGGATGGCTTGTGATGTGGGTTATTACCCGTAAAGATGGATGGAGTCCACAAAACATCACTTCATGTATTAATGTTCCAGCTGGAAAAAAAAAATATCAGCATAGTATATCATGCATAAATGGTTGGTTTAGGTCTTCAATTCAAATCCTGCTCAGTAATCAATAACTTCAAATCTTCCCTGTCCTTATACTAGTGTAAAGACATGTATCTTTAGATATAGAAGAAGCATACTGTGCAAATACATTTAAAAAAACAGAATGCAAAAGTCTGGAAGTCATCCAACATAAAAGTCTCCTAAAGGATTTGTAACAGACAATGTTTTGTTCTGCAGTATAAGTGCCAACAGAAGAACTGTCAAGAAATGCATCTAACCACCAGTGTTTTGTTTTTTTTTTTTTACCAATTGCACTGATATTTAGTAATACAACAATTATTTTGTTATATATAGGAGTATAACAGTTAATTTGCTATATAAATTATTTTGAATTCCAGTCTGTTAAATCAGCAGAGTTCTCAGTTCTGGCAACAACTCCAGCTATATGCAACCTTATCTCTTGGGTGCATTATTTCTAGCTCCTGGATTGGTTGTGGATCCATTTTAACAGCATTTCTATGCTTGCTTCTTTTTACAAAAGGTTTTTTAAAGTATGAAGAGGCACATTCTGAATATTTGCTGTGAAAAGTTCTTTGTTGTATTAATGTCATTTGCAACAGACTCAATTCTGACTTTACTTACCTCCAAAGCCTCATCTGTTTCCATTCTTACTGATTCCTCTTTTTTTGGCTGAGATTTTTGTTTGTTTGTTTTGACCTGACCAAAGTTTTGCTCTTGATATTTCCATTTGGAATAAGGGATCGAATCGTAACAACAACATAAAAGTGCATTTAAAAGCATTCAAAGATGTTAAGCAGCAATAAAACTCTGTAACCATTTAAATGACAGCAGCTGACTATTTGAATTAACTTTGTGTTTGACTTAATTTGGGGTCCTAATTATTCTTAACTTACGTGAGTAGATTTCAATTATACAATACTGCAGGGATTTGTAGCTAAGGCAACTAGAGGAGTCATTTTACATAAAGTACTTTTGTTCAACTGATTAGGCAGGTTAAAATGGAATGATAGAAAATTGAAACTCTTGTCTGATAAGTCCCAATGAATTGTTTCAAATGACACTATGAAGAAATAACATGAGCTTATTTAAGATTCTGAGAATTTTTATGCAACATGTTTGTATCTCAGTAATGTTTTATTATTATTATTTTCATGGCATTACTGAACCACTTACAAGTGATTATCATAAGTAGTAACAATAGATTTATCAGTAAAAAGTCAATTTGCATTTTTGTGGTACCTTAGTTTTGTCTTCATGAGGTGACCATTCCTAGAAGCTTGTTATCTAAAACTTTAGTTCTAAAAAGATAAGTTGTTCTTGAAAAGGCTTTTATGTATAAATATATACATATTTACCTATGTTTTCTGGTTAACCATTTAAATAAGCAATCATGATGTGGTTTTTGCATGATATTTCATGTTTTAGACATGAAAGTGTTTTTACATGCAGGACTTTTCATCTCCCACATTCCATTAAGTTGGTGTTCCATGAAAATAATTCTCAATTATGCTACATCTGTAGATAACCTGGGGGAATTGAAGGTCAGCCGGGTATTGGAATAAAAGACTCTGGAATCAATTTCCATTTGTATGTATAACATAAATGTATACCCTTCATTGGGAATTAATTTTTGAGCTAATACATAGTTTGAGCTTAAGAAAAGGATATTTAAATATTAAAAAAAATATATCTTCTTTTAAGTGTCCGTATATGTTCAGCTAAAATTTCATTTTTTTTTTCTGAACACTTCCAAATAAAGTCATACCTCCTAAGTTAGGTCTGCAGGTAGGTGTCTCTGATGACTGCAGACTAACATCCCTGGTCTTAGAATGCATAGTTCTGGTTTTCTCTGGGTTTTTCACACTCACCTGTTTGGTTTTGTCAACCAGAGTATTAAAGGCTACAAAAATGCTTATTCTGCTGACTCAGGAGAACAGACAAGACAATAGCATGTCTGAAACCTAAACTGCTAAGTCCATTGTTAAAGCAGTCAGATTTGCATGTGTCATTTGAATGTACACCAAGATCTTACATTCAGAGACTTTCAGAGAAGCACTGCAGTTGATTTCTGTGTACATTGTGTTTAGGAGATCAGAACTTGAAGTAGCTCTAATGAGGTCAAAGTAAGGCTTTGATGCTCTTTAAAGAAAAAAAAAAGCATATGAAGCATATGGGTAGAGTGTGTAACAAATTGCTAAACTAGATCCCAAATAATTTTTGTAAAAGGAAGAAAAAAATGTTTTCACACAGTAACAGATCCACGCACATATCTTCTATCCCCCCAGAAAGTTCCATTTTTCTGTAGAAAATACGTATTTCTGCTCATATGTCTGATGTTAACATATTAACACTACACACTTTCAATTAGTACTGCTGACAAGTTATTTAGGAAAGTCTCTGGAGCATGTGGAGATGTGCACAGCTTCTCTGTGTCAGGTGTTTGCTTTCCAAAGCGAAAGTATTAAGATTTAATTACCAGAAGATGTTTGCAGTAGGTAGTGTGCCTTTGGAAGACCCTCAAGGGCAAGGCAGGCAGGAAGACATCTGCGCCTCCCTGTCAGCTGTCGTCACACAGGTCAGGCACAGTCGCTCCTCGGGGTGCGACCGGTCTATGGGGTGAGCAGGGAGTGCTGGTCTGCAATGTCTTTGTCTGGTTTGGGGCAGGATGTTTGGTCCTGCTCTCACCACCCTCCCTTGTGCTGGCTCTGGCACATGCGGTGGTCCGGGGGTGGGATGATACGGAGAGCAAGACTGGCAGAAGCTGCTTGGTCCTTCTTTGAGGAAGGTGTTTCCCTCCCTGATCACGGAAGAGCTGTCACAGTGCTCCACCCTTAGGCAGATGAAACCATCGAGAGATGTGTGTGTCAGCTGGGGCTGGGGAAACCACAGTGCCAGATGAACAAGCATGTTGTTTTCAGGAGGAGAAGCAGATCTAAAATGCGTCAGTTTTCGTTACAGTCTGATACTGATTTGACCGAGTTGACTTTGTCGGTCTCTGTCATCTAAAGTTGGAGTATCTAGAGCCCGAATCTCCTTGATTTAATTATGAAGATGGCAAAGGGTATTCCAATTTGTCGGCAAGCGTTTAAAAGTGCAAATATGAAGATTGTCTGTTGGCTTAATAAGGGTGTGGTTAGGTAGATTTCAACAGAGCTTCATCTCATCTCTGCCCTGAAGAGGAAAACAAGATCTTTCCAGAGGACTCATTTCCCAGATAAGCTAGTCCTTTCAAAGGTGCTTTAGATTTAAGATTGCTTGCATTTTTATAGGAACTGTAAATTGCTTCATTGTATCTTGGTCCTTCTAGTTGAGATTTGTTTTCCTTCTCTGGTAGTCAGTATGGAAAGTTTCAGAGGAAGGTGCCGAAATAGTAAAATGCACCAAGTAGCCTACTTACAGGGAATGTTCCTTAATTATCCACTGTCAGTGAATCGTAGTAGATTTATCCTGACTCATTGCTCAGTTAAATACTTTTTTTACATCCTAAGTTATATCTTCAGGTTTTTGAGTGCATTACTGTGGTCATAAAACTCTGTCATTTTGTAGACTTTATTTTTAGATGAAATGATCATGGAGGAGGGTTCTCCATCTCTCTCTTCTCCCTCTATTTTCAGATCATTTAAGGAGCATGCTGAACAACACCATTGCCTTGTAAACTTGGCCATCCTGTTTCATCCATCAAACTTTTCAGACAATCTTTGCCACCTCACAAACATCAGCTGTGCAGAGGAAATAATTTAACTTCTCTGCATTGTCTTCCTTATCCTTAGATGGTTCTCTAATTCAGCAAATACGTCATTTATTTCACAGGCTTCCTACTTTTGTTATACTTAAAGAATTTCTCATTATGAAATCATAGGAAAACGTTTTGGAAAAACACCTGTGAGTTTTAATGTGTACAGAACATTGGCATGGAAAAATATACCACAGTCAGAGACACGTTCATATTTTGCTGCAGTTCGGTTAACTTTATATAGTTATAGAATCACAGTGCCAGATACTTTTTCTTTAATTTTGCAATACAGTTATAAATTTTGTTATATCTAATGGCAGCAAACTTTTACTGCTCAGCAGATTTTTCTTCTTGCTAAGCAAGTAGTGTTTATTTGAATTATACTTGGGTATATATTCTTGGTTTATGGATGTTTAAAGGCTTATAATTTTCTCTTTTAAAGCCAAACTTAATTTTATTTTTATTTTTTAATGAAAAGATTTTATGGCTAACACATGCCCCATGAGAAAAGGAGGGAATTACAGATGGTCCAGAGGAGAAGGTCTGCTTCATACATAAAAACTTCATGTCAGCATTTCAGCAGAGCATTTTCGTAGGCTATCTCTGTTATCACTGACACTTTCCCATTGACAAGCATATGGGATGTAGTGCTGAATGTGTAAATTGAAATGATCACATCTAGCGTTTCCCTTTCCCAGGTGCCAGCTTGCTGCTGCAGCTCTGCACTTAATGTTGAAGGAAGAGTGCTAGGAATAGTTTCATTTGCTAATTATCTCTTATCTCCAGTACATAGTCCTTGGGCAAACAGCTTACCCAGGTGTTTTTGAGAACACCTATCTGGACAGTGCAGGATTGCAGGTGGTCCTGTGGTGACAGTGCAGTGTGCACAACATGTAAGAAGTCTCCATCCATCTGCATTTTTTAAGTCTTCAGTGAAAAACGGAAGACAAATCTGAGAGAATTTTTCTCTCTCTATAAAATTTGCCAGTGTGAAAAACTGAAGACTGCTAGTCTTCAGTCTAAGAAAAATTTGTATGCTTTATATATATATAAAACAAACCTTAATTATTCTGTCTTGTGATTTCACAAGAAGGGAAAGTATGTACATACCAGTAACAGTTTGGCAAGGATCTGCAAATTAAAATAAATAAAAAGTGGTGCTTTAAGGAAGTGGTAGAGTCTAAATTGCCTCTCGGTAATCCTTTTCCAGGATCCAGTTTAACAAGATTATATAATTTTACTAATGCCACTTTCATCTGTCATTTATACAAAGGGGCAGGCTTTCTGAAGCATTTGCCTTACATCCTCTTTTTTTTGGGCTAGACTTAATCACTAGCAGAACTGATAATATTTTTTCATTCTTTAAGAATTCATTTCAGTCTTATGCTTAATATGACTGATTTGGGTATGGAATGGTAAAAGGAGACTTCTAATTCATAATCCAGTCATTCAGACAGCTAAATTATGTCTCCCTTTACCTGATATTTATTAAAATGCATCCAAAGAAACTTCAGAAATGTTGATGTCATCCAATTGCCCTTTTAGATTTCCTGAATGCTGTTTATAGAACAGATAAATTTCTTACTATGTGCAAGCGCAACATCTGTTTCTTTACGATTTCTCCTTGCATTTTTCTGCACTTCTCAGAGGAGTTACAGTTTTCATTCTCAGACATTCTGTGCAGTCCAAAATTCATGATGTTCACATGAGCATTTCTTACATATGCGTACTCAAGAAGATTTTTTTAGTAGCTGCACCTTCTTGCTCACTTTATTTCTTGTGTATAGTTTGCAGGTTAATAAAGTAAAAATAAAATTAAAAAAACACACACAAATCAAACCAAAAAAAAAACACCAAACCACTTTCATTTGAATTGAAAAATTCAGACCGGAATTTGGATTCCTGACGATGAAAATTTAGTTACTGATGATGCACTCTTTACAGCAGAATACAAAGAGTTAATAAATGCTGCAATACATAGTTACTCAATAACTACAGAATCTAGGAAAAATACAGGATTTTTTTTCCCCACTAGCTTGAAAATGACTCCTACAATTTTTGATGTACACATGTTGAGTTTGTGCTGCTATATGATAATTTTTGTTTAAAAACAAAGAGATCTTAAGTGTATTCAAAAAACATTACTATCGGTCCTAAAGTGCATTTTTAAAGGATCTGAGGTGGTTTCCAAGGTTAATTCTGTGGAAACAAATCTATATTTCTCTTTTCCTCTCTTTCATTTCCTCCGTAACCTATTTGGTTTGCAGTGTTACTGAGAGAAAACAAGAAGGTTGTGTTTCAACAGCTAGAAAAATTGCCATTTCATTATCACTTTGAGTAGGAGTAAAACTGCTCAAGCTAATAACTCCAGCTAATGTATGAGGAAAGGCTGATGATTATTGGTGTAGTTCTCAATGCGTTAGGTGCCTAACTTCTGTTTCAATCAGGGAGAATTAGGTGCTTTAAAAACCTTAAAAAAAAAAAAAAAAAAAAAAAAAAGAATAAAATGGAGCCCTTGATAAGAATTGTCACTTGGCTGGGAAATGCTTCCTCATAAACTGATGCATTTCTTTCTGCCTTTTGTTTAGATTAGGAAGAATAATCACTCAAGCCGAGGCTAGATTTATTTAGTGCACAGATTATGCTGAATTAAACATCGTCTCTGTCACTCCCGTCCCAAATTCATATATCCCCTGCTACACCTGCACTGGTGCTGCCGCTCATCTTGGGGACGTGTCCAGGGACTCGGCAGGGACACCTTTCTGTGGGATTAGGTTTTCTGTAGGGGTGAAGCTCACCATGTGCAGCTAACGGAGCAAGTTATCTTTATGGGAACTTGGAGCATGATAGCCTTCCCATGCTGGCTCACCTTGAACCACCACCAACCCATTAGCTGGCGTATTCCTCTTCCCTGCTTTTCTAATGTGTTCTGCATAAGTTACAAACACAACTTTGACAACAGAAAAGAACAGCTACATGCATCTGCTGAGTTGTATATTCCCCCTACTAAAGCCTGGTTTTGTATTAGCAACCTGCTTCTAAGTACATTTCCTAATTAGAAAAGGAAAAAGGTCAGAAAATTTGAAAAAACAAACAAGCAACAACAACAACAAAAGTCTCTTGAAAGCCTTGGAAAGTTTGCAGGAAAATGTATCACAGCTCTTCACTGCATGGTGTCTTCAGAACATTTTATTAAAGGTTGACTTCTGTGCTGTTTTGTTAACATTTCTCCATTTTGTAGGTGAATAAATCATGGATTGAAAGGTCAAGTTACTTGCCCTAAATTACAGAGGGAGTGAACAGTGGAACCCTAGTGAGCATCCAGAGGTCTTTTCCTCAAACTAAGGATGTTAAAGGAAACATTATTTTAAAAATAAATTAATTCACTTAATGTCAGGCGATTTCCTCTGGCATCTGTTGCATAAAATACATATTCATAGATGAACAGTTTTGACTAAAAACTCAGCAGGTACTAAAAAGGATAGTAAAAAAAATAATAATAATAAAAATCTTTTTCTAGGTGGTAAACTATCCTGAATCTGTAGTCCTAAAAGGAATTATTCTCAAAAAGTACCTGAGCGTGCAGTTACCCAGATGAAATCAGACAGCCTTAAAATTCAGCGTGTGGGTTTTGATGTAATGGCTTAGATCTCTTTCTCTTCTCTTTATATATCTAAGCTATTGGCAGTGCATGTGTCTGTTCTTGCCAATCTAATGTAAAATAAATATTCATGATAATTGGATCCAGCTCCCTAAAATTAATTTAAACTCTCTCCATGTGCTTAATCTGTATTGTTTTCTGTCCCTGAGTTTGTAGGCAGCAATTCAGCAAGCTCTGAGAACAATTAACTTCTCAAAGAATTTTTTCAATCAATTAACTCTAATTTAAATCTTAATCTGATTATGGAGATGGAATCATCTGGCTAATTCCTGAAGACTGGAGCTTGCTTGAAATGCAACAGCATCCCTGGTCAGTTTGCTTCATGTGTGCTGGGGACACAACTCGTGTATCCAAGGCTGGTTCCTGGTTCTGACCCATTTCCCAGCCTGCAGTGTGAGCCCTGGGCCACGGGGATGGGCTGAGGGGTTGGGTGATGATGAGGACATGGAAAACGTAGGGCTCCACCTTCCTATGGCAGCCTAGTTTTGTGCTGGATTAAATTAACTCTGAATCTATTTCCTTAATCTGTCTTTCATGTCCTGGTTACTGCAAAGTTTGGTTTTTCTGTCCCAAGAACCAGGTATTTTTAAAAGTGGTGATATGCTTGGAGATGAAGGCAATGACTTCATTGTAGGTACACTCTGTAGATTCTTAGGTGTTACCAAAAATATGCGTATGGATGCCATTAGCCATTTTATCTGCATTTTAGGTACCTGGAATCGGGAGAGTATGATAGTGGCATTTTCCATGTCTCGTTACTGCAGAAGTACATTAAAAAAAAAAAAAAAGGGAAATGAATAAATATTGAAAACCAAATAGCATCTCACACCTAGGAATTTATTTCAGGCCTGTGAAGAACTCATTTACTTTGTTCAAGGGGTCACTTCAGTAGGTGACTCCTAGACCAGGAAAAACAGGATTTTCAGAGAATACCTTCAGGCCAGGTAAGGCTCCAGACCTTTTAACTCTGATTTTCGTTATAATAGGTTCCCCAGTCCAGGCATGAATAGACATCTGGGAAACTGATCTTTTCATCCTGTAATGGCCTGAGTGAAAAGTCAGATCAGCCATTTCTTGTCTTTCTGATATTTATTGTAGCTGTTTCATAAGTTTTACTATGAGATTTATGAGCTCAACTGGGACTGATCGTGTAGAAGCACACTGAATTTAGAGAAAACTGGACACTTTCATGAAAAGCATGCTTTTTCACTTCTTTCCAAATCTCACAATAGGAAAAAGCACTTCTAAATGAAACAAATAGGAACTACACTTAGTGAAATACTTTCTCTTGAAAAAAACAAAAGTGATTTTAAGAGTTATATTTATGATACCATAAGTTAAATTCTTAAAATGACTAAAAACAATCAGAATTTCAATGTAGCGTATTAAGCAAATTCAATTTCTATATCCTGTAATTCAAATATACTATTGGTCTTTAGTACCGTACTCTGTTATAAGACTACAATATAATAATTATTTGAAGGATAGTTTTGTTTATTTCTAAGCTTTTTCACTAGAACGAATGTTTTGTTTTGATCAGCTTTTTAATCTTGAATACATCACACGCTATTGTTGAAGAACATATATGCATAAAAACATATAGGGAGATAGGTTGAGCTATAGAAATAAATGCTTCCGTTGCTTTCATCATACTGATATTTCCTATTGTCAATGTTTTATTTCCCTTGTTATATAAATAACCACAAAGTATTTGAACACGTTATTGTGCATTTCAATTTCATTTCTAAATATAGTTGTCACTGTTCTAAAGTATTTTATGATTCCATTATTCATTTGGCAAGCTGCTGGTCTCAAGGCATGACATTTCTTCTGTACAGGTTGCTGGGTACCATGCAGAAGAGGCTAGGTGCACACACAAGGCAAAACATTCCTTTGGGCTGTATAGGAAGTATTTAAAATTTTTTTTTTAATCTTGTTGTTATTTTAAGAAATGTGGACTGTATTCTTTGACATCTTAACATTTGTATTTTCTGTTAGTGAAGATTAACGGATCTGAATCTGAACAAAGAAATTAGATTGCTACAACAGTACCAGAAATACAGATCTGTCATGTTTGATGTTTTTGCTTAAGATTCAGCTGGAGGGAACTGCATTTTGTGGTGACAAGACTCCTAAACTGATAGAAAACAGTAATGGATGGTAATCTGGAAAAGGCATTGTAGATCTTAGCTATATTATTCATGTTGCATGTGACCTCAATACAATGCTAAAAAAAATAAATTTAGGAATTAAGTAATAAGTAAGCTTTGTATATGCTGAATCCTTCTAAATATGTAAGACTTACAATTTGAGTTGTACGTCATAGTAACTCTTGAACCTCCTTTGAGTGAAACCTGATTCCCTAGTGCAAGAGGAGTGGCATCCTACTTAATTGCTTTTTTATTTTTTAATTTTAACTCCAGACAGCACCGGGGAAAAATATCAAATTTGCACAGCCGTATTTGGTGTGACTAGTACTGGCAACAGTGAAAGGACAATGTGCCTGATAGGATGCTAAGATATTCCACTTTGATCGAAGGGAGAGGAAGGTAGCCCTGAGCAAGTGCTCTGAGCAGCCCTGGAGGGACTCCATCTTTAACAAAAGAACAGAGGAAATGTAGCTTCAAGTAACTCTCTGAAGCAAGCTAGCTGTGGATAGAGGAGGAGCTCGAAAAACTGCCAAGTGAACCAAGACAGTGCAAGAGCTAGGAGGAATTTCCTTGGGAAGCAAGCTCCGGAATTTTGCTTTTGTACCTTACATTTTTCTTAGCTGTTCCCAGTTTTGTAATCAAGAATGTGAGTCTTTTATGCTGTTCACTGTTACAAAACAAAACAAAACCAAAAAAACACTTGTATCTCCCTAACATGTACAGGCAGAATCTAGGACGTCTGAGAGGCACTAAGATGCTAGTATCAGTGTGGCAATCGGTGTTGTGAAGCATCTGGCAGAAGGAAGATGCTCCTCTGGCTGATGTTCTGCTGGCAGCGAGGTGTCCCTGTTAGGTGAGAGGCAGATAGCAGCAAGCAAGACATTCCTGCAGGGTGGGAGGAAGAATACTTCTTACACAGGAAAAGCTGCAACCTTTCAGTCCAAACAATTATGTTCAAGATAAATTTGTTATGAGTAAATGCAGTTTCTCATATGGACGACTAAAATGATGAAAACCAAATGCTATTTTTCTTGTTAATTTTTGTGAGGTTGAGAATATATGAAAGGTGTCTGAGGGAGAAAAACCCATAGTCACCCACTTCAGGTTTCTCCCCAGGGATGTGCTTGAATGGGATCAATGAAAAAAAAAAACAAACACCAATCCAAACTAAAAACATTCAGCCATGTAAACATGGTGTGTTTTTAGAGTAAAAACAACCAAATTAGCACTACAAGTACAATATTTGCCTGTAATCTATTTTCTACATGTAGTTAGTCAGAATTGTTGTTGCTGTAAGGGGTTAGAAACGGTAACACGTATCTTGCATCTCTCTGAACAACTATTAGGTTGTTAGCCATAATAATCTCATGAGAGATCTGAACCCTCTCAACTCCTTATCATCTTAAGGAGTTTCATTTTCTTTCTAATTTCCCCTACAGCTGTTGATCTCTATATCTGGCTTGACCAAAAAAAAAAAAAAGTTTTTAGAATTTGCCGTTTGTTAATCCCTTTCTTTTGCAGCGTTTCCCTTTGGGGCAATTCTTAATCTTCCACAAGTATCAAGGCATTCAAGTCAATGTTGATTTAGTGGCCAGTCAGGATAAGAGAGAATTCTTTAGTTCATGTGTCTGTTTTTTTTTTCCCCCTTTTCTTCAGTAGATTGTAGATTTCTAGAAGGGTTTGAAGTTGAGCCTGCAGATTAGTTCAGCTGCTAGTCTCTCCCTCCCACCTTCATCCCATATTGCCTTGCCAATAGAAACAGCCCTTTCCAGATTTTCTTAATGAAATTCAGTTCACCTTAGTAAGCGTAAAGTGAGTAGTAGAAGGATGGATTAATTTAACCTAGAAACTTGATCTGTGAGTTATCTCAGATCTATCAGCCTAGATGCTTGTTGGGACTTGGATCTTCGTCACAAGAATGAAAATTTCTTGCCAGAAATTCTGACTGCAGACATAGGCATAGCTAGCATTGTTGAAATATGAAGGAACTCAGTTGTCTCATTACTGTCCACGTTGAAGAGGTGAGAATTGTGTCAGTATACCTTCCCACAATAAGCATTTCAGATTATAGGTATTTTTTTTCTTACTGCTTGATCTGTTCCACAGGTGTTTATTATTTTTCCTTTTCTTTGCCTGTTTAAGACTCTCATGGAAATAAATAAGAAGCCATGCTGTGCATTTGGGGACAGCGCTTGGTCCTTTGAAAATATTTTGCAGTAGGGTCTCTACTGCTGTGGTACAAGTTGCATAATTTGAAATACCTACTCTGCATTTTAAACTATAAGAAAATTGACAAAATCAAAACAAAAAAAAATTCAGAGACATGACTGATTTTTTTTTACATCTGTATGTAAAGTGAGTTCCTCTTGCTAATGAAGTTCGTAAGGAGAGAATCTGGATGAAACAAAGATATGTATCAGAAAAACTCAAAAATAATTGACATCAAGGTAGTAATGAAAATAGTCACTGAGGTACATAATATTTTAAAATTAAAATATTTTTAATTGTTATTTTAATTTTGACATAATTATATACACATTACCAGCATTTCAGTGAAGACAACATTTCCTAAAACAAAACGTACCATTTATACATGCTGCTAAAAACTAAGCTCTCAAATTATTCTGACTTCAGCAGTATGAATTACACATATAAGCAGAGTCTTTAACATAAAATGACTGCAGCACTGGCATCATCTTTCATCTCTTTTCCCTTCCCTGTCTCACACTTACTCTTTCATTTTGAGAAGGTCATATCTGTTAGTGTAAGTGGTCTTGTACACCAGTACCAATCACAACAGAAGGGAAAGGCAAAGGAATCTCTATTACAGGGAATTATCAATTCTTATTGTTTTGCATGTATTTAAACTATTATTAATTAAATCAACAAATCCTTCTACTGCTGAGAGTAATAGAAAACTGAGATACTCATTTGCTATTAAAATAAGAGAGCATGACCACGTAAAAAAGTAGTCCTACCTTTCTCACCTACCTTTGGGACCTGTTTCCAACTTTATTTTGCCCGTACCTGCAGAAACGTGGTCTGTGGCCTGAACCCTGATCAGTTCTGCAGCATGGTTGATGCATTTGCACTGTAAAAAAAACACAAAAAACTAAACGACCAAACTAAAAAACAAGCAAAACCAAACCCCCACAACCAAACAACAAAAAAAAACAGATAACCCTAACCCTAACCCTGAACAGATGAATTATCTTTTTTGTGTGTGTGTGTGTGTGTGTGCGTGACAATACTTTTCTATCCCATTTGAAAACACAGCCTTGGTCTTTTTAAACTCAGTTTGTACTTGGGGAATCGGATTTTCCCAGTGCAGCAGGATATGAAAAGACAAATTGAAGGATAGAACCCATGATATTTTTACTCCCACTTTTGGGAGGAAATGAGAGATTTTTATGACCCTTTTTATTTAAGGAGAAAAATAGAACCCAGGTTGGATTTGATTTTATAAGTATTCCCCTGCTTATAGTTTTGAGGTATTATCAGTTTTTATAGGTGGATTTAATTTCCATGGAGTAAAATTGGTGCTAATTTCAACATGTGGCAGGCTACTGTAACGTTATTTCTTTTGCTGTTCTATGATTTCTTTTTCTGTTCTATTTCTTGATTACTTTTATTGTAAACCCACAAAACAGCTGGCATAATGCACAGATTGAAATTACACTTTTACAAGAATGATAAAGTGTTAAACTACTCTTACTCTGAGATTTTGGGCAGCTGGATTTTAATTATTTGACTGAAGTTGTTAATTCAGCTCAATAAAAGCTGTATCCACATGATAGATGTAGATGTCAAAATGCCACAAAGGGTTCCACGTCTTTGATTAGAGGTGTTACTATGATGTTAAACCCAGATTACAAGAGCATCTTAAATTCTATTGATTCTGTCATCCTTCTTTCTAATGCGCTGTTCAAAATCAATATTAAAAAAAAAAAAAAGGCTAGGAATGACACTATATTCCCCCCCCTAGACCTGCTGGTTTCTCTGTAAGTTACCAAGAGACAGTAGCCATGTCTTTCCGTCAAGAAAGGACTCGATGAAACAGGGATTTAGTCTGACTTGGCTGTCTTGCTTTAAGTTTCATTTTGTTATACATGCTTCACCCATCTTGGGACGTTGTATCAGAGCAAGTGCTTGGGGGATGCAGCTGTCAAGCATTATTCTAGATAAAAAAGAGCCCAAGCTACATCCTATCAGAGAAACTGTCCAGAAAATCAGATACAGCTTCTTTCAGGGTTAGTTTGACTTTTGCTTACATGTGGCACAAAAGAGCTTACAGAAAGGAAGTGCAGTACTTGGCACATTTTGACTAGTTGCAAATTCATGAATACTCTGTATTCTCTCTTTGTTTAAGGCTTAGTCCTTATGACCGCAAGCGGTCTGTTATTCCTTTCCCCTTTCCATTACCTTGTTCTTCTTTTCTCAGGGAGATAACAATGGTAATTCTGCTATGCAAATGATGCAGTTCTTAATGCCAGTATACTTTAAAAACAAAACAAAACAGTAGTGTTCTAGGAATAGGAAGAATAAAGAAAGAAAAAGGCTATCAGTGTTTATGGGAGTAATCCTGCAGAGGACAGATCGTACAGAGTGGTTGAATCTTTTCCTTTAAGTGTTTCTTCCAGAATGTTTTGTCCTGGAAGCTAAAGAGGATAACCTTCTTAAAAGTAGCAGTTAAAGCTACAGCTTATAGGGTAAATATATATATCAACTTTTAGAATTTGAAGGTGGAACTACAGTCAGGAAATTTAATTTCTACTGCATTGAGCAGAACCTTTTATTTTTAACATATGTGATTGTAATCCTAAAAATCAGTAAAACACAGAAGAATAAAAATTGGAACCAAATCATAGTTTACACACTCCTGTTTGAAAATGAAGCCTGTTTGTTTGTTTCTAAAAATCAGCATGCTTATATTTTTAAAATTTCTTCTACATTGGAAATCTGCAGCAACATAGTTTAAATGTACTCTGACTTGGCATTTATTGCATTTCAAATTTTATGCCTTAAATGGATGGTTTAAGTAGGAAATAAGACAAAATTATTTTTTTTTTTCATTTAAGTAGTTGCTGGGAAAGAGGGAATAGTCTGAAAATACCATCTTGTAATCATGAATTAGAATGAGTTATGCCATGTAGCTGTGGAGGCCATTTAGTATTTCAGAAGCACAGCAGGGGACCTTTTTTAAAAGACATAATTAAAAACAACGGATGATATAGGCTGTTATGGATCTTAGGTCCCAGGCTTCCAGAATAATTTAAGTTCCTCTAAAATACCTCTTGCTGTTGTTGCCTATTAGCATTTGTGTGCTATTTCCCTTCAGTCAGTATATTCAGATGGGGAGATTTCAATAGGTGGCATCTGTGTTGGTCACTTTCATTACATTTTGGTCAAATATTGTTTTGTAGGTTTTACATAATCAACCATTTGAGGGAATATTTGAATAATATTTATTAGGTTTTCTGTTTTGAAAACCTTACCTTAACCTAGTACAAAGACCATACTGTAGTACTGTAGATGAAGTTGCTTATATTGTTATAATAAACAACAAAGTTGTTCAAATGACTAAAGGTCAGGTTTTTTTCTTCACTAGTCACCAATTGTATGTGAATTGTTTACTTGCCACTCCCTCAGGCACAGAGCACCATGCTTTAAAATAATCCTGCATAGCTACACAGGGTTTTGTCTTAAATTTCACTGTAATATCAACAGTTTTTATGATGGTCTTAAGTATTTGAAGGAAAAATTCTTCACCGCTAATAACGAAGATTAATGTGCATCTTTGAGAAACAGAGAATGTAAAAACATGCACAACATTTTTAATACTATAATGATATTCCTGAAAAGTGTTTAATGGGGTTTTGAATTGAAACCTTATTCTTTCCTTACTGCAGGAAGGGAAAATCTGTAACGATCCGTAATCATTATATACCATCCTCTAAATTCCAATGACATATTCACTGCTGTAGTTGTGGGTCAGTAATGCTGTGACACCGACCATTGGCATCTTTAAACAGGATATTGTCTAATACAGTTTATAGCTTCATTCCCTGTACCATTAAATAAATAAAGCATTCAGTATGTGCATCAGTGCCATCAAGCATGAATACCCTGGTGGACTGGGAATTAAATGCCAAGTGAGGGTCAGAAGCAACAAAGGCTGAATAACACTCAGCAAATGTATACATATTAGGTAAGGAACAGTGCCCCTGATGCAGAAGAAATTGAATAAGCACCTTGCGGTGTCTAGATGGAGCATAAAGACTTCTTTTGTTTGCCTGAGCTGCCATCATTGACCCAAGCAGAATATTCCAGTATTGAATGAACTGAACAATAGTTTATTACAGGTAAAAGGAAATCTTTGGATTCCAAATTCTTCTGGGATATTATGCTGGCTTGATTATCGTACACTCTGTAGCCCCTTAGGCCACATTGACTGGTAAAATATATTTTGCAGTATGTTCTCATAGCAGTCAGAAAATATCACGCTTCTATCAGATTTTCTTTATCTGTCTTAAAATGCACATAACTTTATATTCTTACAGGAAAGGAATAACGGTTACTGTGCTTATTGTGGTAGTTTCACTGCTTCTCCTAGCTCAGTTTTATTTCTATGAAATACTCTGCTTTTCCCAAATTTGAAACAAATATCAAATTGACCCTATTGCATTCTGGTTGACCAGCTTGAAGTTACTGCTGAAGCAGCTTTTCTTCATCTAATTTAAACAGTTTTTCTAAAAATATCAATTATGTTTTATGATCTAATATAAATGTAAAACAATGTGTCTAGCAAAAGTTCCCAGAGGCTGAATAAAGTTGTTTCTTTCTTGGGTTATGTTTGAACAGTTCCCATAAAGAGACATATTTTTGTAAATACTTAAATTGGTTATTCTTCATGATTATAGTTTGGCTTGTTTCATATTACCCTGTAGTGTACAAGTATCGTAGGAATATTATTTTTCTTATTAAGATTTAACAGGAGTGATTGCTTGAAAAAGTTACCTTCTTTGCTTTGCTTGCCTAAAGTATGAATAACGAGCTTTTTGGCTGATCTAATATAGGTCATTTTATTTTAGTATTAAAGTATCTTGTGTAAGCAACTAAAATGAAAAGGCATAAACTGCATTATGAAACCTTTGTTAAAACAGAAGGGCAAAAATTAAATAGGTGACTTCCTGGTAAACTAAATCAAGGGATAATTATTGTTTAGAGTAGTAACCCAGAATGCTGGAGTACTGATAACTGTCTGTTTTCCCATAAAACTATTTTCTTCAGTCGTAATACGTAAGAATTAAGTTGGTTGTAACTCTTGTCAGCGGGATAGGAGAATAACTGACAATAGTTAGAAGGGAAAAGCATGGTTATAGCTGAATTTTTCACTCAGCTGCTTAAGTGTGTTCTGAACAAAGAAATTCAGCAACCCAAAAAGTCTGTGAATTGCCTGAATTGCTGGGGATTAAATCATGATAATTAAATGAAATTTGTTTTGGAAATAAAAATGGAAAAAAATCAATAATGCATCAAACTGTCATAAGGGGCTATTCGGTTTCTTGCATAGTTTTAGTAATTCATCTCCTGAACTAAACTGGTGGATGTGCTGATATATGATTCTAAAAAATTACCAAATTTTGTAATTTAATCCACACTGTAACTCAATAGCCTTTTGCCTAAGATGCTGTAATCTCTTTAGGATGTGCTTATCCATGAAAGTAGACCCCACCAGCCTCTGTAAGACTATATGTGAGCACAGAATTTAGTATCCATTTAAGTAGTCCCATACTCTTTTTGTTAAATAGTTTTACAGATCTCATTCTGTATGGTTTTGTTTCCTTAAACAATAAATAAATAAATTGAAATTAAATTAATGTAAAGTGATCAACTTAAAACATCATGGTAGTTGTTTCCTGTAGGTGGGAGATCTCAGACCAAATCCTTTTAAAACAAGAACAGGTTTAATCGGTGTGCCTTCACTAGTCATTAATTCAGTGGTAGCTTTTTCTTATTAAGACTCGTTTTCATCACTTTGTGTAAATATCTTTTGTTTTCCCGGGAGTCTGAAAATACATATATAAACCATAGAATTGACATGCATTCAGTGTTTGCAGTGATTTCTATGTCTACTTACATGTTCAGAGCTAGCAGAAACATAAACAGGTATAATGCTGGGTACTTTAAGGCTTTCCTGTAATCTCTGTTAATGCTCTTTATTTGTAAATTGGATGACGGCATGGAAAAAGTTAAGCTATTGTCTTTTGATTATTTAGTAGCATAATGCAGCAAAAGCTACGGTACGTTTGCGTTTGGTCATAAGAAAAAGGTGTTTAATGTTTATCAGTCTCACAGCAGTTCTGAAAGTGGGATTCATGTGTATAAAACAGAGTATTTGTGTGGTAGTAATGAGGGATAGGGGTTGTTTCAAATTCTAGAAGCTCGAGACTTTTATGTGATTGGGACTGCTCGCAGCCAAACAAGGGCATGGAAATAAATGAACAATTACAGAGCAGGAAAAAAGTTTGTCCTCCATACTCTCCCATTTTAATGGTTATATTACCCGTTTCCAGGAATAACTAGAATAGTGGAATACAGATAATAGTAACTAGAGTAACTGAAGTAACTGTAATACAGATACTTTCCAATTTGAAAGTAAATTCAGAGAAAATAGATACTGTTTCTACTATTTTGAATCCAAGGAATAGCTTTTAAAATTACTTTAAAAAAGGAAGCAGCAAGAACAAGCAAAGAACTATCACTTGCTTGGAAGTAAATGCAGATTGCAAATTCATGTAAGATTATTTCTGACTGTATTTGTGCTGTTTTCATCATTGTGAAAGAGGTAACGTAGATGTAACATCTTTCATGGGAGAACAACATCAGTGTGAGCTTGTACACGTCCTTCTCCAAATCACAAGAATCCAGCACCTCACATGGCCGAACTCAAATATTTTTTAAATGTAGAGTGAAACTCTGAAGAGAGACTGTAGAATGGATTTTTAGGCTTAACATTTAGGCTTATCATAGGTCAAGAATAATAAAATGTGTTCTACCTTCAGTTAGATGTTTTCCTCTTAATTTTCAATATCTTCAGGCCAATCCATGTGTAAAAGAAGATGCCATTTTGGGGGCATTTTTGTAGCACTAATAACTATAAATAAAAAACTAATTTGTGTGGATTCTCAATACCGTACAATTTGACCCTATTAGATTTCTCAGAACACTTCATCTATCCACATCCATTTTTACTTGAAGTTGTTAATTTGTAAAATGATAATTAAGATTGTCAATTAATTTTTTTTAAGTTATAATAAGTGTATTGTACCGCTATAATGAACATGTTCAATTTGTGCCTGCACAGCACAATTTCTTCTTAGGCATCCTATAATCTCTGCTTCATTATCCAAACAAGATTTCAACTTCCCTTTCAAGTACATCCTCATGATTAATTGGGCTATTAACTAGAAGGTACCCCCATGCAACTAAAAGGGTAATATAGCACTGATGATTTGGGATGTGTGTGTGTTATCCAAAGACCAAAAGAGGCACCCCCAGGATTTTGTACAACAGACTTGAGATACCCTGCTTGTGCTTTAATAAGCAATTGAAATGGGTAATCTGGTAACGCATCATTGTAAGTAGCGGGTCATAGTTGCTAGAAAATAAATTGGGATCTTACAAAACTACTGCATTAACTTAGGGATTTTCACTGTTATAACTTGCCACTAAGCTTTCTCTTCAGACTGATAAACTCTGAATTCACATTTATTGTGAAAAACTGTGAATTCAATGTGAATTCAATACAGAGTAGCAAAAGTTTACTTATATTTGTCTCTGTTTTTATGAATAATCGAAATACCCATGCATGCATTTAAAAAAAAGAAAAAAGATTGGCAAGTGTTAAGATACTAGAAGTGTTTGTATTACTTGGTGCTAGCTAGAAACTGTAACAAAATAGTTCTTACATTAATTAATTATCATAAGGAGGGGTAATTCCAATGATATTCTTTATTTACTTTTATTATTTTTGTTATTTATTTCGACTTTGTCATTGGAAATGATAGCTTCCATCATTGCATTGACTCTTAATCTACAAATTTAACCAAAAATCTTTGAGACTGTCTAAAGTTAATTTCCTGAGAAGTAACCTTCTGAAATTCTGGATAAAGCTGACTACTTGGCCTGCTTGTCCTGTGTGGAAGATCGGGGATTCCTGTTGTATGTACATATGTCACATATGCATGTTGCCTTGTGGACTTTGAATTTCAAAGGTGGTTAGAAGCAACTGCTTTCTGCATTCAAAGAACAGTGTTCCTCGCTACTTAAAAATATCATTTATTGCTAGCAGAGCACCTTGTGGCTTTGTCTTGTGTTTGCTTGCTTCCATCTCTGCCTTTGCCTCCTCTTGCTGTGTTGAAGAGGACAGTTACCAGTGAGCTTCTCCCTCCTGTAGGTACTTACACATCAAATCACCTCTTAACCCTCAGTTGGATTGATTTTGTACCCCATGTAATGGATGTTCATAGATTCTGAGCCATTTCTGTAATTTTATAATAGACATTTCACCTCAAAAGAGCTACAGGCTTCACGTGCAGAGCCCCCCGGCAACCCAGAGCTGCCTCTGAGCACTAGCACAAACAGGCCTCAATGCCAGGGAACTGCATTTTAAATCCAAACTAGTTTAGTGATGTACATGAGGGCCAGAAGCACCCATAAAAGCAGAAAAAATAAAAAAAAAAGTGACAATTTCTTACCCGGTTGTTCTCCACCAAGCCTTGCCCCATGGGCCTGCCGTGTCCCCACAGAGTGTGTGGCATGCAGACATGCTTCCCTGTCCCCCTCTTCCCAGTGTAGCCCATATGCGGCATTTCAGCAGGCCCAGCCTTGTCTTGCAAATGCACACAAGATTTACTTTGATGTTGGCTACACAATTTTATTTGTCTTGGTTTACATAGTAACTTCAACAGCTGCCAGAGTGTAATATTGCATAAAATGTGAGTGTGCCCAGAACTGCCGAGCTGTGTAACTACTTGATGTTACTGTGCTTCCTTACCCTCCCTGAACCTTGAAGGAAAGCAATATAGTATTTTATAAGCTGATCTGTGCTTGATCTTGCCAAACTGTAAAACAATAAAATATAAATGCTAACTGATTTTGAAATCAGAGCTGAAGAACAAACAGTTTTGCCCAGGCATGCAACCTGGAGTGCCACATTAATTCACCCGGTCTGTTCCTTGCTGTTCCCTCCTGAGGTGTTGGGGGCTCTTGTCTGTGTCATGCCAGCTGGTGAGGTACACTTGTTGGGATGAGGATGGCTCTCTGCCAAGCTGCATCGCTTCCAAACATGTTGAAGTGACTAAAATTTAGATTTGAAGTATTTAGTTACTCTGAGCCAGCTCTTCAAGATTTTCTTCCTCCCATCCCCAGTGGCATCCCTTTGTTTCTTGTACTGGAAGATTAAGAAAAAAATAAAATTGTGGACTGCTGCTTGGAGACTCGAGCAAAAGTTTCTCATGAACGCCAGACGAAGAAGAAGACTTCTTTTATAGATGTTTGTGTTTCAGTTAAGTAATAATTTCTTCCAAAGCAGTTGCAGTTTCAGACAGTAGAGACTGCTTATAGTTTGGGGATTTTTGATTTTGTAGTACTTACTTGTGCTTCTGTTTTGAGTCTTGGACTCTTACTAATTTGGCACATGTCTTGCTCTAAAACCACATGATGCCTTCTTGGAAATATAATCAAGTCAGACAAACATGAAATTACAGAATGTTTGAGATTTTTTTTCAGAGTATTTTTTAGTTTTGCCTTCTTTTCTTTAGCATATGTATGTATATAGCTGATCTTTGTCTTTTTTAAAAAATAACAGTTTTAATGAGTAAGTCCTAGCTAATTCTGGAAAGGCTTTTTGACATTTGCAATGTTAGTATGGAAACTTTGAAGTTTAGACATCTAGTTTTCTTCTTAACGTTAGGCATTTGGTCCCTTGCCATTGTTATTCTCCTTGTACCTTTGTGTTACCCTTGAATTGGATCTGAAGCTTCTTGGGGTCTGACCCAGAATTGCCTACTGCTAGCCAGTAGGAAACAGGGTTTCCTGTTTAGTAATAAACAGGGGAAAAGAAAAAAAAAGTTTTTTTCTGTTTTCTGACTCAGAGTTAGCACTCAGGACTACTTTAGGCACCTCCTTCCACCTGAAAATCAGCATTTGTTCCTGCAGTTGCCCTCTTTCAAAGACGAATGTGTCAGGGGTGGTTCTGTCCTTGCTGCTGGTGCCATCTCCCACCTTTGCACAAAAATACCTCAGTGCAGTTGCAAGGAACTGAAAACTTGGAGAGTGTCCTCTACACTTGACAGAAATGAACATCCATCTCTTCTGAGACCACCCTAAGCTCCAGGCTGAAGGGGCCTGCTCTGCCCCTCCTGTTGAAATAGCACAAATATGCAGAGAGGAATCTCTAGGGCCAGGGCAGTAACAGGGCCAATAGGGGAAGAGGGTGAGCCCTGGCTTCTGAGCCATCATTGCACAGTAACTAGCACAGGATCAAATAAAACACTTGGATACCTGTGTAATAAACAACATTTCTGTTTTGTTGTATTATTACAGCGTAGCCAACTACAGGGCCATTAAGGCCCAGTGTAGTGGTCCAACACTTTGCTAACAGTTGAACCTAATTTGCTTATGGAGGGTACAAGAAACTATGTAAGATGCAGCTGTAGAATATCCTGATGCTGATGTAGGTAGGTATCCTCCAACCATGATCAAAAGATAAATTGTCTTAAAGCATACAGGCCTATTGCCAGTGATCTCAAAAGTGAATTAACACTTCTAACTAGGCCACTTAGCTCCTGGTCATGCTTCTGATCAAATGACGGTACCCTGTATGTGTTGAATTCTAGGCCAAGTTAGATCTGTAGTCATAGCCGAAATTTATTTGTTCAGCCCTAAAATGAAAGAATCCTCAACTGCCTTTGGGTCTATTTTATAATAGGTCTCTGAAACAACCTGGTATTGAGAACTCACAATGGTATTAATGTGTTACCTAGGAAATGCTAATTAATCCCCACATGTCATTTCCACGAAAAGCAAATGCTGAGTGGTTTATTAACCTTTTATCTGAGGGAGGTGGAGAGAAAATGTAGGCTCACCATTAGTCTACCCTCCCAGAGAGATGGGCAGAGAAGAGGTGGAATTGCAGAGTTTATTATTTCTCCCCAGTTAGAGTGGCAGTACCATATGCAAAGTTTATTATGAATCTTTCCCACAGGGAAGCAGGAGAAAGAAGGGAAAAAAATGTCATTAGTGTCTGCTTAGGAGTAGTGAAGTAGTGACGTTAGGAGTCAGAGCTGGGTTTATTAGTTCCCCTGTGGATGGAAAGGAAGGAAGGCAACCAAAGTGTGTGGGGGAAGAATCTAGGGAGGGGCAGCCAGGCACACCACAGTGCTGCTTCCAGATACTGTGGTTGCCTTACAGGGACTTCTTGGTTTGCACACGTAACATTCAAGCACTACCAGTTTGCATCTAAGAAACAGGAGTGGTGAAATCATTGATCTGGAACAAAAGTTTGGGAGATACTAAACTAGCTTTAGGCATAAGTGCTGTCTTCTGCAGAGATAGTTTCTGATTTCATTTCCATTTATTCTATTTTTTTTTTTTTACTTATGAGACAAATTTAAGAGTTAAAATTACCTAGAAACAATGAAAGCAGGAAATATTTTGTTTTCTTTTCTTCTGATCTTTAAGTAAATTTCTGGATATAAAAGGATGAGATTAAAGTGGTTTTAACGTTTTAGATGACTTGGTTGCCAAAACCAAACAATTTGGTTTTTCATTCCAGAAAATGATGTGCTTTTTTAATATATCCATATGTAATATAAACAAGTTAGGCAAATAGTTTAATTTAAATGGCAGTAATACACAACATCTGAGAAGGTGTATGCTTGGTTGAATTTTAGTATTTTTTTTTTCCCATATAGGTTCAACGTACAACTAAGAGTAAGAATTTGATATTCATTTAATTAAGAAAAAATATTCACTTTCCCTTTCTAGTATAACAAAAGAGGAAGAATATAAAAACCTCAACTAAAACATCACTGATATATATAGAAAGTGGCAAATGGAAGTGTAAATTCAATCTAAGTCAATTTTTATCAGTATGTTTGAGTATTGATCACCAAGTTACCTTTTCTTTAATAATACAAATAGATTTAAATAAGAATAAATTGATTCTCTAAATACAGGGTTCTTTCTGATGATTTAAATTATTGAACTTTGAATTAAACAGCAATTTAAATTTAAGTGAATCAAAACACTTCGATTTACAAATGCAGTGTAATCCATTCAGTTTCCAAAGGTGTGGATGGCATTCTTTGCTCATGCAGTTATTCTTGTCTTGGGATTCAATTATTATTGCATCAACAGGCTACCTTCATCTCCAGTATGTAAAAAAACACAAATGATATTTCGTATCGTATGTAGGAGCACTGTGTGGCAATTGAAACCAAGGACCTCTCTGAGCTTTCTTCAAGATTTACACATGAACCTGTAGTGCAGAAGAGCTTCTGTCCATTCTGGGAGTCTGAGGGATATATGGGAAAATCCTGTCTCACCACTTGCAAAGGAATGTATGAGGAACACTTGTCACCAGGCAAGATCTTTTATCTCATTTACTGCTAGTGGAGCTTGGTGAAGGAGTTCTGTTTTACCATCAAGTACCCTTGGGACTTGCTAAGCACCATGGAAGTTAACTAAATCTCTGCCTTTATCCTAAAATTAACATCATAATTTAGGAATGGAGCATGCTTCATTGTTTGGCAGTTATCTTGAATCCATCTTTTAAGACCAAAAGGGAAAAAGGATCAGAGAATGCATTTACCATGCTTAAAGGCAGACAGCAGTTTCACAGCACAGAAATAAAATTAAAAACACTGCTTGTGCCTACCAGTAATTTAGATAAACTCCAAGGGGTTTCTTTTGTCTGTCTCAAGCTCGTAGGGTTTTTGTGCAGTCCTGTGACTGGGGATCAAACTTGCACGCAGACCTATGGCTTCCCTTCGTGCAGGAAGACCTGTATTTGAGGACTGGTACTCAAACCCAGGGATGTCATTCAGATTTACATTCCCTTCCCCTCTCCAGATTTCTGTGAGTGTAACTTAATTAGTAAGTTGATCTTAACCTTTTCCTGCTGCTGCTTAATTTTTAAAAATGCTAACAACCTTTGGGAATGGTTAGGTGGAGCTATTCCTGTCTAGACAGTAAATACAGCTTAATGACCGTCCTGGTCTTTAAACAATCTTTTAACTCCTTGTAAAGTATGTGCTCCCTTATGTTTCATACCATGGGGGGCATCTTCAGCATGCCGACCTCTTTCTGCATAGAAAAAGCCCCTCTGTACAACCAAAAATGTATATTTATAAGCAATCAAATGTTGTTTAAATCTGTAAATGAATTGTGCATGTTTATTTTTTCTGACACTTAACTGAGGCCGGATGCAGTAGTAAACAGGCATTCTAATATTGCAATGGATTTGTGGGGACTGACCCCAGCTTTGTCTTTCAGGGATACTGGGACGTTGTATCATGCTTTCTGTGCCCATTCTCTAAAATGTGGGAGCTAATTTACCATAATCTGCGCAGTCTGGGGAGTTATTACTGACCTCTGTGTTTGCTTTCAAAAGACAGCATTCTTTATAGAAGTTTGAAGCCAGACATCAAAGTATTAATTTTGATGGACACTGAATTTCACAGAAATTCTGAGGGAGTTGTCAGAATGTGAAAGCAAACATCACAGAGGAAAAACAACCAAATGCTGGTTTTAGTTACTTTAATCTATTCTGGTTTTGTATAAACACATTTGTGATGTTGCTTACTGCTGGCTGTGTATTCTTTTGGGCATGAAGATGTCCTTGATTCCTGTCTCAGGTGGTGTTTCTTCTCACTTCATCAGAAATTGGTCCTGATTGACAACAGACATTTGTGTTTTTAAACTGTCTTTTAGGAACAGTCACAGTGCCACAAAGAAAAATAGGAGACATATGTCCCTGGAAGTGTGTACTGAAAGGAATCTATTCAAAGGAGTAGTTTCCAATGGTTTAGCAGCAGGAAAACTTAAACACATGCATCAGAAGTTTCAAGGGTCAGTCTTCATCTACTTATCCTAAAAATGCGTGCATTTAGAAAAAAAAAAATCATCCACAGAAGTCCTTTCTTTTGCTTTACTCATACCTTTGGAAATTTCTGTAACTCTCTTTGCTGAGGTGGTCATGTCTGCAAGTCTTTGCTAACATTCAAGATTAAGGCGACTAGGTTTAAGTATAAAACTTATCTTTTAATGTAGATTGATATATGAACAGAGTAAGTGCTGTACTTACTCATGTTCTATCACAGCCCACACAAAGAAAACAGGAAAGTTAAGACTCAAGGTCTATTCTATAATTCAGGGTTTTTACTGAAATTTGAAGGCAATTTAAACCACCTACTTATTTCAAAGGTAGTATCGATAGACCACCTGCTGTTGACATGCACTAAGAAAGATGGAAGGATGTAAATGAGTTTTAGTGATTTGCCTGCCTATGAATACAAATGAGGCTAACAACCTCCTGTCCTGCACTCCAGCAGTCGACTACCAGAATGTTGCCAGCGTGCTTTATTGGAAAGTGGGTGTTGTCATCATGAATTATCATTAAACTTTGTTGTTGTTAACTGCTTGTTAGCAATGGATAATTCAAGTGTAATTCTGTTAGATCTTTCAGATATGTCACATACTATGCAGTTTGTAACTGCTGTTTGACAATGAGGAGCTCCTTCCAACAGAAACTTGAAAAGACTTGTCTGCACATAGGTGGCTATTGAAGGATTTGTGGTGAAGAGTGAGATTTAAGCTGAATTAGCTGAAAGTGGGTAGAGACTAGAAATCCACCTATCCTGAGGTTATAAATGTAATCTTTTAAGTTCAGCCGGAGTTTTTAGTCTGTCCAGGGAAGATGTGTAAACTTACGTACCTAACAGTAGTCTTTGCTTTTCTTTTAAGAACACTGCAAGCCTTGGAAATTAAAACAAAGATTACAGTAATGTCTGTAACTTTTTCTTTTAATGTAGATACCTTTGTGATTAATACATTATTTCTTCCAATGGCTTAACAAAAAACTAGGAAACAAACAATTAAGAGCAGGAAGAGCTGAGCTACTTTTTGGGCCGATGAGATAAAAATCTGAACAATTGTGACCGTCCCTTTGGAATAGCACAATTGGCTTTTGTGGAGGGTTTTTGGACTGATTTCCATTCATTGTTTTCAGTGACCCTTCTTGAAGAGTCTGAAAAACATTTTTTAAAGTTAGAACCTCTTCTTTCTTCACTTGTAAATTTTGTAAGCACTCTGCAGCGATTCATCTGTGGTTGAAAACTGCCACTGGCTGTCTCCTCCCATAGTACCAGCCATTCCTTTGAATATTTGCCACCTATTCCTTGCTTATGCATGGCTTCAAAAGCAACAATTGTCACAAAGAAACAGGCTATCCTAAATGACAGCTTTCACTGTCTTTAAGATCACAGGTCAAAATGGAAAATGAATGTTTCAGGATGATTTGATAGCACTAGATAGTATCTTAATGTTGTTGTATACCGATTTTACAGTTTAATTCACCACTATAAAACTTCCAAGTCAAAGAAATGTCTCCTAGTCCTTAAATGGGCAGCTATCATAGCCATAATTTGTTTATGAGACGCTTTTCTTTCTGGAAGACTGGTCTGTCTCGGTTCCTATCAAAAATAAATCAATTTCCTGTGGAAACTGGCATAAATCTTTCAGATTGTTTCTTAGCATTTCTTCAGCATTTGTCAGAGTTGCTGTTAGCTGTATAGCTTTGTATTGTCTCATAATGAATTGTAGCGATGGATAAAAAAAAAAATTAATCTGTTTTTGTTAATCCTGTTTTGTAATTAAATACATCTTTTATATAAATTCTGTTAAGATTTGAATGAAAGGGGATTTATGGAAACATGACTTGCTTTTTATAAGATAGTTTTAGGATTATGAAATCAACACTGGGAAAAAGAAAAGTTTGACTTGCTCACAGAGCAAAAGATTTTCTCTTTGTTATTCTTGCTTTGCTGGCACTATGAAAAAAAATAAATAAGAGCATTCAAGCTGGTTTGCCTGTGGTTTAACTCTAATTCTATAGGCTGCACACTCTATCTCCCCAAAATCCCCACAGCAAGTGACCTTGTCAAACAAAAGTGTGGAATAATGGGAGGCAGCCCAGGGACTGTGGCTCATTTACAAGCAGCTGTTTGCTACTGTCAGAACAAAGGCAAATCAAAGTTGCATTAACGGGGTATGACAGGCACAGTGAGCAGCTCCCCAACAATGTTCATCCTCTTGTGTTGTTCTAGTTATAATATTGGTTTGCCTGAAGGAGAAAATGGTCATAAGGTCAAGTCAGACATGGATGTTTTCAAAAGCCTTTCAAAATTGCACACATTTTTCAGCTGATCAACTATTGATGTTCTTTAACAAAATTAGCATAACAGCAAATAAATACATATTTATGTGCGTGCCTGTCTTTTGGTATGAGAATTAGAACCACACAGAGAATTAACAATTATGTCTTCACAGCAAGATAAGTGTCACATGGCCTTCCCCAATAGTCTGATTCATCCAGTCCAAAAACTAAAGCAATTGTAGGTAACTCCACTTCTACATTCCTACATGGCATCCAAGCATGGCTGGAGGATGACTCTTGCTTCTCCATAGCTTTTGTAGTTTACTGCTTGACTAGAACTCTTCTCTTCACCTTGAAAGATAGCACCAAATTATCTGACACTTTGGTGAAGAAGTTACCGGTGTATCCTGAATTTTGAGAAATGACTGGCTTGCTCAGTTTAAGCTTGGTAATGTGTATTCATTTGGAAGACTCAACACCAGTGAAGAGCAAAGAGATTTCTTATGGAATAGTGGAAGCTTTTAGACAAAAAGGGCCAGAATCCAGCATATGACTGTGCAGTACTCCCTAACCATGACTTCATGTAGCATGCAGAAGGTTTGTTCATAGCTATGTGAATGAGACTTGTATAATTTGAACCTGTACTACTTGACACCACTCTGTCGTCTGAAATCATTCTGAATCAGTTAGACTTGGTGAGAACATGTCTGAAAAAGGCTTGGGAAGAACGGAAATTCAAAGAGAAAGGACAGCAGAATTGTTGGACACGAACTTTATAACAAGGCACACAATAGGCAGCACATTTCTCAGTGTTTATTGTACCTTGTATAGCATGATAAAGGCTGAAGGCACAGTGACTTTAACAGTCCCTGAAGTGCAGTATTCCCTGAGAAATGCATGGTTTAGAGTGCTTTACTTCCATTATGAAATTTATAAATAAAAATAAGGAAAGCAGTAAGACATTCATTTGTTGGGCAAATTGATACAACTACTACATCATTAATAGCTGGGCAGAAAAATCTATTTGTTTCAAAAGACAACTTACGAAGTCCTTTATATTTGGCAAATATTTTACTACTAGTGTAAATTTCTGAATTACTTAATTATTTTTGATAGAGCGAGGGAGACCAGGAAATACGAGATAAATACTTCTAAAGTAAAATATACTGCAGATTTAAGGCAGCTGCGGAGTGCATTTTGGTAATGGCATTTGACATCTGCTATATTTCACAATTCAAGATATGAAAAAGCCTCTAGAATTTAACAATTTGAAGTGCAGTTACTTCATTTTTCAGTCTCATTTGCATTATAGTTAGGTATGTTGAGAAGGTACAGATATGAATAATGTGCATAAGAGACGATTAAGATATGACCAATGTATCTCCTAACCTTTAGAGACAGCATGCTCTAATTCGATACCTTTTAGAGTAAAACTTTCAAAAGTGCAGTGGCTTGCATGCATACAAAGTTGTACTGACAACATCTTTTAAAGTGCTAACATGAATGCGAATTTAATTTAATTTATTCTCACAAACTTGCAGTTCTAGCTGTATGTGTTATAGTATCATGTACAGGTGCCAGCCAAGATTACGGCTCCATTGAGCTCTACTCATCCAAGAAGTTCTATATTTATCAGCCTGGAGAGCTTGTCGAGTTTCCTCTTTTGCTGCCGTTATCAACTGTTTTGAAATATTCAAAACCTTAAGTGGTATTGAAAACCTACCCAGTGTCCAAAGCACATTGTATATTTTGAGCTGAGAAATAGAACTGTATTTGTAGAATTGTGCTTGCATTTAGCTTAACGCTCAAAATAGAAGAACATAATTTTCATAGGAAATTCGATAATGCTAATTTCTTTCTTCAAAACATTCAGATTCCTTGTGCTTCTCTAGATGACACACAATGGTAGCAGTTTTGTATCATCATCTTTGTAGTCAGTATATTTAACTGTAATTAAAGAAACAGAGATTTTATTTTGTTGTGAGTCAATCTGTTAAGCTCGCATGATAATATCCTAAATTCCTTTCAGTTAATGGTCCTACTCTTGCTGGGAAAGGAGGACATTTTGTGCATTACTTTGCTTGAATAGTACTAACAGACTAGCAGATGGTCACTTTCCAACTGGTTTGCCTTGAAAAAAGAAATTAAAATATTATAGTGCCAGGGAGAGATGTTGTAATGTGTCCCTTTCAAATTAACAGGTCGTTTTTTCTACTATTTTATGATTGTAAAATAGCTCAATGTCACATAAAAGGTTAAAAGCTGAAGTAAATGGCATCATGGGAAATTTGAAATAAATAGGGACTCATATGGTTTATGGCTCTATACTTGAACACACAAGGAATATATTTCTTTCCTTGAAAAGGCGTTCTGTAAGAGCTTGCCATGTTAATATGAATTGTGGTCACAATAGATTGTATTTAGAGTAGTTTTAATTCACAAGGTAACATTTTTTGTTTACTGAATTACGCCTTGCAAAGGCCACTTGTTCAAACTGTTTACAAGCCTAA